>NC_136910.1:34204445-34621826 GCF_949606895.1 Notothenia rossii
ATGAAGCATATTCAGGCAGTAGCCTCCAAGCTAGACATTTTTGGTTCTAAAAACATTCTGAGAATGTTACCATTCACTATTCTAGGAATGTTTTCAGTGGGAAGTTTTCTTTTTGTTCCCAGAATGTTCTTCTGAAAGGTAGGATAACATTCTCTGCAAACATTCTTAAAATGTTTGGTGATAACTTTCTTAAGATATTTTTGATAACCTTCTTAAAGGTGGGGTAGGTACGTTTGAGAAACCGGCTAGAGATACACTTTTTGTTATATTCCATGGAATGCTCTTAACATCCCGATAGCAATGAATATCTTAAGTGCTTTGACAAAAAATCCATAACAAAATTTCATCTGTGGAAGCCGTAGTACTGTAAAAAGCACGACCAATCATCTGAGCCGGCGCGGCTAAAATAACTGGATGGCCTACCTGCCTGTCAGCCTTATCAAACTTATCTCGTGCCCTCATTGGTCATGTGCACGTTTGTGTGTGTTGGAGGAGGGGCTCTGTAAGGAAGTGACAGATTTTTTCCGGCTGTATATTTTCAAATTCTAGCGCACTCGAGCTGGTTTCTCCAAAATTACCTACCCCACCTTTAAGATGTTTTTGATAACATTGTTCGAACATTATGCCCTACTATTCTTAAAACGTTTTCAGCTGGACGTTTAATTTTGGTTCCCAGAGTGTTCTTCTGAAAGGTAGGTTAACGTTCTCTAAAAACATTCTTAAAATATTTTGTGATGACCTTTTTCAAATATTTTTTATAACATTGTTTTATAACCAAAAATGACTAGCTTGGAGGCTACTGCCTGAATATGCTTCACGAAAGGCAGGTTTTCCCATCAATAGAATCATTTTTGATACTAACTTATTTTAAAATCTATTATTTTTAAAATAAGACTATTGGCCAAAACCAAGTCGTATTTATCTTTTAAAGACTTAGAAAGGGTTATTAATGCCTTCGTAACCTCAAGACTGGATTACTGTAACGCTCTATACGTGGGTATGGACCAGGCCTCAATTAAACGCCTGCAGCTAGTCCAAAACGCAGCTGCACGTCTTCTGACTGGCCACAAAAAACGTGACCACACCACCCCAATTCTGGCCTCACTACTGGCTTCCTATTCGGTTCCGAATTGATTTTAAAATCCTTTTATTTGTTTTTAAAGCACTAAATGGGCTGGCTCCTGCCTATATAGCTGAACTCCTCCAGCGCTACACCCCAACCAGAACTTTAAGGTCGGCTGACCAGCTGCTGCTGATAGTGCCCAAGACCAGGCTCAAAACCCGAGGGCACCGAGCCTTCGCAGCAGCTGGCCCTAGGCTCTGGAACACTCTGCCCCTCCATGTGAGGTCGGTCCAGACCCTAGGGGTTTTTGAATCTACTCCTAAAACACACTTCTTCTCCCTGACCTTTTAGTCAGAGCGGAGCATGACTCCTGACTTTTCCCTGTGTTTTCTATATATCGGTTGTAATTTATTATCTATTATTGTGATTGTAGTAATGTGTTTTTATTACATGTACAGCACTTTGGCTCGACCAAAAATCGCTTTTTAAATGTGCTTTATAAATAAATCAAACTTGATTGTTCGAACATTATGCCCTACTATTCTTAAAACGTTTTCAGCTGGACGTTTTATTTTGGTTCCCAGAATGTTCTTCTGAAAGGTAGGATAACGTTCTCTAAAAATATTCTTAAAATGTTTGGTGATAACCTTCTTAAGATGTTTTTGACAACCTTCTTAAGATGTTTTTGATAACATTGTTAGAACATTAGGCCCTACTGTTCTTAAAACGTTTTCAGCAGGACGTTTTAACTTGGTTCCCAGAATGTTCTTCTGAAAGGTAGGATAACTTTCTCTAAAAACATTCTTAAAATGCTTGGTAATAACCTTTTTTAAATGTTTTTGATAACATTGTTAGAACATTATGCCCTACTATTCTTAAAACGTTTTCAGCTGCAGGTTTTTTGTTGTTGCCAGAATGTTATTATTTTAGAGTAGGATAACGTGCTTTATCGTTCCGATTTATCTGAAGTCTTTTTTTTTTTATTCGACCAGCAACTAGTACAAGTCACTGTCGGTGTCACATGTACTGGAGGGGACCCAGAATCAGACTCGGAAACAGCTGGTAAAAGTAACATTTTCTTATTAGAAAAGGGGAGCTGGGAGAGGAGGTTGGTTATGGCGGCAGTGGGAAACAGTTGTTCCAGGGTGGGTAGAGAGGCCTGGCTGGTCTTGGGAGTGTGGAAGTAGTGATGTTACGTATTGCGCCGAGGCTTCGGAGCATGTGTCGAGTAATCCCGAAGCTTTTTGTGAACCTTGTATCGAGGCTTGTATAGTTTTGGGCCAGTGACGTCATTGATGACAAACGAAGCCTCGCTGCCTGTCGATACCACGTGACTGCTTCCGGAAGCGATTCAGATCGGTTGAACCACAACGCTCATATTACCCATGGTGACATAATAAGAACCATATTACCCCTCCTGTACCCGGGCCCGCTGGTGACACGATGGAATTAAAAGAGCTCAGAACCTCCCTTATATAGAGGTCGGAACATGTCATAAGTATAAATAGATACAAGCATAAATAAATGTAGGAATAAAAACATGAATAAATAAATGAATAAATACAGGAATAAATATCTTAGTGTTTTCAGGGAGATTGTGGCTCAGCTGGAAAGCAGTTGACTCACGACCGTAGGGTCCCTGGTTCAACGACTCGTCAATACGTATTTTTTGTTGTTTATAAAAGCTACAGCTAAATGAGATAATGTAATAAATAAATCTATTCTTTGTTTTAGCCTTTCTCAGGCTACAACATGGTTAAGTTTATGAATATTACTAAGGAATACAAATCCCTCTTTGCAATGTTTACCAGCCTCCTTAGGCTTTTCAATCACAATCAACTGGAATAAAAACAATATTGTTAACATGAACATATGATTTTATGTTCGTTGTTTAGAGTTATTCTAAGGCTTTACTCATTGGGAACTCGTTATGAGATAGAGCACACTGTTGAGATGTCCAATCTGCCTGTTTTACACACTTTGACCAACAGGGGGTTTGTGTTCAAATGAAGCCCATGATGAAGCCTCATGAGATGAACCCTTTTGCCTACCAATTGGCTGGAAAGCTTCAAAGCTTCATAAGGCTTCATCTCACCATCACTATGTGGAAGGCCTTGGATTCCTCCTGGGAGAGACATATAAATGAGTGTGAGGCAAAAGCAGGCAAAGTTGTCAAAGAATATGCTGATAAAAAGCTAGAGCGGCACGCAACAAACCGTTCAAGGCAACAATCGAGCATTTACCACGTTTTTTACAGACAATATTGAGAAATAAATAGTAGCAGTTCTCACTATGTGTTAAATATATTTGCCTTCAATACATTAAATTAGAAAGCTGACAAAATCATATTGCTTGTTAACATCTAAATGTAACTTTTTGCATGGAAAAACCCCTCAACTTCACTGATGTGTAGGTGATCTAGTATTCTTTAATGGAATGTATATCAGTGTATTAAAGTCAATACTTCATTTATTTAAACCAATACCTTTGATTCTTTGTACAGTATGAAAAAGAGGGTCTTTGTACCTGTGCTGAAGTTCACTGCTGTGAGGAGTCCAGTTCTGTCTCTCACTCTCTGGTCCAGCCTGTCTGCATCACCTGGACACCTTAAACAAACAGATATATATGTAAAGTACCATGTGTACAAACAATATAACTTATTCTCTTCTGTTGAACATGTTGGATTGTGTATTGTCCAAGTCAGGGTCCTTTTTATTCTACTGTAACTTTGGAAGTTGTGTTACCAATGCTTACTGTTTATTTGATACCAATTTGGTAATGCAATTCATAAAAACAACAAGGTTTGGGTTTGTTCTTCAGATGACTGTGATGTTAACGTGTAAGCTCAATAATGAACTCCAGCTCAACCAACCATATTGTAATATCTAAGTAATCATCTTGAAGTATGACATTAATAATTGTAATATACACACATCTTATTGTAAGGTTGATTTCACATACACTACTTCGACATTAGCTTGTCTACATACTTGAGCATAGCCAATTTAAATTAACCTTAGCGATGCATACAGTTCCTACTTACATAATAAAATATCTCTCTAAGTTACAAGGATGACCTTATTTTATCAACATCAAACAGAAGCCGTTTGTTGTACAGTATTATCCCACTTAACGCTTAACACTTGTCTATTTCGTTTTAACCTTTATAAATATAGTCTATGATTTTAACTTGGAGGCTACTATTAGCATCGTTAGCACCAATGTAGCTACCACTCACTTACACGCTAACCCAAGCCTTAACATTAATTACGTAGCTGATTAAAATCATTAACACATAAATAAGTATTCGAATTTCACTTACCGCAAAACCGCATTCATGCACCATCTGTTTCAACCGCAGAGCGAGTCACAATAGTCCCTGTATAAGCATGAAGAACAAACAAACACGGCCGGGGGCAAGTTGTGTTCCCTGGATGAGCTGAACAGGCAGAGTGCCTGTAGCTCAGGGATTCTCAACCTTTTTTGGGCCGGCGCCCCCCTGTCCATTATCCAGGTCTCTTACCGCCCCCCATCAAAAAAAGTAGACTTATTTTCTTCCCTGAATATTAATGTTGACTAATATTCTGTGTTATATCATTTAAAAAGCATGTCACTGAATGCCAAATAATAGATTTGATTTAACTGGGCAGTTGGAATATCATTATCATTAGTTTAACAGAGAGCAGAAAAGCCATGTGAATGTGAATAAAAATTATATTTATGAGTGTTAAACAAACTCAGACAAGAGCAGAGAATACAAACAGACTGCTACGGAACAGCAGCAATTTCACACATGTCCAGTGCAGAACAAACAGTAGGCTACAAAACTGTACATTAGGCCTACAGAACTAACAGGTCGGAAAGGTGTTGCATTTCGCCAAATTGCGGGGGGGGGGAAGGTTAGTGTGAGCCCTGCGCTTGGTGGTTCTCCGCCAGTTTCTTCACTGCGGGTTGCAGAGAACTTAGTTTCAGTCGCAGTGCACCTGAGGCCGTCAAGTTCAAGCGATTTCAGCACCTGTGTGGGATCACGCTCCATCACAGTAGATATGACCTCTTTGATGGCAGGGAGTACCAACTTCTCTCCGATTGTGAACGGCTGCCCACATTTGGCTATCAGCAAAGAGATGTTATATGACGCTATTAGCCCGCTGTCAGTCTGGGTGGTCTTCCTAGCGAAGAGACTGCTGATGGTGCTCCTACCATGTTTCTCTTTGAGGGCCTGGAAGAACGGACGCTCCTTATCTGCCTTATCCGGGTGGATCTTGGTAAGGTGCTCCTTTAAACGTGAGGGTTTCATTCCCTCATTGGAAAATACATGTTCGCAAAGTAAACACATTGGGAGTTGTGCATAGGAGACGGTATGAAGCCATAGCTAAGATATTCAATAGAGTACTGTCTGCATTTTATCTTTTTCGCGGCCATTTTGCTGATGTGATATGATTTTTGTTGTTTTATGATGCTAATATTTAGGGGGGGGGTTAGTGTCATGATATGGCGGCAAACGCTAGAGGGCTAGCTGGTGACATGACAAGACATCGTGCCGGGAGCGGACCGGAAGTCGTTGTAATTTTGAACAAACAGAGCTCTGTGTGGAGCAGCCTGGCTAGCCAGCTCTTCCATGTCGTAGCAGACATAGAAACGGGTATTATTTTCATAAACTGACCACTTAGTTCGAATCTGTTAGTGGAATTTGTCATATCAAAACATATCGAAATTTAACAAAGTAACACAGATTATTAACAGTCGCGATCCCAAAATTACAACGACTTCCGGTCCACTCCCGGGTGCTTTTTGTAGGGTACGTTCGTAAATGCGCTCAGAGCGCTCCGAGCGTCCCCGTTCCACAGTCCAGAGCGCTGCGCTCTGAGCGCTCACAGCTGGGTGCTCTGGCGGAACAGACGGGTTGTCCGAGCGGACTGACCGTTCGTGCATTTACGAACGTACCCGTAATAACACTGCTGACAGCTGACCAATCGCAAGCAGAGTTGTGGTTTCCTATAGCAACAAAATATGCTGACAGCTGCTTTTTGTACAGGAAAAGACGCTGTGGCCAGCGTTTTTCATGACAAAAAGACATTATGCGTGAACGCCCCCCAAGAACACCTCAACGCCCCCCTTTCAAAAATATTGCTTCCAGCGCCCCCCGATGTTCTCTTAACGCCCCCTGGGGCCAGTGCTGTAGCTTCACGGAGCAGCTAGCAGAGAGACAAGAAGCTAACAGCAGCAGTCACTTCACAGAGCCAGCACTCAATGTGACCACGCCCTAATTTATGCAAAAACTTTGAGACCCAATATAAATAAAAGGGTAGTGTTAGAAAAACAATTCACTCACAGATCCATAATCATGAAGGTGGGATCTAACTATATTCATAATAATATTTATTGCATCCATGGGTAGAAACACGTTTTTTTCTGCTGTAAAGTTGGGCATTTTAACATGGGGGTCTATGGAAATTGCTCCTTTCTTCAAACAGTCTCTATCGGCCAATATATGAACTGCAGTGTTTGCCACTTCCGTATTGGCGTCCCGGATCTTCCACAGAGTTTGCCGCTTGCTTAATACACATTCAAACAATTTGTTTTACCAGCTGTTCTGTATTCACCTTGCAGGTGCAACTATGTGGCTTTTATCCTGGATAAAGTGTTTAAGTCATGGATGTTTAAACTTTAACTTTAACTTCGTATTTGTAGAATATGATAGCTTTCTTTTCATTCAGGAAGTATGACGCTGCGCTGTCAGTACGCTTGTCCATGTTTGTGATTGGTCAAATGTTGCTAACCCCGCCCCTTTCATGTGAACGCGCACTCAGCCGAACAGAGAAACCCTGGCTTGAGTTACCGAGTTGATAACCAGCGTCGTAGGACCGCTTAGCGAGATCGCGTTTGTTTTGGGTTAGTTAAGCCAGATAACTCAAACATATGGGGCCTCTGGGACTGACCAGTCTATGGACCAGACCCAGCATGGATCCAGACAGATGTGAGTGACTTAAAGCACATATCAGAAAAAACGAAAAAGCATGAACAAACTAGTGTCCACATGGATGATGCTATGCGACTAGCCATGTTTAGGAAAGTAAACACAGCTGTCCAATGAGGGCTACAGGATAGGGATCTGTAAGCATAATAAGAGCCACGTTCACACCGGAGTACTTTTCCCCATACTTTTCCCCTTTAGTTCCGTTAGTACCCCTTATGTTGCGTTCACACCAAAAAGAGTACTTAGTGCCGGGAACTTTTACCCCCATTTTTAGTGCCTGCTAGAGAGGTGGTACTATCCTGGGGGGAAAAAGTGCCCCAGTTCTGATTGGCTCGGCGAATTCCAAACCACGCCACGTCAAACTCTGAAAAGTTTTGTGAAGCCGCCATTGTATTTGTGGTATTAGCATTATTAGCATTGGCCCACCAGTGTCTTGAAGTGGATTCTAGCAGTTACTGGAAGCCAGTGAAGGGAGCGGCGTGGTGTGTGAGAATTTTGGAAGGTTGAAGACCAGACGAGCCGCTGCATTCTGGATGAGCTGCAGAAGTCGGACGGCACATGCAGGTAGACCAGCCAGGAGGGAGTTGCAGTAGTCTGGGCGTGACATGACGAGAGCCTGGACCAGAACCTGCGGTGATTTCTGGGTCAGCTGGGGACGTATCCTCCTGATGTTGTAAACCGTGTATCTGCAGCAGCGGGTTGTAGCAGCAATGTTTGCAGTGAAGGACAGTTTGTTATCTAGGATCACACCCAGATTCCTTGCAGTCTGAGTCGGGGAAACAACAGAGGTGCCGATGTTGATTGTTAGGTCAAGAGTGGGACAATCTATTCCCGGAAGGAAGAGCAGTTCAGTCTTCACAAGGTTGAGCTTGAGGTGATGAGCAGACATCCACCGAGAGATGTCTGCTAGGCAAGCAGAGATGCGTGCGACGAATTGGGTCTCTGAGCGGGGAAAGGACAGAATTAGTTGGGTGTCGTCAGCGTAGCAGTGGTATGAAAAACCATGCGGGCTAACGACAGCTCCGAGCGAGTTTGTGTACAAGGAGAAGAGGAGGGGACCAAGAACAGAGCCCTGAGGGACCCCTGTAGTTAATTGACAAGGGTCGGACTCGGACCCTCTCCAAGTTACCCTGTAGGTGCAGTCTTTGAGGTATGAGGTGAGGAGGGAAAGTGCAGTGCCTGAAACTCCAAGTTCTTGGACAGTGCGAAGGAGGATCTGATGGTTCACCGTGTCGAATGCAGCAGACAGGTCCGGAAGGATGATGACAGAGGAGAGGGATGCTGCTTTAGCAGTGTGCAGTTCCTCAGAGACAGCAAGGAGAGCAGTTTCTGTTGAGTGACCTGCCTTGAAACCAGACTGGTGCGGATCCAGAAGTTTGTTCTGATGGAGATAACAGGAGAGTTGTTTAAAGACAGCGTGGTCAAGTGTTTTAGACAGGAACGGGAGGAGAGGGACAGGCCTGTAGTTTATAACAGACGGGTTGAGAGTGGGTTTCTTTAGGAGAGGGTTTACTCTTGCCTCCTTGAGACTGTTTGGAAAGTGACCAGAAGTTAGAGAAGTGTTGATGAAATGGGTGAGAAACGGTAGAATATCAGGAGCGACAGTCTGAAGGAGGTTTGAGGGGATAGGGTCCAGAGGACAGGTGGTAGGACGGGCAGAGGTAACGAGGGTAAGAACCTCACTTGGAGAGAGAGGGGAGAAGGAGGTCAGTGTGTGGGTGAAAGGTGGGTCTGGTGACCCAGCGGTGAGTAAATGTGAGTCAGAAAAAGAAGAGCGAATATCATCAACCTTTTTTTCAAAGTGGTTAACAAATTCGCTTGACAGAAGGGAGGAGGGGGAAGGGGCTTTGGGGGGATCCAAGAGGGTGGAGAAGATAGAAAATAGTTTTTTGGGATTGGAATAGGAAGATTGGATCTTATCTTGAAAGAAAGTGCTTTTTGCCTGAGAGATGGAAGCAGAGAAAGAGGAGAGGAGAGCCTGATAGGTTAGGAGGTCATCATGGTGTTTGGATTTCCACCTTTTTCCGCTCTGCTGCCCTAAGGATGGTTCTATTAGCACGCAGTGCGTCATTTAGCCAGGGAGCAGGAGGCGACTGACGAGCCTGCCGAGATGTGAGAGGACAGAGAGAGTCTAGAGAGGATGAGAGAGTAGAGAGGAGAGTTTCTGCAGCAGAGTTTGGAGGCAGGAGTTGGAACGAATCAGAGGAAGGGAGGGCTGAGAGCACCGATGAGGCAAAGGTAGAGGGGGAGAGGGAATAAAGGTTACGGCGGACAGGTGCAGAGTTAGAAGAGATTAGTTTGTTATGTTTGGAAAGGGGTAGAGAGAATGAAATTAAGCAGTGATCGGATGTGTGGAGCGGGTTTACAGAGAGGTTAGAAGTAGTGCAGTTCCTTGAGAATATGAGATCAAGGACATTGCCAGCGTTATGAGTTGGTGGGGATGGAGACAGTGAGAAAGCAAAGGTGGTTAACAAAGAAGTTAGTTCGTCTATCTTCCCTGTCTGGAGGTTGAAGTCTCCGAGAAGTACAGCGGGAGGGCCAGTTTCAGGGATGTGTGAGAGGAGATTATCTAATTCCTCCAAGAAGTCCCCCAAGGTGCCTGGAGGACGGTAGAGAACAACAATGGTTAATTGTATAGGATGGGTTACTGTGACGGCATGGAATTCAAAGGTGGAAGGAGTGAAGTTAGGTCGCTTGAAGAGGGAAAAGCTCCAGTTGGGAGAGAGCAGGAGACCAGTGCCATCTCCTCTGCCAGAGGGTCTGGGTGTATGGGAGAAGGAATATGCTGTGGAGAGAGCTGCTGGGGTGGATGTGTTGGATGGAGTGATCCAGGTCTCCGTGAGAGCAAGGAAATCCAGAGACTGCAGGGAAGCGTAGCCAGAAATGAAGTCAGCCTTAGGAACAGCTGACTGGCAGTTCCACAGCCCCCCTGAAACGAGATGTTGGATCTCAGTGGAGCATGTGGGATAGACAAGAGCAGGCCGGTTGTATCGATTAGGAGATACACAGGGCCAGTGATAATTGCGAGAGGACACATGAACAGGAATGGAGAAAATACACATGATTATAGCACGAGGGGCTAAAAAACCAAAGAGAATTGAATAAAACAAAAGAAAACACCAACGATACTTAGCTCAATCAAAGTAGGATTTGCCTCCCTCGTGACTCCAACAGGAATCCAATGTCTTTGTCAGTCTTACTCCAACAGGACTCCAATGTCTTTGTCAGTCTTCGTCTGGCTGACGCTCCAGGAAAGAGCCACCTAAGATGGACACCTGATTGCTGAGTTCTCACAGCTGTGGGGGCACGCCCCTCTAATTAGTTAACTCTCTTCAGCTGATGGGCGACAGCAGAGTGTTCCTGCCTATTGTAATGCAGGTTTGAGGCGCGTGACCCACTGAGACCTGTGTTACAGGTTGAGTTGAGCAGATTTGAGATTTAAAATCTCTCAGAAATAGCCGTTTTAGCTACAATAACTACAGAACAATTATACAGAGTAGAATAAATAAAACAGAGAAGTCTATTTAAACAAGAATATAACTTACAGTGATTGCTGAGTCAGTAGGTAGTGTCCTCACCGGGTCAAGATGCACACTGAGTTATTCAGATTTTAAATGCGCTATTTAAATGATTTTAAGCTGAGGGTTTACTAACTCACGCTGTTTTCACTTCGCGCAATCAGCAGAGTGTTCCTGCCTATTGTAATGCAGGGTTGAGGCGCGTGACCCACTGAGACCTGTGTTACAGGTTGAGTTGAGCAGATCTGAGATTTAAAA
Source organism: Notothenia rossii (assembly GCF_949606895.1). Taxonomy (NCBI): domain Eukaryota; kingdom Metazoa; phylum Chordata; class Actinopteri; order Perciformes; family Nototheniidae; genus Notothenia; species Notothenia rossii. Next base: position 34,215,262 of record NC_136910.1, read on the forward strand.
TCTCTCAGAAATCGCCGTTTTAGCTACAATAACTACAGAACAATTATACAGAGTAGAATAAATTAAACAGAGAAGTCTATTTAAACAAGAATATAAGTTACAGTGATTGCTGAGTCAGTAGGTAGTGTCCTCACCGGGTCAAGATGCACACTGATTTACTCGGAAGGCTTCAGTAGAAGCTGCTGGAAGTCCCAGCAGCTTCTACTGAAGCCAGCCCCAACTCCGGGGACTTCCGGCCAGGAATTCGGGCGGCAGTATACGCCGTGAAGTTGTTTGCAGCCTGCCAGTAAACCCAAAGCAGAAGAAGACGAAGTGACGTCAGCGGCTCATTTGCGTAATCTTCCCTCAGGGAAAAGTACTCTGGTGTGAACGCGATTGGTACTTAGTGCCCTGGGGTAATAAGTGCCGGGGCACTAAGTGCCGCCAATAAGTTATGCAAAGTACTGCAAAGTACGCGGTGTGAACCTAAGGAGGTTGACAAAAACAGGCACTAAAATAATAGACTGTATCAAGTGCTGTGTGCCTTTGAGCTAGCCCTGCGTTGTAATATGACATTTGTTTTGAGTTTGTGTATAAGTTTGCTTACATTTTGGTAGAGCCCCCCCAGGAGACAAATGCACCAGCCGCAACTATATTTAACACTTTAAATTCCTATACCACTAAATACGTTTTTATGTTTATAACAGCTTTTCTATGCACCAACAATAATGCAGAGCACAGGTTCTACACAGGGTGGGGTGTTTATAGCAAATGTTAATGAATTTTGATGCAAAAAATATATATATTTCGAACAGCTTAAGCTATATTAAATGTTATAGAAAAATACTTGGCTAATTTGGTATTGTAACATAATTTAAATGCAGGTTACTACCTGTTTAGCGTTATAAACAGGGCTGCACATAACTGGTGCGCAGGTGCGCATGCGCACCCCCCGCGAGAGAGAGGGAGAGAGAGAGAGAGATGAGAGAAGAGAGAGAGAGAGATAGAAAAGAGAGAAGAGAGAGAGAGATATTTGCGAGTTGCATAAGAACTGGTAAGATAGCAGGGTTTCCCACACATATACTTTACTTGGGCGGGTCTTTCAATTAAAGATCTAATTGTCGAAAAGAAAAACAATTTAAATATATTATTATATATCACTTTGATTAGTGATTATGAACATTTAGGTCAAGAAATCTACATAAAGTTGTTGCAGTTGGTAGACTGAGGGGTGTATCTGCCTTGCCAACACACTCTCACTCCCTAATCGTCCAGGAGCGACGCTTGGTCAGGGTCCCGTGGCGTGCAGTTGTGACGCCCCGAGGCTCCTTCAGCTTCATAAACGGACTCAAAGAGCTTTCAACTGATTGCAATGTATTCCTATCGGCGGCGGTATTTGATGCTTAGGGACGCACCGCACCCGTTTATGTCGGTAGCTCTTAAAGCCAATGTGAGCGTCCATTCCCATTGGATAACGGAGAATTGTACACCCGGAAGTAAGTATTCTCCTTACTGTCGATTGATCTGACAGTGACATCTCAACTACTCATCAACTCAAAAACACCAGATTATCCTTTTTAATTACACAACATTGATAGGTTTAAATTGTGTACAATGCCTTTGTGTTTTTCCCCTTCAATTCTGAGAAACAACTTGTTTTCTCTGAAATGTGGAGCGCCAAAGAGACTACACTACCCACAATCCCCAGCTATTGTTGTGACGACGCCTGTCCGCTTTGCGACAAACCCCGTGATTAATCTTCAAGCTCTGCACAATTTAAACCTATCAATGTCGTTTAATCAACAAAGGTAATCTGGTGTTTTTGAGTTGATGAGTAGTGGAGACTGTCAAATCCAGGCCCGGTTCCAGAACACAATGACTCAGGGTGCATCTGAGATGAGAGAGGGTGCAGTGGTAAAGTGCTATTTTTATAAGTGGGGAGTGGACCTAACACCCTCTAGGGGGGTCCTCACCTCCTCTAGGGGGGTCCGGGGGCATGCTCCCGGATTTTCTTTTTAAATATTGAAGTTAAAAGCATAAATCTGGTGCACTTTGAGAGCAACATTATGAGATCTATGGATCTATGTGCTCTTTGCTTGATTCATGCCTTCCCAGTCCCTTATCACGTAGCCTATAAGAGCATGGCGACAGTTGCTGTAGCCAGTTGTGGTGAAGGCATCTGACTTACTTGAACCGAAATGTCTACATGCATAGCAGAAGATGGCATCTTTTTTACATGAATATTCCAGCCAATTTCTGTTTTGAAACCATGAGCTGCAAAATGAGCGCCTTACCCCACTGTACAGGCGAGTTGGGTGCTTTTTTAAATATACCTGGGCAGGCTCTGTTTTTCCGAGGTCCTCTGGCACTTGTGGGCTGCTGAGGGGTGGCGGTGTTTGGGGCAACGAAGACGGTTGTGGCTGCTCCGCCTCCGTGGGCGAGGCGGACAAGCCGGCGAGTCGGGCGTTAGTGTCCACGATGATCTGAACTTTTATTACCTGCAGTAGAGGCAGTGTTACTGCTGGCGATGAGGGCTGGTTGTTTAACCATTTTCTGATGTCCATCACTGACTGCTGTGTAAGCACCTTGCAGATGACGAACGCGTAGCGGCACAGGTCACGCACACCTGACATAATAACGTTACTTACCGTTTAAATTGACCAAATAAATGCAGCACACAATGTTATTTAACCACAATTAAAATGTATTTTATTTCAACTAAATTATTATTATTATTATTATTATTATTACTACTATTGTTATTATTATATATGTAATATTTTTTACTTTTCATTTTTCAAATGAGGGTGCATAACGACTCAACCGAGGGTGCAATGCACCCTTATGCACCCCCGTAGAACCGGGCCTGGTTCAATCGACAGTAAGGAGAATACTTACTTCCGGGTGTACAATTCTCCGTTATCCAATGGGAATGGACGCTCACATTTCCTTGAAGAGCTGCCGACATAAACGGGTGCGGTGCTTCCCTGAGCGTCAAATACCGCCGCCGATGGGAATACATTGCAATCAGTTGAAAGCTCTTTTACCTCATTCACACCAACGGTGTTTCAGGGCCGGTTCGGAGCTGGAGCTTGAAAAGCACCGGGTTTTCCTCTTCACACCGCAGCGGAGCAGCCTCTTAGCTCCGGAATCCGGTTCATTTCGAGCACCAAAAAATTGTCCGGCCAGAGCAAAAGCACCACAAACGTCAAGCTTACATCGAGGCGGGGGCAGGGGCAGGGGCGGGATCAATTCCTGAAGAACAACAAAAAGCCAGCGTTTTATCCAATTTGTACACAACGATGGAGAAACTTAACAAGCAGCAGTGGTCCACTGAAGAGACCAGCTACCTACTGGGAATCTGGTCTTCCGAAGAGGTACAGAGAAAGCTGGAGCACAATCGGCCATTGTTGTTGTTGTCGGTTTGAGCTGTGAGGGGTTTCCGCGCGGTTCGGCTTTATGAAGTAGGCACGCAAACTATGACGCAATGACGCAGCACCAGTCGGACTCTGGGCAGTGGGAAAAGAGCCGGAGCTAAACCGAAGAACCGGTTCTGAACCTGAAAAGCTCTATCATTGAGCTTGAACCGGAGTTGCGTTGGTGTGAATGAGGTATTTGAGTCCGTTTATGAAGCTGAAGGAGCCTCGGTGCGTCCCAACTGGACGCCACGGGACCCTGACCAAGCGTCGCTCCTGGACGCTTAGGGAGTGAGAGTGTGTTGGCCTTGCATACAATTTCAATTGTGTACATAAAAGAAAAGATGACGTGGTGAGATACTAAATGTTTGTGTCTAATTACTAAATGTTTGTCTAAAAGTAATCACAGAGCTTCAGTCGGCAGACTACAAAGTAACTCATAAAGCAATAAATCTGGGTGTAGTGATGGACTCAGACCTGAATTTTAACAGTCACATTACAACAGTTATTAGGTCTGCATACTACCAACTGAAGAATATATCAAGGATTAAAAAACTAATGTCGCAAAAGGATTTAGAAAAACTTGTCCATGCTTTTATTTGGAGTAGACTGGACTACTGCAATAGTGTATTCACAGGGCTCACTAAAAAATCTATCAGAAAGCTGCAGCTGATTCAGAACGCTGTTGCTCGAGTACTCACTGACACTAGAAAAGTGGATCACATCACTCCGGTTCTGAGATCATTACACTGGCTTCCAGTCTGCCAAATAATTGATTTTAAAATACTACAGCTAGTTTTTAAATCATTAAATGGCTTAGGACTGAGGTATATAGACGACCTCCATCACTATGAAGCATCCAGGAGTCTCAGGTTCTGGGTCGGGTCTGCTCTCTGTTCCGAGAATAACCACTAAACATGGAAAAGCAGCTTTTAGTTATTATGCCCCAACAATTTGGAACAAACTGCCTAAATCATGCACGTCCGCTGAAACACTTCCTATTTTTAAATCCAGATTAAAAACGCACCTATTTGCCGCTGCTTTTAATTGAGCTGCCCATACTCACAGTACAGTATGCCTTTTTAGTCATGTATTCTGTACCTGCTGTGTTTATTTATTTATTTATTTTATTTCATTATCTTTGCTTTTTATGCCTGTTTTTAAATGCCTTTTTAATAATGTATTTATGCTGTATTTGTTCTTAAATGTATTTTGCTTTTAATCTGTAAAGCACTTTGAATCGCCACGTGCTGAAAAGTGCTATATAAATAAAATTGCCTTGCCTTGCCTTACTAAATTAGACAAATGTCTTGTTTATACACGTTCGCTAAAATTATGTTTGCCACTGTAATTGCAGATATTAAAAGCAGAATCAATCACAAAAGGTAGAAAAATCATCAAAAGTAATTGGTTATCAAATAGGAATGAAATCTAATCCTTTTTCCAACACTGTCCCCAAATACTAAGAAAATGACATAGCAATTGATTATTTTATCAATAACATGATCAGAAAATGGTTTCTGCCCTATAACTTTTAATCTAGACCCTTAAAGACAAGCTATATGAAGGATGAATAAAAACGAAATATGTAGATTGGTTTATAACAATAATATAATCATTCACAGCCCCTCTGTTGTCGTGCAGCGTTTAAAGGAAACAAAAGTGCTCTCCCCTGGCTGGAGAGTGTGTTAAGTTAACACGATGCTGTAAGCACTGCTGTGTCTCCGGCTTCAGCAGGGCAGTAATGCATATTACGAGCTCACAGAAAACAGAGCGGCACACACAGGGGTGCAGCCTCTTTTCATCTGCACATCACCGGCTTGAGACTGCTAATGAGAACTGCATTCACTTTAACTCATCAGCTCATCCTATTGAGCTAGTCCTCTACTGGGGACTCTTAAAAGGTGTGTGTGTGTGTGTGTGTGTGTGTGTGTGTGTGTGTGTGTGTGTGTGTGTGTGTGTGTGTGTGTGTGTGTGTGTGTGTGTGTGTGTGTGTGTGTGTGTGTGTAGAGGGATGGAGGGGTTAAACTGAACTCTAGGCATCTGCGAGAAGGAAAGACTTCTCCCTCTGATTTTCTTTTGTATTTCATCACTCTTTCAGTGTTATAGGTCGGGGAAGGGGGGGCTCTGTTGGGACCCAAGGAATCTAATCTTAACATTGAGGGGGTGGAATTAATATACATTAGATGTGGGGGATAGAGAAAACAAAGAAAGTTAATAGTCTGATGAACTTGTTTGCCTTTATTTCAGGGTGGTTACTTTTTTCTAAGGCTGGGCCACGGATCATGATTTTGGTCATGAGTACGTCGATAAGTAGTAAGGATGAGTAGGATAAATAAAAAGTCTATATGAACCACAATGTTCCCCACATGGTAAAGCCTTATTATCTATACTGCTGTCAGAGTTACGTAGAAACAATGACGTAAAATGTGTTAGCCAATAGAAGTGACATGCGTACAAGTGTACATGCAAAAAAACACATGACAAACTACAGGACAGGGAACAAACAAAAAGCATAATCGGGCCCCTTTAAGACAGACAGTATGAAAAAGTGAACATGAACAGTGAAGCATTTAAACGTGTTCTACTATACATTAAAAATACCAATATGAGTAAATGACTACTTTAATGTCACCTCTACTAAAGCATCGTGGTAAATCAAGTAAAGAGTTTAGCTGAGCATTTACAACAATATGAACAACAAGGGTGAATCTAAATGGTGCCACTGTTCTTAGATAAGATAATATAAGATAAACCTTATTGATCAAAAAATAGGAAATGTTAACGTTACAGCAGCAATAAAGAGCTAGGCATTGCACATAATTAGAAATGAAAAAGAGTAGAAAATAAACAAGTTGACCATTCAAAATCATCTTTCTCTTCTCTATTTGTTTGATGCGATGCTGTCATTGTATCTGCTCTCTAGAATGGTCCATACTCCATTTGCAACATTTTATTCTGAGCTTTAAAATACCTTTTTTGTTTTACCTCTGAGGTTTAAACACTCAGTTTGAACTGCAGAGCAACTTCAAATTATTTTTTTGCTGGTATTAATGTTTCTCCGTAGCTCCACTAGAAAACAGAGTCTCCTTGGGTGTATTTCTGACCATTTTAATACATATTCAGCCAAAGAAAGAGATTTAAGTGAAGACTAAGCTGGACTGTTGTTGCTTTCTACTGTGCTGTACAACTAAAGATTTTTATCTGAGAAAACATTACAAACTAGACAAAAGAGTGAGCCGTGTCGGGGTTTAGATACAGAAAGAAAAAGAGAGGGGTGAAATGATTACGGATGGTATGAAAAGTAAGCATCATTTGCCGTATTGCAATCTAAAACCTTATCCATATTAGATAAGGCTCCATTTAGAAACACATTCAGGGAAAAATACTCATTACATTTGGGATTCTTTGTAGCCGATTATCATATCTTGCAAAGCTTAGCAGATTATACGAATGTATTCTGCATTTAGAGGTGGATTCACACAACAATCTAGCAAAGGCTGAAGAAAAATATTGGTTTTGAAGTGTGTATCAGACGTTTTCAGTCTGAACAGGAATAATACTTATACAATTATAATTTACACATAAATGCATGTTTATTTAATATGGGCCTGTTAAAAGCTTATTGTGGCTCTGGAGAGGCTTTGACAAAGCTGAGAAAATAACCCTGATTGTGTCAGGAAGCTTACACTGCTATCTCGCCCAACAAGTCCTCCAACTCATACGACCAAATATGCCGATTGTGCAGGCCCAATTATTACGACCAAATATGTCGTTTGTTCAAGCGCTTAATACGTCTATGATTATGTTTTAAAGTTTTCGCCCTCTAGTGCTCCCGTTGAATGCAAACGTTTCAGATGGTCGTTTATTCACAAATAACCCTCTCTGTAAAATCCTAAATCGTAGGATAGCTTGGCCATTAAAACGCATTTTGATTAGATTAATAGCGAGAAGTGTATATTGTACTTTTAGAATCCACGTCCAGTCAATATGTAGGATATATAGTTTGATAGATATCACGAAGATGATTTGAGGTATGAGGCAGCCTCCATGTAAAGTTACGGGTTGAAAACAGTATTGCCGGTCTCAAGGTTTTCAAAATAAAACCAATGATCAAATGAACATTTAATATTCATTACTAAAGGTACAGCCGAATCATCACAGCACACAAAACCTATTACCGCCGCAGATGGACCAAAAAAGGGAGCGTTTGGGGAAAAAAAGGGGCGGGTCCGCTCAGTGAAACGATAACAACGAAACATGGAGGAACAATAGTCTGCGTTTAAATCGTGTGTGTGTGTGTGTGTGTGTGTGTGTGTGTGTGTGTGTGTGTGTGTGTGTGTGTGTGTGTGGGGGGGGGGGGGGGTAGGGGTGTGTGTGTGTGTGTGTGTGTGTGTAGAGGTGTGTGTGGTTAAAACACATCAGCCTTTCTAATGATTCTGAAGGTAAACACAGTGAAGGCGGTGCATGAAAGGCACTGCGCGCTCCTCTTCTCAGAGGCGGAGTTAACCCTCCCGCTGCCTCCTGCTGTTGCAGAGATTTCATGAAGTGAAGGAGGTTTTCCTTCTATAAAACAGCTGTGGGCAGCAGACACTGTGAGTGTCACAGACATGAATAGATCAAGGCAGACTGGTGCACACACTCTCCTGTTTGGCCAATCCGGTGGTTAAACAAATATAGCTCTAAACCCCTGGCCGAAATGTCCTTAAAATGAAGTCTGAGTTCGACATTTTAATTCATTCATTCATTCAGTTAGTGGGAATGCTGTTAACAGCATTCCCACTAACTGTTCTTCTACGCACGAAAAGTTTATTATTCCACCGACTTATTTTTGCCACGCCTCTTCTCCCGCATTGAACATCGCAGAAACTCCGTTCAAACATCAAAACGGTCAGCTCGGTCGGGAATCGATGGCTATTACTTTTCTCATTCATAACTTTCATAATTCCAGAGATACATCCCATAATTCATCACATTTTTAACATTTGAACTTTAACATTGCGCAGCTCGTTAAGGCAGAGTGCGTGATGTCAGAGTTAGAGTGGAGGACAGTTTGAAATTTGCCTTCATATATATTTTTTAAAACTGCCATAATTCCCAAACCCTACATTCCTGAGACATCATTTTTCATGACAAACGTAGGAAAACATCCCGTAGCTTGAAAAATGACAAATAATTAAGCAAAAAATAATTAAACAAAGTGCCTCTAGAGGGCATGAAGTGACAAAAACATTCAACATGTTTCCATTAAAGCCCATTGTAATTTCAGGCAGATATTTCCTCACAGCAGCAGCCGCACACCTTTAGTTAAACTGCCAAAAAGGCCACATTATTAACCCGAAACTACACAAAAATTAAACTTCAGATACTCAACTTCCTTGACATGCTTCACGTTTTGAAATTTCATAGATATCTGTTACGGTTCTTCCACAAAACGTTCACATGTAAGAGGTTTATCTCTCATCCAGAACGATGAAGCCTTTTATCTCTACAGAGCTCGTTAGCTCAACTATAAACACCTGTGTAATGGAACACGATGATGTCATCACTCCAACTGACATGGTCAGAGCAGCAGACTTCAGATAGCAGTGTGCAAACAGTCCAGCCGTGAAGACATCTACGGGACAGTTTCGAGTTGCCATGGCAACACAATGCTCGCCTTGAAACACGGTTTTCTTATAACTTCAGTGAAAATATTCCAAACAGCCTAGAACTTCACAGGTTTGGTAACGACGCATCAACGCATCTAAGCGTAGTATGGAGTGTCATCAAATGCCGTTGCCATGGCGACGGACCACTCGCCATGAAACACGATGTGGCTGTAAATCCCATCGACACGGTCCAATCGTCCCCCAATCTTCACTTGTATATCACCGGACCATGCCTCAACAGCTCTACGCCAAATCTGAGATCTCACTATATGCCGTGCCATAAAACATGATGTCACTATAACTCCTATGAACATGTTCAAAAAGTGCTCAAACTTCACATGTGTACTAACAGTCAATCAATCAATCAATCAATGTTTATTTATATAGCCCAATATCACAAATGTTACATTTGTCTCAGTGGACTTCACAGTTTGTACAGAATATCAGTATGACAATACGACACCCTCTGTCCTTAGACCCTCACATCGTACAAGGAAAAACTTCCAGAGAAAACCCCACAGTTTAAAGGGAAAAATGGGAGAAACCTCAGGGAGAGCAACAGAGGAGGGATCCCTCTCCCAGGACGGACAGACGTGCAATAGATGCCGTGTATAAATTGAAAAGATAATACATTTGCAACATAGGTAGTCGAAATGTTTGGAAATGCATGTGTGTATAATAGGAAGATGAATCCACGAGGATATCCATCCAGGACTTATGATCCAGGACCACAGCCACGACTCAAGATCCAGGACTCGCAATCCATGACACAGGACCGCAGGATCATCCATGACTCCGGATCCCGGCGTATATAGACACCAAAAAGAAAGAAATTTGGGGAAGCTGGGTTAATCGGAACATGAGAGTACACAGGTATAGACAGAGAGAAGGAAGAAGTAAGATGTCCCCCGACAAACGAAGCCTATATCAGCAAAACTAGGGGCTGAATCTAATCAGCCCTAACTATAAGCTTTATCAAAAAGGAAGGTCTTAAGCGCACTCTTAAAAACGGATAGGGTGTCTGCCGTCCGAACACAAACTGGAAGCTGATTCCACAAAAGTGGAGCTTGATAAGAAAAGGCTCTGGCTCCCATTGTACTTTTAGAGACTCTAGGAACAACCAACAACCCTGCATTCTTGGAACGCAATGCCCTAGTAGGACAATAGGGTATAATGAGTTCTTTAAGGTAAGAGGGCGCCTGCCCATTAAGGGCTTTGTAGGCGAGAAGAAGAATTTTAAATTCTATCCTGTGTTCTATAGGGAGCCAGTGTAAGGCAGCCAGAACAGGAGTAACGTGGTCCCTTTTCCTAACTCTGGTTAGTACACGAGCTGCAGCATTTTGAATCAGCTGAAGCGACTTGACTGACTTCTTGGTACACCCTGATAATAAGGAGTTACAATAATCCAGCCTTGAAGTAACAAATGCATGGACTGGTTTCTCTGCATCGTTTTGAGGCAAGATATGCCTGATTTTTGCAATGTTACGTAGATGGAAGTAGGCAGTCCTTGAAATTGATTTTATGTGGGTGTTAAAGGATAAATCCTGATCAAATATAACACCAAGATTCCTTACAGTCTCACTGGAGGCCAAATTAATGCCATCCATAGTTAAAATATCTTTAGATAATTTGTTTCGTAGATTCTTCGGGCCAAGTACAATAACTTCGGTTTTGGTCATGTTTAACATCAAAAAATGTAAGGTCATCCACGTTTTTAAGTCCTTGAGGCAGTCTTGAATTTTATTTAGATGATTAATTTCATCAGGCTTGATTGATAAATATAGTTGAGTATCATCCGCATAACAATGAAAGTTTACAGAATGATTCCTTATAATATTGCCTAACGGAAGCATATATAGGGTGAACAAAATAGGTCCAAGCACTGAGCCCTGTGGCACTCCATGGCTAACTTTGGTTTGCATGGAAGATTCATCGTTGACACGTACAAACTGAGAGCGTTCAGATAGATAGGACCTAAACCAGCCTAAAGCAGTTCCCTGTATGCCAACTAAGTGCTCTCGTCTTTGCAATAGGAGATCATGGTCGATAGTATCAAATGCAGCACTAAGATCGAGCAAGACAAGAATAGAGACAAGTCCCTTGTCTGAGGCTATTAGAATGTCATTTGTGATCTTAACCAGAGCTGTCTCTGTGCTATGTTGTGTTCTAAAGCCAGACTGAAAATCTTCAAATAAATCATAGTTTTTTAAGTAATCACACAGCTGTTTTGCGACTGCTTTCTCAAGAATTTTTGAGAGGAACGGAAGATTAGAAATAGGTCTATAGTTGGCTAAAACCTCTGGATCGAGGTTGTGCTTTTTAAGAAGCGGTTTTATCACTGCTACTTTGAATGATTGTGGAACATAGCCTGATAATAAAGACATATTCATAATATTTAATAAAGAAGTGCTAATTAATGGAAAAACTTCTTTTAACAGCTTAGTTGGAATCGGGTCTAAGATACACGTTGATGGTTTAGAAGAGAGAATCATTGAATTTAATTGTTCAAGGTTTATGGCTGAAAAGCATTCTAGTTTACTTTCTAGTGTAATATTAGAACTTACGTTTCCGGGAGCTGTTGATAACACTATACTGGTCAAAGGCAAGAGGTCATTGATTTTGTTTCTAAGAGTAACAATTTTATCGTTAAAAAAGGACATAAAATCATTACTACTGAGTGCTATGGGAATAGAAGGCTCAGTCGAGCTGTGGCTCTCTGTCAGCCTGGCTACAGTGCTGAAAAGAAATCTTGCATTATTCTTATTCTCATCTATTAATGAAGAGTAGTATGCTGCTCTCGCTTTACGCAGTGCTTTCTTATATTCATTGAGAGTAATATGCCAAATTAAGCGAGATTCTTCAAGTTTAGTGGAACGCCATATCCTTTCAAGTTGTCTCGACTTTTGCTTTATTTTGCGGGTTTCGGCATTATGCCATGGAGCTAATCTATGGTGTTTTATTTTCTTCTTTTTCAAAGGAGCAACAGAGTCTAATTTTATTCGCAGCGCATCTGTAGCACTATCAACAACATGATCAATTTGGGGTGGTGTACATTTTGTATAAGTTTCCTCCCCTACATGCAGACATGCTATCGAGTTAAGTATTGGTGGAATCTCTTCCTTAAATTTGGCTATAGCACTAACAGATAGGTTTCTAACAGTCCGGCCATGAAGACATCTACGGGACAGTTTTGAGATTTCTTCCAATGCCGTTGCCATGGCAACACAATGCTCGCCATGAAACACGGTTTTCTCATAACTTCAGTGAAACTGCTCCAAACTTCACAGGTTTGGTAACGATGCAGCCATCAACGCATCTAAGCGTAGTATGGGGTGTCGACAAATGCCGTTGCCATGGAGACAGATCATTCGCCATCAAGTGCTGCTTTTCCAAGCCTTTTTACTTTCTTTTCTTCTCTCATCACACATTCAAGCCCCCAGTGTTCATGTATCATTTCAATCTAAATTCTTCACTTTCTTCTGACACATTACATTTCAGCATAGCAGTTTAGCGTCAGATTTTCAGCATAAAGCATTCCCACTAGCAATTTCTTCAGGAATTGCATTCTCTAGTTACCTTTCCAACCCGTCATGCAGTTGACTGTTACAGGTCTATACAGGTTCATGGTACAATGCATAAGCTTCAAATCGAGAGACTGAAACTGTATTTTCCTTTACGGTTCTGTTTTAATTTCACAATAAAGTTAATAGTCATATGTTTGATATTATTATATTTTATTAACTACACCACTGGTTTTTTAACCCGCGCCGCCTAGTGGTTAAAGCACATTATTGCATTTTGTTATTGGATAAGTTTTATTTAATGAAAACATTTAAATATTAACCTGTTAAACCCTGAGCCTGTTTCAGGTTTCAGGCTCGAAAATTACATTCCCAGAACAAATGACCATATCTTCCCTTCTAAAAGGGTTAAATTAATAATCTTTTTTCTCAAAGTCATGATAAACCTGTGAGTTGGATGTAGAAAAGTCAGAATAAATATAGATGTTTTTTATTTTAAAGAAAATTCAGATTGAACATGGTAAAAAACTGTAAATTATAGTGTCCATCCAAAAAATATTTTATACTTATAGTGAAAACTAACCTTGGATGATGGGTTGGTATACTAAAAGCTTTAGGTGTTAGGAACCTTGACAGACACTTGGACTCAAGCGCACGACTCAAAAGAAAGTTTGTTCAAAAAAAGTCTTTACTTTGGAAAACTATAAAGTTCAAACAATAATCACTCCTGAGAGGCAAAACGTAGCTAAGTAAATTACAAACTAAATAAACTTGACTATGGTCACAAAGTATAATAATCTCCTGGCGAGACAAGCTGGCTCTCTAAATGGCACAAGGCACAAGACGAACTGGCACAGGACAAAGGGAGAAAGGACTATTTATACATGAGGTACGGGAGAACAGGTGGAAACAATCAGGGGCGGGGGAGACGCTGACGATGGCGGGAAAACACACAAAGGGAGGAAGTAAGGGGACCTGAAATGAGACAAGAGGTAAGTACAAAAATAAAACAGGAAGTGCAATGACAGGACTAGACAGGTGAACAAAAGGACTTGACTAAACATAAATCTAACCTGGGCTATGAACTAAACATGAAACAATAACATGAACCTGATTAACATGACATGAATAATTTGGCAGACATGACGGGATGTTACAGTACCCCCCCTTCTAGGGACGGCTCCTGAAGTCCCAGGAACTTCTGGGTGATCCTGATCAAAATCGTTAATCATGGCCAGATCAACAATGAAACTCGCTGGGATCCATGCTCTCTTCTGGACCGTACCCATCCCAGTCCACAAGGAACTGTCTTCCTCGCCCTCACTTACGAACTGCCAGCAGTCTCTTTACGGCGTAGACGGGGCCTCCTTTACCATCTGGGGGGGTGGAGGGGGTTTAGAGGCGGGCACCAATGAGCTCTCCCTGACCGGCTTGATCTTGCCGACATGAAAAGTTGGATGGACCTTTAATGACCTGGGTAGACGTAACTGCACAGACACCGGGTTTATCACCTTCGATATCGGGAATGGACCAACAAACCTTGGAGCTAGCTTTCTCGACATGACGTGGAGGGGTAAGTTCTTGGTAGCTAGCCAACCTCTTTGTCCAGGCCGATACGGTGGAGCAGGTCTCCAGCGTCGATCCACCACCTCCTTCATCCGGCTGGCACTGCACAAGAGAGCCCGAAGAGCACCGGCCCAGATCCGGCGGAACCGACGGACCATAGCGTGAGCTGATGGGACCGTGACCTCGGCCTCATTGGCAGGGAACAGAGGTGGTTGGTAGCCGTGCACACTGGAACGGTGTGAGTCCTGTTGCGGAAGTGGGCAGCGTGTTGTGGGCGTACTCCACCCACATCAGGTGCTTGCTCCAGGATGCCTGGTTCTGGGAGACCAGGCAGCGCAAACAGGTCTCTAGTACCTGGTTAATGCGCTCTGACTGGCCATTCGACTGGGGCTGATATCCTGAGGAAAGGCTCACAGTGGCTCCAAGGAGATGGCAGAACTCCTTCCAGAAACGGGAAATTAACTGTGGGCCCCAGTCTGACACAATGTCCCTGGGAAAACCATGAATGCGAAAGACATGACGTAACATGACTTCTGCCGTTTCCTTGGCAGAGGGAAGCTTGGATAGTGCTATAAAATGTGCCATTTTACTAAATCTGTCCACCACCGTCAAGACGGTGGTGTTACCTTCTGATATCGGTATTCCGGTGACAAAGTCCATCGAGATGTGGGACCATGGCCGATGAGGAACAGGAAGTGGCTGCAGCAACCCCATCTGTGCTTCAGTGGAGGTCTTGTTCCTGGCACAGACAGTGCAGGCCGCAACATATTCTGCCACCTGCTTCCTCATAGCCGTCTACCAGAAACGTTGCTTGATCATGAAGGTTGTGCGTTTCACTCCAGGATGATAGGTGAGCATAGACGTGTGAGCCCAGTGTATTACCTGTGATCGAAAGGGAAACAGGGACAAACAATCTATTTCGTGGGCAACCACTAGGTGCCGGGGTCTCACCATTTGCCTGCTTCACCACTGATTCTATTTGCCATGAAACTGCTCCAACCACACGGTTAGGTGGAAGGATGCTCTCTGGCAACAGGTTCAGGATCATACAAACGTGACAATACATCAGGTTTAACATTCTGTGTGCCTGGTCTGTATGACAATACAAAATGAAACCGATTAAAAAACAATGACCATCTAGCCTGGCGTGAGTTCAGTCTTTTGGAGTTCTTAATGTATTCCAGGTTTTTATGGTCAGTCCAAACTAGAAATGGTTGCTCAGCCCCCTCCAAACAATGACGCCATTCCTCCAAAGCTGTTTTAACTGCTAAAAGCTCCTTATTCCCCACATCCTAGTTCCTTTCAGCAGATGTCAACTTACGTGAAAGGAACGCACATGGGTGTAGCTACGCCCCAATGCCATTGTTGGAGGCATCCACCTCCACAATGAATTGTCTCTGTGGGTCGGCCACTGTGAGGATTGGGGCAGTCGTGAACAGTTTCTTGAGCTTCTGGAGAGCTTCATCCGCCTGTATATTCCACTCTAACATGACATGGGGAGAGGTTAAAGCATGTAGAGGTGCTGCAATGCCACTAAAGTTTCTTATAAACCTCCTGTCAAAGTTTGCAAAGCCTAAAAATTGTTGCACCTTTTTCCTGTTGGTGGGAGATGGCCAATTGGCCACTGCACTGACCTTCTCTGGATCCATCTGGATTTGGTTGGCCGAGATGATGTACCCCAGGAAGGAGACGGTCTTGACGTGAAACTCACACTTTTCAGCCTTGCAGTAGAGTTTATTCTCCATCAGGCTTTTCAGTACCTGGCGGACATGATGGGTGTGGGTCTCCTCATCGGGTGAGAAGATCAAGATGTCATCGAGATAAACAAATACAAACTTGTTGAGATAATCCCTCAGCACATCGTTGAGAAATGACTGAAAAACTGCTAGCGCATTGCATAATCCAAATGGCATGACTAGGTACTCTTAGTTAACACTGGGAGTGTTAAAACCGGTCTACCACTCATCCCCCTCTCGTATCCTAATGAGATGGTAAGCGTTTCCCAAGTCCAGTTTCTGTAAAGAGTTTTGCATCCTGCAAAAGTTCAAAGGCTGAAGACATGAGAGGGACTGGATATCTGTTTTTAACTGTTATTTCATTAAGGGGACTATAGTCAATGCATGGACGGAGGGTACCATCTTTCTTATCGACAAAAGAACCAGCGGCCGCTGGGGAGGAGGATGGTCGGATGAGTCCAGTCTTTAGAGAAGAGTCAATATAGGACTTCATAGCCTCCCTTTCTGGTGCAGAGAGAGAGTAAAGTCTCCTTTTAGGGATCTGAGAACCAGGCAACAGGTTAATGGGACAGTCATACTGTCGGTGGGGAGGTAGGGACATGGCCCTAGTTTTGTTAAATGCTTTCTTTAAGTCCTGATAACACAAGGGCACTTTAGTCAGGTCGGGATAATCTGAAATGGAGTCAGGCTTATGAGGGTGTTTGTCTTGTTCCTTTTCAGGTTCTGTGGAGAACCTAGGAAGGTCTGGACAGGTCAGCCTACAGCCTGGGCCCCAGTCCTTAACCCTCCCTGATCGCCAGTCAATGATCGGATTATGTTTGATCAGCCATGGATAACCCAAAATCAAGGGGTGTAGTGCAGAGTCAAATACATGGAATTTCATTTCCTCTATGTGTGTATTGTCAATGGTTAATTGGGCAGGTTCAGATACATGGGTTATTTTAAATAATAACTTGCCATCTAAGGCACTGGCAGTAACAGGGGAAGTCAACGGAACAGTCTTGATGCATAGTCTCTTTGCCAAACTCCAGTCCATCAGACTTTCATCGGCACCTGAATCGACTAATGCCCCCACAGTAATGTCTTGGTCACGCACTTGAATATTTAACATGGTCAATGAACGTGGAGGGAAATCAATTGCAGAGAATTGGCTCACCAGCGCCCTCCGTCGTGCCGATGAGCCTCTCCTTTTACTGGGCAAGAAGACACCACGTGACCCTGATGCCCACAGTAGTAACAGCTTCCTTGTTGGACTCGGCGCCGTCTTTCTTCTGGAGAGCAGTGCTTGAATTGGGCCGGTACTCACCGGTACGCAGTACCGGCACTTCTGATTTTTACCCATGTGGTACCGGCACTTCTTACTGAGTACCGGCAAGGTGCCGGTACTCAGTAAAATGCCGGTACTCAGCCACCGGCAATATACGTATATATTGTAAACGCAACGCAGAGCAAATGTGGGTCTGACTCTGCCTCACAGAGGGTGACTGGCTGTCTACATGACGTGGCCTGCCGACATTGCCACTTTCATACAGATCATACTAATGCCCTCGATTGGTCTCTGCGTGTCATTCAAGCTCGGGAGTGTGTGTGTTGGTGTATGTGTGGCGCGAGCGAGCGACAAAGTGCGCGCACTGGTTACGTGTATTGTTGTTAGCATCTGGTGCTAGCTAGCTGCGCTAACGGATATCAGGAGCTGTTTCAACAACAAGGTGGAGGGAGAGTCCTTTGCTGACAGACTGAGAGGGTGATAACTTCAGCTCTGGTGAGGTAAATTACTCTGAGTCTTTAGATAGTTAACGTAGTTTAGGTTATCTCAGTGGGTCTCAAACGGTTCGGTCACCATTTATGTAAACACATATTTCCATTTGAGGGGGTAGTGATTAGTAAAATATGCATGAATAATACAAACAAAATGTTAACTAGGTGAAAAAAGGTAAGATAAACTTATTGAGAGCTACAACTAGTCTTTGCTGTTGCCTCAAAGAGGAGCAGGGGGGAGAGGAGGGAGACAGGAGAGGCCGATTCAGGAGCCCAGACACACACAACTATAAATGAACCAAAAACAAATAAATAAACAAGTTTCAATGTTTTTTCATATTAGATATTGTATGTTATTGCTTATGGCCATGTACTTATGATTTTATGATTATTTAAATGTATACATTTTTGTTTCATATGGGTGTAGTCTCTTTATTTCCCCCTCAAAATGCACCAGATTGATGCATTTAAGTCCAACATTTAAAAAAAAATCTTACCGGGGGAGCATGCCCCCGGACCCCCCTATAGGATTTGAGGCCCGGCCCCACTGTTCCCAAATAGATTTGCTATTTTTTTAAAATAGTAACCCATCTCCATATGTTTCTTTTTGGGTAGTAGATTTAAACTAGAGGGCTATCACTTTGTGCAGCAACGCTATTGACAAATAAATCCAGCAAAATGGCACAAAAAAAACTGGTAGTGGCCTCAGGGACGAGGAGTCATTTAACCAGCCAGTAGGAGTCAAGCTTTATTTTATTTTATATCCATAAAGAAAAAATAAATCTGTTTACAGTTGTTTCCTTATGGATGTTGAGAGGTATCCATATATCTCTTCATTTTGCTCTCAAAGTGCACCAGAGTGATGCATCTAACTTCAATATTTAAAAAAAAATGTTCCCGGGGGAGCATGCCCCCGGACCCCCCTAGACTAGAGGGTGTCAGGTCCACTCCCCACTTATAAAAATAGCACTTTACCACTGCACCCCCTCTAATCTCAGATGCACCCTGAGTCATTTTGTTTAAGTACAGTGAGCCTTTCTAAAATATACAGTAAAGAGACAAACCCACCAGCATTATAGGATATACTATGACTTTGTGCCAAATACTTGTTGCTGATTTAGAGTACTGGCACCTTTTTTATTCCAATTCAAGCACAGCTGGAGAGACCTTGGCTCTGCCCAGCTGCATGGGTTCCTCTGGTGCAGCCGAGGGCGCTGGTTCCTTGGGCGAGGCTGAGGAAGGTGGACTGGAGCTCCATGGGTGTCGAAAGGCAGGTGAGCGCCCCATGTGGCTCGGAGGTCGTGCACTGGTTCTGATTCTCTCCTCCTGCCTTTCATGAAGCCTGTTATCAATGCGAATTGACATGGCAATGATGGAATCAAGATATGTGGGTAGTTCATGGGGTGCCAACTGGTCCTTTATAGAGTCTTGTAGTACATTCATGAAGGCATCAATTAAAGCAGGGGTGTTCCACCCACTGTCTGCTGCTAGGGTACAAAAATCTATTGCATAGTCTGTCACTCTCGGTTGTCCTTGTTTGATCTGCATAATGACTCGTGAGGCTTCTCTGGAAGGTGATGAGTGATCAAACACACGGCTTAGGGTCTGGGTAAACATATTCAGTGACTGACATATGGGCGAGTTTCTTGACCACTCAGCTGTAGCCCAAGCAGCGGCTCTACCAGACATGTGGGACAACATGAAAGCTACTTTAGCTTGGTCCGAAACAAAGGCAGTAGGGTTATGAGCAAAATGTAGTTCACACTGTACCAGAAAGGGTCGACAGTTCCCAGAGTCCCTGGAAAACCTCTCCGGAGGAGCCAGACGAAGCGTCGATCCAGGTGGGGTGGTGTGATCCGAAACAACAGCAACAGACGATGGACCTGGCATTGCTGGAGTAGGTGCAGAGGAACTGGCTTTGAAGTGTGAGAGAACTTGCTGCATTTGAAGTGCCAGGTGATTTACTTGGTTGGTTACAGCTGATTGGAATTCAACCTGATGATCCGTGAGGCCAATCATTCCTTGGTTGATGGAAGACAGCTGTTCAGCATGGAGGATTAGCTTAGCTTCCTGCGCTAACACATCGGCCTTGAAGGAACCGGAGTCCGCTGAGTCCATTTTTTGGCCAGTTCGTTCTGTTAGGAACCTTGACAGACACTTGGACTCAAACGCACGACTCAAAAGAAAGTTTGTTCAAAAAAAGTCTTTACTTTGGAAAAGTATAAAGTTCAAACAAAAATCACTCCTGAGAGGCAAAACGTAGCAAAGCAAATTACAAACTAAATAAACTTGACTATGGTCACAAAGTACAATAATCTCCTGGCGAGACAAGCTGGCTCTCTAAATGGCACAAGGCACAAGACGAACTGGCACAGGACAAAGGGAGACAGGACTATTTATACATGAGGTAAGGGGGAACAGGTGGAAACAATCAGGGGCGGGGCAGACGCTGACGATGGCGGGAAAACACACAAAGGGAGGAAGTAAGGGGACCTGAAATGAGGGATAAGAGGTAAGTACAAAAATAAAACAGGAAGTGCAATGACAGGACTAGACAGGTGAACAAAAGGACTTGACTAAACATAAATCTAACCTGGGCTATGAACTAAACGTGAAACAATAACATGAACCTGATTAACATGACATGAATAATTTAGTAGACATGACGGGATGTTACATTAGGAATCCAAAGTACAACATATGCATCAATCTGTTACACTTTAATAGGAAAACAGGCTAATTTCACGAAAACCAAGCAATTGAAAATTACAAAAAATGATATTAAAAAGGTAAACAATAAGGCTCCTCTATGTCAATAAATGCAAGAGATGCAGCATTTTCTCAACAATGTTTAATTTACATTTTTCATCTTCCTCAGACGTCACTCATTGGCTGTCAGCCAATGAGTGATCGTTGGGCTGTAAGCATATAATGCTTCACCGAACACACAGTGGCGACTGGTCCCACAGCCCCACCTAGTTTCAGCAGAAAGTATTACAAAATAATGATTAAAAATAAATGCAAAAATAAATAACAAAATATATAAAATATATTTTAAGATCATTGTTAATCATCTGATTCGTCTGTGTTCTTCTAATTAGTGTCTACAGTGTGTGCCTATTGAGCTGTTTAGAGCCATGTGGGACAAAACCCGATCATGCCCTCCCTCTCACTGTCTAAGTGAACGGTGACTGTAAAAACTACACTGCGCATGCTCAGAGTATTGTCCTATTTAATGTGTGTGGCAAAAAATAATGACCATAGGGGCATAGAGCTGCCATCCCCACCATACGTCGTCTCACATCATTCAGAGCTGATTGGCTGTAAGTAGGCCTACGTGTGCCGCGAAAAGTGTGGTGTGTGAAGAGGAGACGAGAGACGCGTCCTAGAACCAGGAAGTAAGCTGCGCATGGGTTCCCTCCACAAAAAAGCAATGAGATTTCTCCATAGGATTTTAGAAAATAGCTCAAAATAAGATCTGTGGGAAACGTACTTGTTAGATAAATGCACGTTTTGTTCAGCCGGATAATATCCACATGTCTACCCTACTTTTATAATTTTCGAATCATAAATCTATCGATTAGATTCATGATAGACTTTTGAAACTACAAGAAGATAAGGAGGACTTTTACAAACAAGTAATAGAGATTTTTGTCCAGAAGGATAGCCAAATGGACTTCATCTTCAAGTCAAGGTAAGACCGCAATTTTATTGAAAATGGGATCTTACTAAGAGAGAACAATTAAATATTTAAATGATAAAATTACATTTGTTGGGTATCCTTTTGTTGAACTGTCTGTTTAAAATTAATCGAAGCATCAGACAAAAAAGCTTTTGAAAATAATATTATATTTTGATTTAGGTCAAAATATAATATTTGTAAACCTGAAGAGTCAGTGCCAGTGCCTCACCAGCCTGAAGCTTATATATAGACATCTACGTCTTTTGTGCCCCACCACCTTTGTACATACAAAAACGCCACTGCGAACACAGGAGGGGGCTTGGCTGTCTACAAATAAAGACGGCTCATTTTAATTCTACCCAAATATATTGAGGCTGAACCTGAACTTTGAATTCTCTGCTCCCATCATAATCTTTGCAATATTGTTAAAATGGTGAATGCAGAATTAAAAATACTATGTAACTAGTTTGCAGTTAATAAATTATCCCTTAATGTGGCCAAAACAAATTACATGTTATTCAATACAAAGTCTGAGAGTAGAAATGACTGCATTATACGGATTTGCAATACAGAGATAGAAAAAGTTGGTGCATGTACATTTTTAGGACTGCTTGTTGACGAAAAACTCAATTGGAAGCACCATATAAATTATGTACAGACTAAACTGTCAAAAACAATAGGTATTTTGTATCATACTAAGAACATTCTTGAAGAAAAGATACTCTTTATAACAGTCTATTTCTCCCTTACCTTTACTATTGCTCGGAAATATGGGGAAACACGTACTCAACAAATCTACAAAGAATAATAACATCCCCAAAAAAAGTATTACGAATAGTCTGTGGTGTTGGTAAATATGAACACACAACTCCCATATTTAAAAAAACTCAATCTATTAAAATGTGTTGACATAGTACAGCTTAAAACAGTACTGGTATATATATATATAAGCATTTATTGTTTTCCTGCCCTAACTTTTATTAAATCTTTTCTCCTGTTTTCTTTATTTCTTTGTACTCCTTCATTTCTATACATTTTTGACGTAATAATGCAGCTGTATTAGGATGATGCACCTGAGTCAAATTCAGCGAAGGTGATTGTCAAGTGCCAAAATAAACTATGCAATATATTGGACGTTAAGTACTTTGTCAGACTTCATATTTATCTGTGGATACTGTGTCTCAGGGGATCTTAATATTTAAGAACCTATTAATGTGTTATACCAGATTAACGGAAATAATCTCAGCTAACTGACGATACAAACCATCTTTACCAAAACAAAACACAAGTCTCATAAGAAGCATCTTAATGACCCCTTAGTGAAAAATGCTAAAGGACATTGGCACAGATTTCAAGATAAAAGTACCCGTATTACTTATCGTAGCTGCACATACAAGATATCCGATTAAAGCTGAGGTTCCACAGATTATTTAGGTATATAGTATCATCACCGAGTGATCCGAACTCACGACAGGGGAAGCAAACATAGACATCACAACACGTACCTTTACGGAGCTTCTAGGGAGATCGTCTCACCGTAGCTGTCAATCTGATCAAAAGACGTGTTCAATGGCATCAAAATGCGGCTGAATCGGTTAATCCATAGGTTTTTAACGTCTCTGTATAAAAAAATGATTTCATTTATAATCCATAATTTCATTTTTATGTATAAATCGCAGAGCAAAAGTTAGCTGCTAATGGTAGCCACCAGAGTGGCTGCTGCTTCCGGTCTTGGCTATGCGGCAGTCTAACACACACACATTACCAAATAAGGACTATGTCGGAGTTCCCCCGATTCCATTGACTCTGACGGTTAGAAAGATATGTCGCATGTCAAAATCCAGCAAGGAGGGCCAGAGATATGGAAAATCCACCCAAATGGCCCCAGAAGAGTTTTTGTTTTTGTTAAATCTTTCTAAAAAGGTCAAATACAGGGCCGTTTCTTCCTATAGGCGGACTATGCGGGGGCATAGGGCCCCCGTGGCCACTCGGGGGCCCCCAAGCTGAAAGTTTTTTTTTTTTTTATTCATCCGAAAAACAAAAAAAGTTTAATTCATACACACAAAGATGAACACAATTAGTAGAAGCGGGAGGGCTGAAGCATAGCTTGTGGAAAGTAGCCCTCCCACTTCTACTAAATGTGTTCATCTTTGTGTGTATGAATTAAACTTTTTTTGTTTTTCGGATGAATAAAAAAAAAAAAAACTTTCAGCTTGGGGGCCCCCGAGTGGCCACGGGGGCCCTATGCCCCCTCCTTGCTGGATTTTGACATGCAACATATCTTTCTAACTGTCAGAGTCAATGGAATCGGGGGAACTCCCACATAGTCCTTATTTGGTAATGTGTGTGTGTTAGACTGCCGCATAGCCAAGACCGGAAGCAGCAGCCACTCTGGTGGCTACCATTAGCAGCTAACTTTTGCTCTGCGATTTATACATAAAAATTGAATTATGGATTATAAATGAAATCATTTTTTTATACAGAGACGTTAAAAACCTATGGGTTAACCGATTCAGCCGCGTTTTGATGCCATTGAACACGTCTTTTGATCAGATTGACAGCTACGGTGAGACGATCTCCCTAGAAGCTCCGTAAAGGTACGTGTTGTGATGTCTATGTTTGCTTCCCCTGTCGTGAGTTCGGATCACTCAGTGATGATACTATATACCTAAATAATCTGTGGAACCTCAGCTTTAATCGGATATCTTGTATGTGCAGCTACGATAAGTAATACGGGTACTTTTATCTTGAAATCTGTGCCAATGTCCTTTAGCATTTTTCACTAAGGGGTCATTAAGATGCTTCTTATGAGACTTGTGTTTTGTTTTGGTAAAGATGGTTTGTATCGTCAGTTAGCTGAGATTATTTCCGTTAATCTGGTATAACACATTAATAGGTTCTTAAATATTAAGATCCCCTGAGACACAGTATCCACAGATAAATATGAAGTCTGACAAAGTACTTAACGTCCAATATATTGCATAGTTTATTTTGGCACTTGACAATCACCTTCCCTGAATTTGACTCAGGTGTAACTAAAGTCTGATTTAAGGGTTGTTTATATTTCACATCATTAATCAGAATCTGCAAAGTAACTAAAATAAATGTAGTGGAGTAAAAATACCAGGTTATCCTCTGAATTGTAGTGGAGTAGAACAAAGTACTACATGCTGCTGTAACAAAAACATTTCCCAACTTGGGATCAATAAAGTATACCTTATCTTACCTTATCTTAAGATGATCGATGGCTACTGCCATATTTGCAAAATGTGCCTCTGAACCTTGACAAGTGCATGTTTCAGGCTTATCAATGAACAACAGGAGGGGTCACAGACATAAGACCAGCTGTTAAATAAAGCTCTTCTGACCTTAGGTGTCATGTGGGTATATTAATTCACCCATTTATTAATTATATGTTTTAAATTTGATCAAATCACTGTGTTTCATATCCCCTAAACCTCCAGGGTGTACACAGTTTAATACTGACAACTTCTAATTGTGGGAAATACGAAAACGTCTTATAAAGAGACGTGCCATATAATGTTGCGAAACACACAATAGCTGGCATGTGTAGTTCTGGGGGGGAGACCATGGATGCATGGGCTGGACCCGGGGGCTGGACCTGTCCAATTCCAGTTTTAGAAAGTCTGCCGTGGTTCCATTCCATTTCAAAGAGCTGTTGACACTCAGCGTAACCTTGTCGCACTGCCACTCCAACATCCAATCACAGGGCTTGATGACTAATCACGGGGTTTGTAAAGCAAGGCGGATGTTGTAGTCCCAAACGATAGCTGGGGATTTTGGGTAGTGTAGTGTCTTCGGAAACTGTAGTGTCTAAACTCCTAAAAAACTATTTTTTTCTCTGAATCGAAGGTTAAAAACACAAAAGCATTGTACACAATTTAAACCAATCAATATTGTGTAATTAACAAGGATAAACTGATGTTTTTTAGTGGATGAGTAATCATTTGACAGTGAGGGGAATATATCCGGTTTTATTATGAAAACTTAGAGACTGGAAAAACTGTTTTCACCCACGCTAACTTTACATGGAAGCTGCATACACTTTATCCTGACGAGACCTCAGATCATCTTCGTAAATATCTATCAAACTATAGATCCTACACATCGACTGGACGTGGATTCTAAAAGTAGAATATACACTTCTCGCTAGAAATCGAATCAAAAAGCATTTTAAAGGCCAAACTATTCTACATTTAGGATTTTCCAGAGAGGGTTATTTGTGAATAAACGGGAGCATGTTGTTTCTTACACGACCACTAGAGGTGCTTCACTGTAAAAAGTGGCTATGGGTCGTAATCAAGCGGCAAACTCTGTGGAAGAGTCGGGACGCCAATACGGAAGTGGCACACACTGCAGTTCATATATTGGCCGATAGGGACTGACTGCAGAAAGGAGCAATTTCCATAGACCCCCCATGTTAAAATGCCCAACTTTACAGCAGAAAAAAACATGTTTCTACCCATGGATGCAATACATATTATTATGAATATAGTTAGATTCCACCTTCATGATTATGGATCTGTGAGTGAATTGTTTTCTAACACGACCCTTTTATTTATATTAGGTCTTACATTTTTTGCATAAATTAGGGCGTGGTCACATTGAGTGACGGCTCTGTGAAGTGACTGCTGCTGTCAGCTTCTTGTCTCTCTGCTAGCTGCTCCGTGAAGCTACAGGCACTCTGCCTGTTCAGCTCATCCAGGGAACACAACTTGCCCCCGGCCGTGTTTGTTTGTTCTTCATGCTTATATATCGGACTATTGTGACTCGCTCTGCAGTTGAAACAGACGGTGCATGAATGCGGTTTTGCGGTAAGTGAAATTTGGTTACTTATTTATATGTTAATGATTTTAATCAGCTACGTAATTAATGTTAAGGCTTGGGTTAGTGTGTAAGCGAGTGGTAGCTACATCGTTGCTAACGATGCTAATAGTAGCCTCCAAGTTAAAATCATAGTCATAGACTATGTTTATAAAGATTAAAACAAAATAGACAAGTGTTAAGCGTTAAGTGGGATAATACTGTTGAACAAACGGCTTCTGTTTGAGGTTGATAAAATAAGGTCATCCTTGTAACTTAGAGAGATGATTATTATGTAGGTAGGAACTGTATGCATTGCTAAGGTTCATTTAAATTGGCTATGCTCAAGTATGTAGACAAGCTAATGTCGAAGTAGTGTATGTGAAATCAACCTCACAATAAGATGTGTGTATATTACAATTATTAATGCAGGGCTCGACATTAAGGACTGCCCGATGGCCCGGGTCCATCTAGTATTTAGCTCGGGCAATGAAGCCTCACCTGCTGCTGGCCCGATCGGGCAATCTTATTATGCCAGTATCATGCAGCTCGCGGATCCAGTAATGAGTGACCCGACAGTAAAACTAAACATATCTATAACTAGTTACGGTAGTTTGAGAGGTAATTAAAATAGCTACTTGTGATATTCTAACCTGAAGTGTGTGTTTTGTCCGCTCACCGCTGCATGTGATCATGCAGCGCTGCGTGTCGACTCGTCAGCAGCAGCTAATCTCTCTCTCCCGTCAGATTAGACTTCACTCGCGTTTATGTCGATATCGATCAGATCCAGCTAGTTCTAGCTAATGATATGACTACCTGCTTATTAAAAGACACCTAAACAATAAGTGTCGCTATGCAACTGGGTGAACACAAAGTATAGCGCAGCATTATGCATTTGTTTACATGCCCACCGGAACCCCGAGGCATTACCAACAGATCAACGCACAATCAACCCATACAGGACATCTCTTTCTCCACATTAAGTTCTAGACATTAGAATTGACTATTCTTGTCTGTCACATAAGTGGCGCAACTAAAGCGGTATTGCGCTAAATGGAAATTATTTTGACCAAAGAGATTTAGATTTGCCGACTAACGGGAACTCTGACGTCGCCTTTTTGTGTGCTTCGCGGAGGCGCTCGGCTCCTCTCGACTGCTGCTCGGGTCTGCTCGGTCAGCTTCCGGATGAGGAAGCATTCATTCGACCAACTTACAGTAGATAACATTACAAACATTTTTAACAGGGGCCATAATAGTGTAAATAATGTTTGTTTTGGCAGTTACAACTGAATGTAATGTGTTCTACTTTTTTACTTTTGGGAAGGCATTTGCCTTCATCAGATGGAAAGTGTCTTGACCAACAACTTAAGTATTTCTTATAGCTATGCAGGGCATGCAAGCGAGCAAACACAAACAAGAACAAACAAACAAGTGAAATGAAGAATAAAATTGAAATTGTACAAAATAATATTGTGGTGGTTCATCTTATGATTCAGTTTAGAGAATGTACCAGACAGCATCTACAGTAAGACCTTCAAAAATATTTTCTTTTCTAGGGGGAGGCCCCCCAAACCCTTCCTGCCATTTTGTCCGCGCGAATTTTTCAGGGCAATCTCTATTGGGCTCAGGGCCATCTTTAAATTAGCTTAGATGGCCCACAGGGCTATCTCCCAAAATCCTTAATGTCATGCACTGTAATGTCATATTTCAAGATGATTACTTAGATACAGACAATATGGTTGATTGAGCTGGAGTTCATTATTGAGCTTACACGTTAACATCTGAAGAACAAACCCAAACCTTGTTGTTTTCATGAATTGTATTACCAAATTGGTATCAAATAAACAGTAAGTATTGGTAACACAACTTCCTAAGTTACAGTAGAATAAAAAGGACCCTGACTCGGACAATACACAATCCAACATGTTCAACAGAAGGGAATCAGTTATATTGTTTGTACACATGGTACTTTACATATATATCTGTTTGTTTAAGGTGTCCAGGTGATGCAGACAGGCTGGACCAGAGAGTGAGAGAAAGAACTGGACTCCTCACAGCAGTGAACTTCAGCACAGGTATAAAGACTCTATTTTTCATACTGTACAAAGAATCAAGAAAGATATTGGTTTAAATGAATGAAGTATTGACTTTAATACACTGATATACATTCCATTAAACAATACTAAATACTAGATTACCTACACATCAGTTAAGTTGAGGGTTTTTTCCATGCAAAAAGTTACATTTAGATTTAAACAAGCAATGTGATTTTGTCAGCTTTTTAATTTAATGTATTGAAGGCAAATATATTTAACACATAGTGAGAACTGCTACTATTTATCTCTCAATATTGTCTGTAAAAAACGTGGTAAAAGTTATTCTTTCAGTGAGACAACAGAGCAAGCTTCTACAGTTGCACTACGTTTTGATAACAGTTAAATATTATTTTGATAAGATATATTTCAATGTTGATGAACTTCATACTGTTCATTCATAATCTGATTGTCTTTGTAGCTCACTGTTGAAATAAAAAAAAAACATTAAAATTACAAAATAATTATATCTACAGCCCCTAAACACACAAACACACCGCTTTCATAAATAACGCACTTGTTCTGCAATAATATGTTTTATGTTTCCTGTCATTTTTGTTAGGAAAGGACATGCCTGAAAGACACAACATTTTCTCCTTCTCTGAGGGTCAAGAAGAACATCCAAGAGGAAAATTAAAAGCTGATGATATGAGATTTTAAGACCAGTACAGGACATTCACTAAGAAACTACTTTTATTGTAAAAACAGTCAGCAGATCGAATGCACCTATTTCCACATCTACACTCCATCCGCTGATTATTTCTTTTTGCCTCGCTTTATGAGCTTCACATCACTTGTGCCTTGTACCGCAGAGTTTACAACGTCACAAATAAATGGGGCCAATCTTCAGTCAGATTTTCAGTAAGAATAATGGACGAAAGGAGTGCAAATACAAATACAATTTATTGAAATGTGAACCAAAAGTTAATCAAATGTTTTAAATAAAAAGCACATATGGACAGAATGTGTAAACCTATTAAATGTATTTAAACACATTTACTCAAATAACGTGACAGACTAGGCCTGTGCAGTTGCTATCAGCTTTGCCCAGCATGGACTCCTCCATCAGGCCAGGTCCTCCTTGCAGAGGAAAGACCCTCAGTCCTCTCCAAACCAACAGACAGGACGTCCATCACACGGAGGTTTCTCCCTGAAGTCTCTGCAGCTCTATGGACATCACGCTGTCTCAATCCGTCCTCACTGAATATGAGAGGGGGAAAATGAAAATAATAAATGCTTTAGAACAGTGGTCGCCAACCAGTCGATCGCGATCGAACGGTCGATCGCGAGTGTGGTGCGGGTAGATCGCGGACCGTTAAAAAAAAAAGTAACAAAAGAAATAAAAATAAAATAAAAATAATAATGTTCGAAAAATATGTTTTTAGGACTTGTGTCAAGTTGTGTGAGTAACTAAAGTGAACTTATTGTGAGCTAATTATCAATTGAAAATAAACTCATAATCAACTCAAATTCAAACTCGTCAGGTTTATTGTGCCCCCTTCCAACTTGTGTCTACACCAGGGATGGGCAACTTTGATGGTGGTGGGGGCCACATAATTGATGTACAGGCCACCAGGGGGCCGCAGATTAACTTGGAACACACACACACACACACAAATGCCATGTGTTGTATGTAATTATTAACAAATATACTAAGTCTGACATCTTCATTAACATTTTACAATCAAAGGGAACATCCCCAAAAAATGGGAACATCCTCTAATAAGCTCACTTGTTAATAATTACAAGCAGCAATTTAACGTCACAGCAGACATAACAACAGCCGGTGTTTCTTGTGAGGGTTTCCCCGGGAACCGAACACAATACACACAAATGCGTCACAGATTATTTTGCGGTATTTGAAATCATGTACGCAGCTAGCGACATAACTTGGAGTCTAGTGGACGGTATCAGTACTACATGTAAAAAAAAAAATTTAAAAATTTTTTAAAAACTTTTTTTTTTTTAAATTAATTACGTTATTTATAAATTATTCTGAGAGCCGCAAAAAGAGGAGGTGGGGGCCACATGCGGCCCGCGGGCCGCCACTTGCCCATCCCTGGTCTACACCATGTCTTTTCTAGAACTCTACATGTGTTACTAACTACACTACACAACTACATACATAGTGATGTACATACAAGACTCAATATGCAAGAGTACAAGTCTATGTGTTCTTGTTCAAGAACAACAGCATATTGACATTGTCTGGGTGAAGTGTTGCTCTTTCGGCAGACACTATATCACCATACATACAAAGGAGTTAGCTTAGCTACACTACCATATATGGCAACCAGCATCCCACGCTGTCAGTGTCCACTATGTCTAAACCAGCTTCCCTTGACGTCACACAGATCTCGCGAGCAGTTGCGATATTTTGCGAGACTTCGTGAGTTCAGTAATGGCCGCCATATCAGAAGCCAAAACAATGTTTTTCGTCTTTTCTCAGCGCAAATTTCTCGATCAATGGAAGGTTTTAGATGGTTTAGAACAAAAAGGAGAATATACGTAAGTACCGGTTCCCGACGTTCCGGTTTTAACCGGACTTGAACCGAAACTTTTTACAAGTCCAGTACCGGTTCGGCGTACCTACACTCAATTCTGCAATGGGTAGATCTCGCCTTTCACCTAGGCCGAGGTCGGTGATCTTGGGCTTAAAAAGGTTGGTGACCACCGCTTTAGACAATAAGAAATATAAAGTTGACTGTTGAGTTGCTCAGTTTTTTTAGATTGTCAATACTATTACTGTATAACTAATATATCAGGTTAAGAGGCACATTCAAATAAAGATTGGTCTTTAAATACATGTTGTCTTTTGAATTGTTTGTCTAAAGTCACGATAAATAATTTTGTTGGACGATAAATGTTCCTGGAAATTATTGCGATAAACGATAATATTGTCGGCACCATTGTAAGACCATTTTAGACCACTGACATAATGATAATATATCATAATAATTCTAGTACATCCTTTCAAACAGAACTTTTTATTGAACATTCAACATTGCAAATGAAATGTGAAATAATATTAAAATATATAAATTATATATAATAAATAAAACAAATTAATTAAATTATAATAAATTAATTAAATCACACACAACCAAAAAAATAAATTAAATAGACTCAGGCTGGAAAACAGAGCTCTCAATCCATCTATCTATCCATCTCTATATAGATAGATAGATAAATATATATAAATATATATATATATAAATATATATATATAAATAAATCAATATGAGCACACATTGTCTCACAATCAAAAAACATCTCCTTAAAACAACAGTCATGTGTACAGTCCACTGTCCACACAAAGACCCAGATGCCTCAACAGGCCATATCCAAATCTGTTTTT
Organism: Notothenia rossii; assembly: GCF_949606895.1. Lineage (NCBI taxonomy): Eukaryota > Metazoa > Chordata > Actinopteri > Perciformes > Nototheniidae > Notothenia > Notothenia rossii. The sequence continues at coordinate 34,246,846 of NC_136910.1, forward strand.
CGAAGTTTTCGAGCAAGGAACACCAACATGTTTGCATTGTCGGGCAAATGCATCTTTGATTGTAAACTGTCGGGAAGGTGGGGGCTCTCCATCTCCAGCTGCCGTGTTTGCTACCAGCTGGGAAAACGGAATGGAGTGGTTGTGTTTTAGGTGTAGTTTAAAATGCGTCGTATTGCCTGCTTTTGTCGCTACCTTTATTAAACAAATGCGACACACCGCCCGGCTCATTCAAATCCGTAGGTTGGCCTCGTTGATTTCGCTTGAATCCAAAATACTGCCACACCGGAGAATCGAGATGTGTAGGTTTTGTAACCAATTCCATTTAACTTTAAATTCCCCGCTAGTAAGTCACACGTTGTCTCCCGCTTGTCGCTATATTATTAATTTGGCTGCTACGCTGCTGTACGTGCACACAGAGTGTCCTGACCTGGCTGTGTGTCAGCCCCGCCCCTCACAGCGCGCATGGACGGCAGCCCCAGCTCGTCTGGCAGCCACAGCACTCCTAGCTAAAATGCTGGTCAAATCCTTATGTAAACAAACACGCATGTAAACGGCAATTTATCGAGCTCAGAAAAGTTATCGAGTCCATTTTTATTTATCGTACGATAAGTCAATTTATCGATTATCGCGACAGGCCTACATCCACCACCCCGTTAGCAGGTGCCACTTGATTGACGTATATTTGAGACACTTCAATAATATAATACATTAACCGTGCTTTGCGTGAACCTCATCATGACACAAGAGACAACGGCAGGACTGTAATTTCCCGTGTTCAGTGAACGCAACAGAGGCAAGACACCAGATCAATCAGAGAGTTGCATGGAAATACACGTGTGCTTGTGTCATTCAAGCTCGGCTGTGTGTGTGTGTGGCAATAGCACATTTAGTGTGGGAGAGAGAGAGGGAGAGAGAGAGGGAGAGTGGGAGGGAGAGAGAGGGACCGGTGCTAGCGGGGACCTTGATGTTAGTATCTGGTTAGCTAACTGCACTAACGGACATAAGGAGCTGTTTCCACAACAAGCTGGAGGAGAGTCCTCTCCTGTCAGACTGAGGGGCTCAGGTGAGCAAAAGGACTCTGAGTGTTTAGAACGGTTTTATCACAAAGATTATTTCCGCGGCACACCTTCATATGATCATTATAGTTATACAAACAATAAGAGAATAAATGAAAAACAGATATGAAATAGCCTACTATATGGCAGTAAAACAAGAATAGTTTAAAAGGGGAGTGATTTGTAAAATATCCATAAAGAAAAAGAAAATCTGTTTACAGTTCTGTTTCATATGGGTGCTGAGAGAGGTATCCATAGATCTCTTCATGTTGCTCTCAAAGTGCAACAGATTGATGCTTTCAACTTCAATATTTAAAAAAAAATCTTCCCAGGGGAGCATCCCCCCGGACCCCCCTAGAGGAGGTGAGGTCCTCACCCCAATAGCACTTTACCCCTGCCTATATGCCGTGAGCTAATTATGGAGCCTTCATTGTAACAGTAATTCAGATGCAATTAGCCTATATAAAAGGCCTCAAATTGGAAGCATTGTCTGGGCCGTCTTTTTCACTCAATTCTGCAATGGGTAGATCTCGCCTTTCACCTAGGCCGAGGTCGGTGATCTTGGGCTTAAAAAGGTTGGTGACCACCGCTTTAGACAATAAGAAATATAAAGTTGACTGTTGAGTTGCTCAGTTTTTTTAGATTGTCAATACTATTACTGTATAACTAATATATCAGGTTAAGAGGCACATTCAAATAAAGATTGGTCTTTAAATACATGTTGTCTTTTGAATTGTTTGTCTAAAGTCAAGGATCTAGAACTGGTACTTAGTTTTAATGATACAGTCTGGTTATTATGCTGTTTGGAGGAGGCCTCACAGGTAAGAACTACCTACCATGAAATGTTCCTTAGCTTGACTTAAATGTATTAAACCTATAGTTAAGTGATATCAAAATATAAATAACTAATGTCATGCAAACATATTAATATTTGCTTGATTCCAGTGTTGAATTTAGCACAATTGCATACAAACGTTAAGGGATTTTAAGATTCTGAAGTATTATGCTAAAAACTCAATAACTTAGATTATTATTTATAGTTTTGCTGAATAGTTTCATGTCCGCTTACCTTAGAAACGTAAAATGCCACGGCAGTGTGCAGATGGGGAGCATGTTAGCTTAGCTTGATAGCTTCAGCTAGCTCTGGAACTTTCAGCTCGGTGGCAGCAGGTCCCGCCTCGGCTCCGCCTCTTTGCCCTTATCTGGAGCAGGGTGGAGTCGGCGAGAGTTGAACTCTGACGTCACTGTAGAGCCGTTAGTGGCCGACTCCGCCTACTAAGGGCTTCTCGGCAACTCTGCAGAATCCTATGGGTGACGTCACGGACCCTACATCCATTTATATAGAGGGGCGAAGTCACGCCCATCTACTTCCGGTCCATGGGACCCCGAGGGCGAAAAATTATACATTGAATTCAATGGAGAGAGAAAACGTATCTTTTGATCCCGTTTGAATTGTGCCACGAACTACACATATGATGTTTGTCAATCTTAAACAATCATTTCCATGTCGAAAAAGTCACATTTTGTCGTAAAACTGTTGAAATATAAGACTATGAAAAATACGCGACTACAAAGACTACAAATCCCAAATCCCATTCTGGGTCGCGTATGTGATGTCACAGGCGATAATGCTCCAAGTGGTTGCGACTCGTAATTAAAGCGAAGAAGAAGATTTCATAACTGATTTATTCCCTCCAATAAATATAAGAGATTGCTCCAATAAATTCACTTTTACAAGATGCCCGTGTGCTTTGTACCATGTTGTAATCACAAAAGTGATCATACCACTTGCTCGTTCTATCGCTTCCCGTCTGATGAAAGGACCAGGACTCGCTGGATCAGACATATCAGGTAATATCATAGGTAATATACATGTTGTGCATGGAACATAGTCAAGTTAGCTACCTAGCTAGTAGCGACGAGTAGCGAGCACGTTAGTTAGCATTACATTACTTAGCCTTGTCATTTTTAGTAGCCTTACCATGAAGTTATTATTTTATTACATGAAGTACACCAAAATGTTAAACAGTAAGAGTAGTCATCATGGTAAGTATTTTGTGAAACATTTGAAGAGTAGCCTACTGCGCCCTCCACCGGGTGCTAAGAAAGCAGTTCAGGGAGAGTCGAAGGAAGGCAGGCAGGCAGGGAGCTTTGCATGACATTCTTCTGGACATGTGTCATTGTGATCACAGTGAGGGTGAGTCAATCTGTTGGTTGGAAAGACAGTAGTTGAGTGATTACTGAGAGAAAATTATTAAAATAGATAATTATTCAGTGTTGTTACTTTAAAGTGTTGTTACTGACCTTTTTCTCTTTTATTTCCTTTACCTCACCTGTAACTGCTGAGACCCTGAGGAACATGCACACTGACCTGCTCTGGCAACCTGATTTCCACTGTACGTAATAGTATTTGGTTAGGGTATATTATTTATATACATCAAAGGCACAATGCACCCCCCAGAGACACACATGTATTGAGTGTGATATTTTGCTTAGGTCATGTGAAATCATCTTTACACACTAGAAAACTGTAGGAGCGGCAACTTGATTTGAAAATTGAATTTTTAATATCCGATAATAAAGTTGATCTGTTTTCTTTATTCTTCTCTCTTCCCAGCTCCATCCATCACCGTTCTCTGTTCCTGCAGGTCCTGCTTGCTAATCAATGCTTTATTTTTTTACAGAATTACAAATAAAGTCAATGTATTGTATGACATGAAGTTGTGCTTCATTCTGAGTCAATAATACATTCATTCTGCCTTCAACTGCAAAATGATTGTGGACTACACCGACATCCATGTAGCTGCCCCCCCAGTAAGATGAACCAAGCAAAGTTGACAGTCAACATACAGCTGTGCTCTTAAGTTGACATGAAGAATTTGTGAAATATTGGTAATTATTTGGAAAAAATGACTGACGATGCAGAAAACTTTTTTTATTTAGGAACAGTGGTCAGGTGAAGCATTTATCATTACATATGTGTCACACTTAAAAGGCCAAACACACTGTTTGGCCTTTTAAGAGCTCTGTCTCACTTCCTCACTCTTGGTCCTCTTCTACCTGGAAATAAAGACAACTAAAACACACACAAGCTGAATGTTACAAGTGCTTCACAAGATAAATAAAAGAGTGCAGACTGTTTAAACTATGGGTAGGGGGGCTATTTGGCAGGTTTAAATGATTGTTAGTAATGAATTATATAATTTTCTCATTGTAGACGAGCAGACAGGGAGCCAGATGAGAAAAGCAGAATATGCAGCTGCCATTTTCCTCATGGAAAAGAGAAAGGGCCAACTGTATTTGAGTGGACCAAAGAGAAAGGGAGCTTAGCGGTTAATCAGTCCAGCGACCACAGCTACAGCAAAGGGCCTGAGTCTGCAGAAACTGACCCCGAATTCTCCAGCGTGCAGTCCGCAGACACCGAACCTGGACCCTCCAGTGTGCAGTCCAGTTGTTCCGCAGACCTGGCAGGGGATACTTGGATGCGAATGGCCAAATATTCAGCAGCAGGCTTACCTGATGATGTCATCCGTATGGAAACAGGGCTTCCTGACCAGGCCATGTTTAAAAGGGTGGCGGGGTTGGTGGAGCGCTTTGAGGGCTCCATTGTGTATTACGCTGGATGGAAAGTGGAGGGCATCCTGCTGGCAGACCAGGTTTTCATGGCCATGATGAAGATCCGGCAGAATTATCCTCACCTGCACCTTGCACAGCTGTTCCACTGCAGTACCGCAACAGTGGGTAATGTGGTGAACGCCATGGTCCATCTGCTCCACAGGTTGCTGTTCAAAAAAATGATGTCTACTGTGCCCAGTAGGCAAAAAAACCAAAACAGCATGCCTGCTGCTTTCCAGTCCTCTGCCTTCAACTGCAGAATGATTGTAGATTGCACCGACATCCACGTGGCCGCCCCAAGTCAGATGGACCAAGCCAAACTGACGTACTCCTCCTACAGAGGGATGCACTCCTTCAAAGTGCTCATCTCTGTGGCCCCAAATGGAGTCATCAACTTCTGCAGCCAACTCTTCCCGGGCTCTGTGTCTGATAAGGCCATTATGCAGCATTCAGGCATTCTGGAACATTTAGTGGCTGGCGACCTTATCCTGGCAGACAAGGGCTTTTTAATTTCAGATATTGTGCCTGCGGGTGTGATTGTGAACATTCTCCCTTTCCTGAACAAGGGTAAGTTCACAGAGAGTGAAGTGAGAGCTACCAGGGAAATAGCCAAGAACAGGATCCATGTGGAGAGGGCAAATGCCAAAATAAAGGAGTTCAGGATTCTGGACCTGATCCCTTACCACCTCAGGAACACTGCAAATGTGCTGGTACAGCTTTGCTGTGCCTTGGTGAACCTACAAAATCCCCTGATAAAGGAAGTAGCCAGCACCCTCACCGTTGACTAAGCCAGGGGTTCCCAAACCTTTCAGCCTGTGATCCCCGGGGGGAGCATCCAGCTGGCCCGCTGCATCCGCGGAGAGGGCTTAAACTGCTGAGACCAGCCCAAAGTCACACAACGGCTCTTTTAAGAGCCACCTACACCTTTTTTAAAGAGTTACAATCCTAAGTTATTATAATGATTACACTAGTTCATATTTTACTCAGTTTACTGAACTGTGATGCATGAAACCAGAAGGGGAATTGTTGAGGTTTACTGAAGTTACAAAGACATTAATAGATATGAGTATAACAGGTCAGTGTAAAAACAAGCTTCTGTCAGTCATGAATCATTCAAACTATTTATATAACCATGTAATACAGTTATGTAGTAGGTCAGTAAAAGTAATTCTTTATTTATATGTCTTAAATATCATTTATTTTAGAGGGGCCTGAGACTTAACATGTTCATTGCCCAAAACTGCACTATAGTTATTATGCATGTGACAATAAGGCCTTAATATTAGGGCTGCACGATATCAGGAACACATAACACGATAACACTTGCGATATTTGAACAAAAACATATACATGCAGCATTACTACTTTTCCAACAACATGGGATTTATTGTTTATTAGTTAAATATCGTGTGTGTGTGTGTGTGTGTGTGTGTGTGTGTGTGTGTGTGTGTGTGTGTGTGTGTGTGTGTGTGTGTGTGTGTGTGTGTGTGTGTGTGTGTGTGTGTGTGTGTGTGTGTGTGTGTGTGTGTGTGTGTGTGTGTGTGTGTGTGTGTGTGTGTGTGTGTGTTTATTTACATGTCCTCCTCCCTACTGGCCAACACAGGGAGCATATGCTGAATGTAGAAGTTCTCCAGGAGGAGGAGATTTCCATGCCATGCAGGGTCTTTGGGGATGGGGATGATGATCGCCTCCTTCGTGGTCCACACAACAAAGTAGCAGAGACTCCGGTCTGTGATGTGCAGCTGCCCTTGGACCTGATGCCAGTATGGGTGATTCTTCTTGAGAATGTATGACCCACCCTCCTCACGGAGACAGAAGGATGGTAACTGGACTGCCTCCGCGATGGTCATGTTCCTCTGGCTGTGTGGACACTTCACCTCCAGCAGGGCAGATGTTTGCACAAGTCCATCAGGTGATGCTCCCAAAACACCCGACTCACTCACAAATAGACCAGAGTCGATCACTGTCACCCGATAGGCCTGCAAAAAAGCCTTCACCCCTTCGGCCTCGTTTACAACTCCCCAGTTGACAGCCATGACTCCGTCTAAATTGTACCCCCCAAACACCCTCTTCATGAGGGACGCGCATGGAGTGGATGAAAGTCCCGACCTCAGCACAGCACCAAAATTGCTGGCTGTCAACCTGCCCTGCCTTTGTAACTGCCACTGAGGATTTGTCCGCTGTCCTACGGTGGCTGTCTGGATGGCAGCTTGCTGGTCTCTGCTCAGTCGCATTGAGGCAAGAATTGCCTCAAGCCCCCGACCCCCATGCTCCTTCACCAGCTCCGGCACGGTGAAAATGGCCTGATGTTGAGGCTGCAGCTCTGGCTCAGGTGACAAAAGCCATGCCATGCCACACTGTGTGCCCCTCAGTGCAGACCTGAACCAGTCTACATCCTCAGTAGCGATGTCTCTGGCCAGTGGGTTGTATGTCTCCTCTTGCTGTTGGTAGAGTTGAGACACCGGCTGGACTACTTTTGAAGTGCCAGGCTTCCTCCACTGGCACTCAACTTCTGTGGAGCTGATCTGCCACATGACAAATATTGCCAATGCTGCAGTGTGGCTGCATTTGTACATCCCCCGTGCACAATCACAGACAGCGCTCTGCATCGCGCCATCGTCTCCCATGTAGATCTGTACAAATAAAGTAAGTACCATGTTTGTTAACATGCTATAATAGATTGAATGAGCAATACAAGGATGGTCCAGATCTGGGGGTGGGAGGGTTTATTTTCCATAGTTTTGTCCACGTGTCTGATTGTTGTTATTGTTTGTTTTTCTGTATTTTTTTTAATTTGTGTTGTATTGGTTGTGATTGTACATTGTATTTTTTAAATGTGTATTGCATTTTTGAAAAACATTTGATCAACAAAAAAAAAGGATTTGGTCAGGATCTAGACTCAGTGTGTAGTTTATTAATTAATCAATGCTCTCTATATTAGGAAAACAACATACCAGTTTACCAGAGGGAGTCACACACAGCTGTGCCTAGATAACCAAACAAATTGACAAGATAACCAAAATCCTTGAATCTACACACAGCAAATAAACTCAAATGACACAACGCGATGTAAAAGGAGATCACACATACAGTATAGTCGATATAAAACTGGCCGCTTCAATCTGAAGAGCAACTAAAACAAAACACGGGAGTGTACCTTGTTCTTGTGAACACTAATGTTATCCACAGCATACACACCCGTATACAGTACACCCGTTCTAGGTTCTGATTGGCTCTCTAGGTTGGCATTCTAGCTTCTGACTGGCTGTCCAGGTTGTCAATCACAGCCGTGGGCATATTATACTAGTCGACTCGTAACATCGCTAAACTTTTTTTCTTGACGGTTTTCTCAGTCAACTAATGCTATTGATAACAGTAACATAAATTAACACAGCCCTGCACACTGCAGTCGTTATATGCCGGGTCTGTGGTTCATCATCTTCTTTTTCATTCTCCTCCTTATTGACTGACATTAACGTTAAACATTGCACTCATGTTACTCACCGAAACCTTGTAAAGCCGGTCCCGCATGCTGGCTCTTACAGAACCGACTAACTCCCCTTTCGTGTATGTACACCTCTCAACGTGCCCAGACTTGTAGTGATTTTCACCTCGTTTTATACTTTTATTCTCATTCTGAAAGAATGAGGTGAAATGTACCAACGTGACGGCCATCTTTGTGTTGGTGACGCGTATTATGCGGGACCAGAGACATGTAGTTCACTGAGCGGCTTAACACAAAAAAAATTGTTACTTCACAGTTTTACGACACATTTTAATTTTTTTGACTTGCAAAATGTTCTTTTAAATTGACAAACATCATATGTGTAGTTCGTGGCACAATTCAAACGGGATCAAAAGATACGTTTTCTCTCTCCATTGAATTCAATGTATAATTTTCCGCTTCCGGGGTCCCATGGAGGCTCCCGGAAGGGGAGGGACTTCGCCTCTCTATATACAGTCTATGGTCGTAATCTAAACTGCTTAAACAATCGATCTATTTGGCCGTTTTTTGTAGGAGGACAGGCTGATCTCGCCATATGGGAAGGAGAATAGAGGAGGTTCCCATGTCATCACAATGTGTATGACTCCAAAGGATTACTATACTGTGCATTAGAATAAACAATACATTTGGGTTAAGTTGCACATTTGAGGGTCACTCTTCAAGTTCATACAGGACGCTGCACCTGATTGTACAGTATGAATGAGTTGATGGCAAAAAATAACTGAAGAGTAGTAGCCTACAGAAGTAAAAGGACAGATCTCAAACATCCGGACAACATCAGATGACTGTATGGAAAGGGAGTTCTAACACATTTAACAATAAGACAAACACTTAAAGTTGGGGTCGGTAAGAATGGAGAAACCAGCTCGAGTGCGCTAGAATTTGAAAGTATGCAGCCGAAAAAAATCTGCCACTTCCTCCAGACTTCTTTACAAAGCCCCTCCTCCAACACACACGAACGCGCACATGACCAATGAGGGCACCAGTGTTGCCAACTCCATAGTAAGGAAAGTAGCTATTGGCTGTCCGAAAAGTCGCCTGAAGTCCCTAAATGATTGATTGATGATTGATCATTGCCTACTTTGCATATCATGTAATGGCGGTAAAAAAACTTTCTACCCCCTTCAAGGAGGATCAAAACTTGAAACCAGAGTAAATCCAGACGACAGTAGATCAGAAATGCCTCTATTACAAAAAGTAGAAAGTAGAAATAGTTTTAATAGTTTTTAGTAGAAATCTCCCTTACAATAAAGGCAGTGTGCCCGTGTGTCATCTCCAATAAATGGCTTCAACCATCCTTTAAACTCAAGGTTTGATTCCCACTCCTTTATGTACTTTTGTGATTACAGTTTAGACTGTGACATGATGACCTACGTGAATGTTTAGCTTGTCACAGAGAGGCACACACACAGTGGACGAGGTGATTAAGTGACTGAGGCTGTGTGAGTCAATGCAAAGCAAAGGCAGTTATTTATTATAGTGTGACAGTGAAGAAACATTTACATTTTACATTTAAATTCAGCTAAAAAACCAGGACGGCTTGGCGCATGCGCAATTCATTTACAGTCTCGACATGGAAGGGTGTGTGGCTGTCTCCTCTGCTCTGACTGCAGCTGAGCTGCTGCGGAAGGCAACTAGCGCCTGTGAGTAATATGGGAGGGCAGAGCAGGAGCAGAGGGGCTCACGGCAGCACCCGCGGCTCGTTAACTGCTGAACAATACGTGAGTCTCCAGACACCAGAAAAGTCCCTAATAACAACAAAAGTCGTTAGATTAGTCCAGGGGCGCCGTAAGGGGGTGAAAAGTTAGGACGATTCTAAGGGCCCGTGACTGACGGGCAGGGCCGGCCCTAGACTTTTGGGGGCCCTAAGCAAGCTTTGGCTTGGGGGCCCCCTCACTCTAGCGCGTTCTCACTACACACAACACGGAACCAACTTTTGTCTTATGATGTTAGCATAAGCACACATATTGTATAAATAAGCATATAAAAACCGTGGACCTAACGTCCTCTAAGGGGGTCCTCACCTCCTCTAGTGGGCATGCTCCCCCGGGAAGATTTTTTTTTTAATATTGAAGTTAAAAGCATCAATCTGGTGCACTTTGAGAGAAAAATTAAGAGATCTATGGATACATATCTCAACACCCATATGAAACAGAACTGTGAACAGATTTTTCTTTATGGATATCTTACAAATCACTTAAACTGTATTCTTGTTTTTTCATATAGTATTTCATAACTCTTTTTCATTTATTCTCTCTGGCTGTCCATCATATAATGTTCACATAGAAACTAGCTGTCAATAGTAATATACATTTAGATTATATGACAAAGTGTTTATTTAATATATCTGGCTAGCTATAGCTACTTGCTAACGGTTTAGCTTACCCCCGTGATTCAAAGTAACGTCAACTTAGCTGTAATTTATGCTTTGCTTACATGTTCGCATAACTTGGAAGTTTACTGACATTTACATACCTTGTTTACCTGGCTCAAGTGGTGGCTCTGGGGTTGTTGTGTGAGCCACCACTTGAGAATTGTCGTATTTTTTAAGAAAATGTTTCCTTATGTCCATCTTCAAAAACTCTGAGTCCGACTGACAGTTTATTTTAAACATTGTCACAGCTCACATGATAGGTACCTGTCAGCCAATAAGACAGATGTTTATTTCCATTCAACTCTCTGGTTGGTCTGGTGTCTTGCCTCTGTTGCATTCACTGAACACGGGAAATTACAATCCTGCCGTCCTCTCTTGTGTCATGATGAGGTTCAGGTAAAGCACGGTTAATGTATTATATTATTGACTCAATAATATAATACATTACTTTGAGAGTAGGCAATCTAGGCATATTAACACAATTAATTAAACATACTTATCACGGCGACGGTGTACTGAGATTTATTTATTTTTTAAATTAAAAATTAATTTTTTTTTTTTTTTTTGCTAGGGGGCCCCTTAGTGGCTGCGGGGCCCTAAGCGGCCGCTTATGTCGCTTAATGGGTCGGGCCGGCTCTGCTGACGGGGCCCACAAAATGTTTAAAACATGTGAGGAGGGATGCTAGTACTTAGCCTACACTTGTGTTGTACCATGTCTCAACGACTCAAAAAGTCAGTATGTCACCCAGTTTTACACAAAAAAAGGTGTGGTCCATGAGTGGTGGAAATTATTCTGTTAGCTAATGTTTTGTTTTTACTAAGCTGACATTAAGTAAACTACTGTTAATATCTTTACAGAAAATTCAGAGGTTTTTCATTTCACTGCTCTTTTAGCTGACATTTAAAGGTAGGGTAGGTAATTCACTTCAGAAACACTTTTTGTTATATTCCATGGAATGCTCTTAACATCCCAATAACAATGAATATATTAAATGCTTTGACAATAAATACATACAAACATTTCATCTGTGGAAGCCTTGGCGCAGCCTGTAAAAAACACGGCCAATCATCTGAGCCGGCCCGGCTAAAATAATTGGATGGCCTACTTGCCTGTCAGCCTTCCAACTGTGCACAACCTTATATCGTGCCCTCATTGGTCATGTGCGCGTTTGTGTGTGTTGGAGGAGGGGCTCTGTAAGGAAGTCTGAAGGAAGGGGCAGATTTTTTTCGGTTGTGTACTTTCAGATTCTAGCGCACTCGAGCTGGTTTTTCCATTCTTACCTCCTTACCATTAATAAATGCAGGCACATTTTTAGCGCCTATTCATACTAAATCAGTTGTCCCTCCCCCTGGTGCCAGGACCAACAGATCCATCTCTAAGCTCAGCAGCCCTGTCCCCCCATAATGCTGAACCTGAACCAGCTTTTCTCCCAACTGAAGGAGGTGAGCAGCATTGTGTTGAATGACATGCCACTTAACATATTTGAAGGGAGACTATATATATATATCTATAAAAGCTAACATCTAATTTCAAACACAGTATTTTCCCACATAGCCAATGATCTATATAAAACAAAAAACTGCTTTTAGTCTATTTGGATGATGGACAGTTTGAAGCGTTGAGTGAGTCTGTATTAGGTAAACTACATGTTAATCACCGACATCTTGGTTATGATATTAATACTAATGTTATTATATTAAAGCAGGGGTGGGGAACCTCCGGCCCCCGGGCCGTATACGGACCGCTAGACCATTTGGTACGGCCCTCGAGGTAATTTATAAACAAAGTGGCCTGTGCCTGGTGGTGGGGCCCAATGTGATATATTTTCATGGGGCCCAAAATCCCTGGCGGCGCCCCTGGATTAGTCGTTAGTCGCTTCTGAGAAAATAAGTAGCCGGAGGGTTTGGAAAGCCGCCGAATTTAACGACAAAGTCGCCAAGTTGGCAACACTGGAGGGCACGAGATAAGTTTGTGCAAAGATGGAAGGCTGACAGGCAGGTAGGCCATCCAGTTATTTTAGCCGGGCCGGCTAAAATAATTGGTCGTGCTTTTTACAGTACGGCTTCCACAGGTGACATCTTTTTATGGATTTTTTGTCAAAGCACTTAAGATATTCATTGCTATCGGGATGTTAAGAGCATTCCATGGAATATAACAAATAGTGTATCTGAAGTGAATTACCTACCCCACCTTTTAAGCCCTAATGACAAACAGACCTTTTTTTCTTGCCATTAATCTGCATGTCAATATATTTTTTCTCAAAAACATACAACATGACACAGTGGTTGATTTCTTTTTCTGGATGAAGTCAATATTTCAGTGCTCTCTCACTGTTTTGATGCAAATGTGTTCAAATGTGAGTATAAGGCATTTTCCTATTGTTTGTCATCACACCCCCTATGCGTAAAGGCCGTAGGTCAGATGGCCTGAATGTCAGAATAGCTCAACGTTTGCATTTTAGATTTTCTTATCACTGATTTTTTATCTGTCATTTGTAAATCTACAAACTTTATGAAAATTCAAAACACAATCATATAAGCACCCACAATGTTGTATAAACTGTAGTTTGTTGTCCCTTCAACAGTCATTAAGAATACAAAATTAAGAATACAAAATTGCCTGAAGGCAATAGTCCACACCACTTCACATGTATCATACTTTCATCTTTCCCCCAATTCAGATGCATAATTCTTGACACTTTCTGATAACACAAGAGGCTTTATATTATATTTATTTTTAATTTGTTGCCACAGTTTTAGCTTTTATAATTGTAGAATTTGTTTTGGTTACGTATTCTTCTGTGTGTGCACCACTTATACCAAAGCAAATTCCTTGTGTAAACCTATTGTTAATAAAACTGATTTTGATTCTGAAAGGCAACTTTTGGTCCATTTTCCACTGCTTAGAAATACTCAACCAATAAAATCTCTAACAAAGGACAAACTAAACCTTTTGATATAAATAAAAATTATAATTTTAAGAATAAACTGAGCTACAGTCACTACAAAGTATATCTTCATCAGCTACCTTTACTTTGTGCTCTACCAAACTGAGACAAAGTGTGTGACATCAATCTAAAGAGCCCAGTCACTTAGTATTGGCGACTTAGCGGCGATTCTCATGCAGCCACTCAGGGGGTGCATGCTAAAGAGTACAAAAAAAGGAGATGGATAGATAGACCAAAGACAAATATTGCTTTAAGTAAAAAAATGACAGAGCCTATTAAAACTGTGAGCATCCGTCTGACAGGCTGGAGAAAGATATCTAAACACAGAACAAGCTTCGACTCTCACAAGGCTGCTGGACTGCATCCTGCTCACAGTGGAGCGGCAAATCACAAACCAGAGCCGATACCAGGCTTGAAGAAGATGCAGAAACAGTCATTCATATTTCATAAGCTTTATGCATATCCCCCTCCCACCACCACACTTCTACCTTTAACGCTTGCCTATTCAATTTGTAGCTGTCAAAGCATACCCCAAAGCTTTTGCGCACACACACACTAGCATACACACAAACACATGCAATTACTCTCAAAATCCTGGGTGTGCAGAAACACCCTCACCCACACAAACACACACTCAACGTTTCTATTCCCACGGCTGAGACAAGTACCCTGACTTCAAACTCATTACTTTAGACAAGCTTTTTAATGGAGGATAGGACCGGGCACAGCAAGGTACACAAATGAATGAGATGGAGAAGGACAGAGAGGTGAGAGGAAACTTTTATTTTTCATTCACACTCTCACCTCACTTGACCACAGACCTGATTCTGCAGAGGAGGTGAAGTGCAATTATTTGAAGTTGCTTTGCATAGAGTGTCATCTAAATGAAATGTTATACTAAACCTGCAAACTAGGGATGCAGCAATGGCAAATTTCTCTGCTGATACTGATAATAGGATTACAATCTGGCTGATATCGATACTGACCATTTTTTTTCGTTGTTTAATCTCTTTTTATGCCAGGGACCCACATATATTTTTAAAGGGGCCCTATCATGCACATCTTCAGGTTCATATCGGTATGTAGTGCCTCTACTGGGACATGTCTCCATGCTTTAATGTTGAAAAAGCTCTTTTCACCCTCTGTCTGAAACCAGTGTGATTGGTCGCTTAGAGTTGTCCCCTTAGCCTATGACGTACAATGTATGCTAGCCAACAAAAGCGTGAGTGTTACATAGTGATGTCACTATGTTGCAGGAGGAAACAAAGGAGTCCAATGGAGGCATTTCAGGCGGGGGGGAGGTGTGTGTGTGAGAGAAACTCCCTTTGGAGCGGGCCGTTGCAGACCAATCACGGGAACAACAACCTATAGAACACATTACAGGAGAGGGAACACCACAAAAAGCATAATACGGCCCCTTTAAGTACAGTATCAGAGTAAATGTACAAAGCTACATTCTACCTATTGTTTCTTTCTCGTTGTTGGTCATTTACATTAAGCAAGATGGCGGATGAGATCCTGAAGTCCACAGGGGAACATAAAGCCCGTCTCTTATTTATCCTCTTGAGATTAGTTGTCCTCTCTGCGCCCATGTAAATCAACTTTGGCACCAACTTCGTCTGAGCGACCGGTGGTAACGCAGCAGACATCCTCCACCAGGGAGTCATCGAGCAATGCGACGCCTGGGGTGTCATAACCACAATATTGCACCAGCAGAGCGCTAAATGACAGTGAGCTCACAGACAGTGGATGAAGAAGTGCTGGAGATGCTCTGATCAAAGAGCAGTCAATGCAATCCTGCCAGGTAATCACAAACCGCGCTGATTAACGGCGGCCGATCGAATGCCATTAACCCTGCATGTTCCAGTTAAACAGGCAATCAGTGTCACAGAGCATGAGGAATACCAGAAATGATCAGAGGCTCTTTAACATCCTTCTGTCTCTGTAAATGTCACCAAGCAGAGAGTTTACTGTGAGTAACTGCGTTTAACCCTGGTATGTCTGGCAGGAATAACAGCGCAGAAGGACACACACACAACTTCCCAACGCTGAGTATTGAGCTGAAGCATTAAGCTGAAGCATTAGTGAATTTATCGATCAGTTGAGCGACAGGAATATAATCACCAACTATTTTCTACTAATCCTTTCAGTGAAATATCAGACAGAAATGGCAGCAAATGTTATTTTTTAGCCACTGAAATATTGAGATGTCCTTCTTTTCTCCTCTTTGTATTTTGGTTTCGTATTGAGAAAACAACACCTTTGGATTTTAGGAAAATATTGGAGTAAAACTCTCAAAATGATATTTTACTTTTTAGTTTATACTCTATATAAAGCTGAATCATTCGTCAACTAATTATTTAGTTAAACAGAAATGTAATCTCCTATTAGTATTACTATTTACAATTTTTTGATAATCTACTAATCATTGAAGTAATTTATAATGCAAAAAAGGCAGGGAATTCAGTTTTACAGCAACAAAAATATGGGAATATATTTAGGTTTTCGACTGACAAAACGACACACTCACTGTGGACTTTGAGAAACTGGGGTGGAAAGGTTTTCACTAAACATTACTTTATTTTGGAGATTTTATTTACCAAAATAATTATCTGCAGATAAATTAATAATATAAATAAACATAACTTGAAGCCCTGATTGAGTAAAACTCGCTAATGAGTAAAAGTCTCCCCTTTTTTAACGTGTTCCTGCACATGCAATCTGACATTTTACTGTCCGTTTCAAGTGTTAACAAGAAGAGATGATTGGACGGAGCTCCACAGAAGGAAATAAGTTAATTGGAAAGAAGACATAAAGAAAGAGAATTTGAGATGCTGCAGCTTCCATAGTCTCTCCTTCACACCCTCACACAGGCACACACCCACACACGGACACACACGTGATCATTCTCACACTTGTGGTTGTGACACAGCTACATGCTACACACTAACCCCATGTTTTCGCATGTAGCTCGGCAGAAGGGAGGGAAAGAATATGAAATATTCAGTACATTTATTCAAGGAGAAGATCTTTAAGAGTCATCTGTGAAGTGTTTCCTGCAGTCATCAACAGCTTGTCTGTTTCCGTGCTGAAAGCCCAAAATTCACTGAGACAGCTGTCAACAAGCAAAGTGATGCATGAGCGTGTTCAGACGCAAGGCATTTCTAAAGAGCTGACTTTCATTGCAACTAATGAGGAATTAAAACACTTAATAGAGCCGGTTTAATGGTTGTATTATTCGTTTGGTACCAGAAGAGGGAGCTGTGAGTGGGGCCAAGCAGCTCTAAAATAGGTCAGAGGAGTTTCTCCCTCACACCTGGCTTCCTCTTCACTTCCTTTAATTCCAGTAACACAATAACACTTTTCCCCTCTGCGCTTTACCAAGCACTTTGTACCTACTGCACCCCCGCCCCCCCTCCCTCACTGCATTTTCCCCTTCCTCCACCTTCTTCTCCCCCAGCCCCTCCCCGCCTTTATTGCACGGCTCAGCACAACTCTCAAACTTCAGCCATCACCCAACTCTGACAAATATTCCACACCACGAAGCACTCTGACTCGCTGCTTACTTTGCTTCTCTCTAGCTAACCTTGAGCTTGTGAAGGATGCGCCAGGCAGGATGGATGTGTGTGCATCTCCCTGTGTGCAAAGTGTGTGTTGCATCAAATGCAGATCAATATCACCGCAAGGTCACTTTAAAATTCAATTAGACAAAGAGAAAAGGGAGCATCCCGAGAGCATTTTGCCACCCCTTGGGGGAAAACCAACATGACCCAACCCCAGGGCACACAGGTGGAGAACTAGAGGAGATATGGATGAATTCATGTGTGTATTATTAAGCACAAAGCCTTGTTTGGAGATGGGTTCCTCTGGATGAATGTCTCACCAACTCCATGTTTTATTAACGGTCCCAGAGCAAGCCAGCAAAAACATATTGTGTCTTGTGCCACCATCTGTGTGTCTTTGCATGTGCGTGAGAGCCTATTCTGTCATGAACGGTGTGTGTGTATGTGTGTGTTTCTGTCTCATTAAGGTCAGGTGATTGCATGCGATTCAACTGGTGCAGATCATGAGAATTACAATTGCAGAGTCACGTTTTTTTGTGTTTTATAACCAGTAATGTGCCGCTTCATGCATCCATACAAGGGCTGAAGTAAAATATGCATGTTGGGCCACCACTCAGTCTTAATATTTAAACCAGCCTGGAGGTGAGGCCCACTATAACACAGCCTAACAGACCGTGTGTACAAAACACTGGCTGCCTCCCCATAAAAACTCTCTCTCTCACACACACACACACACACACACACACACACACACACACACACACACACACACACACACACACACACACACACACACACACACACACACACACACACACACACACACACACACACACACACACACAAAGAACGGTGCTGAAGCAGAAACAGACGCAATAAAATAAACGCAAGCTGGTTTAGACGAAGCCAAAGATGAATCTATATAACGTGTGTCCCTATGGAAGAGATGCTTTTATTAGCCAAAGCTGAGCTACAGGGGCCGATGCGAGGTCTGCAGAGACTGACCAAAAAACTAAACAAAAATCCATGTTGAGTTTACAGCTCCTTTCAATTGACCCTAAATTGCAAAAAAACAACTCAGTGCTAGCAGATTTCAGTATGCAGTTTGTTGAAAAATATTATCTATTGACCAGAAAGTGTCAGTAAATTGACTCCACCATGTGTCTCCAAGACCACAGTCACCCCATATATTAAGCAGCAACAAACAAAACACAATAAACACATGCTGGTTTATACGCAGCCATAGATGAATATATATAATGTGTATCCCATATGGAAGGAATGCTTTTATTAGCCGAGGCTGGAGGTGCGTTCCAGTTGTACTCAGAAGCAGGAGTATCAAGTTCCCAGTTGGAATTATAATTGGAATGCCCCAAGGTCTAAAATTCCTACTTGGAAACTCGGAGATACCTCGCCATACCAGAGATCATCCAAGATCATCATTCAAAATGGAGTCTCCGCACATGAACATTAGGAGAACACTTTGAAAACCTAACATTTTTGGCTTTATTATTTGTGTCACATTAAATCAAGTGTACATACGGTACTGCTCATCTTCTATCTGTGGACTGTAGCTACGTTGTTTGCATTCACACAATACAAAAAGATTATGGAGTTATCAACCGGTATTGCTAACAATGGCAAGTGAGCAGCTTTCCTGCGGGCGGCCATCTTTTTCCGACTTGTGCTACTGAAAGACAGTCAAGAGTGGCCGAGAGAGACAGAGTTGGGAGGGTTACTATAACCAATTATTTTATTACTATTTACATGATTACAACATTTTTTTCATCGGAAACGTAATCTAAGTGACTCAAAATAAAAGTAATGTTACTTGATTACTTTCCGTTACTTTTGGATTACCTCAATATTAAATGCAAAGCAAATCAATATCAAGAAATATCAATAAGATGTTTATTTTCTAAGTGTATTGTGTATTATGTTAGACAGCAGAACAATATGTCATCTTAAATGAAAGATTAGAGGAGTCTATAGAAAGTAACGCGTTACTGTAATCAGATTACATTTGTCTGTAACACAGTAACGTAAGGTAACACAGCAGTAATAACATTACAGTTACTTAGCATGAAATGATCCTCAAACGTCCCTTTTCTCTGGCGCTACACTCCCCAGTTCATGGATGAAGAGACAAGTAAAAAAGTCAGAGTCTCATAGCAGAGAAACAGCCTTGTGACAGCAAACATCGTGGAGGAAATGTTGACCGTTTCCACGGTGGAATCGCCATTTTTCCCAAACATTTTGAGCATGATATAGGTAAGGGGCGGCCACCATCAGACAGGAATACTTTTCTGATGGATGCTGAGCTACAGGAAACATGGCTGCTCTCAGACAAAGAGCAGAAACAGAGGTCTGTGTTCAGTACTATCCTTATTTGATTAAGGTTTTGTGCTGATTTGGCATAAAGGAGGTTTAACTTGACATTGTTATTTGTCATTTGATTCATGGTGCATCTCATGTGATGTTACGGAGACATCCAAAAAAAATTTAACTGTGTAATGCAGTAATTTTTGAGTAACTACCCCACTGGTTACTGCCCCAGCCTGGAGAGAGGATGTGACCCGCAGAGGCCCATGTGATCCGAGCGTTAATTACCGTCTGCTAATTACAAGAGAGACGCCTCATTAAGCAGAGTGAGCCACCGGAGGGCTGGAGGACTCCCTGTCTCTCCCCCATCTCATTCTTTCTCCCTGACCCCGATCTTCTGGCCCAATTAGCACTGCCCTGCCTCCCCCTTCCTCCCCTGTGTGTTTCCATCAACACTGCTGCAGCCGCAGGCAGCACCGAGGGCTGTGGGCACCTCAAACACACACACACACACACACACACACACACACACACACACACACACACACGAGGAGACAGCACTAAAGAGGCAGCATATAGACACCTCTGTCTTCTTGCACAATGACTAATGTGGCGTCACAAGCTGTCATCCATGCCTCGCTGAATCTCCCTCCCTCATTGTCTTGAATTTCTATCTGTAAAATGATCTGTCTGTTTTTTTGTGTTTTTATCCTCCCCCTTGTACTATTCAAGTATTTCTTTTCTATGCAGCACCTGAGTGATAGCAAAGTGTGTGCTAGTGCTTCAAACGGCTCTGGAGTGCAGGCACTGTGAAAGAAACAGATTGTTTGAGGATGAGATGTAGTAATGACAGGTTTGCTGTTACGTAATTCTCCCCCCTCAAACCCCCCCCCCCCTGGTCCCTCTCCTGTCCCCTCCCAAAACCCCCTTGGTTTGTAGGTAGGACAGGATCAGCTGCACAGGGTTCCATTTTTAACCCCTGCCAAGCATCTCTCTAAATATATTTTGCACAGTTCTGCATCCCCCTCTTAAAACTGCACGGCTTTCCACAATAATGCAATATTTTACTTTGTTTGTCTAGTTTATTTTGACAGGTAAATCTTTATTTCATGTATATTTCATGATAATATTGCTATATTTTAATGTTATAATAGTTTTCTCAAAACTGTTTTTTATAATAGTTTTTTTTTCCTTTTCTTAAAATGTATCTTCGTTGACTGTGTATGTATACACCATACACACCGAGGCAAATTCGTCATATGTGTAAACCTACTTGGCAATAAAGCTGATTATTATTTCTGGACAGCCTTCCACTTTAAAATACAATATATGCAGTTTGTCATATATTCATTGTTCTAAGTTTTTTTGTTTCTGTTATATTTTATTTTTATAATCGTTATATTTTGTACCTTTTCTTGCAACTCATTTTCTTATGTTGTTTACGTTTGCACAACCATACACCACAGCAAATTCCTTGTATGTGTAAACGTACCTAGCAATAAACTCGATTCTGATTCTAAACCATCACCACTTAACCGAAGCACCAGGAAATCCAGGAAACAGAGGTAGAAAGTAAAAAAATGCAGATGAGAGAGTAAAGCAGGGAGGAAGGAGGGGGGGGGCTAATGAAGATGAGGCAGGGAGGAAAGTGAGAGAGAAAGATGGTAATAGATGAGATATGGTGGAGATGAAGGGAAATAAGGGAGGAACGAGTTCCTGTAACGACGTCGAGTGGACTTTGTAGTGACATGAAGGAGATGGTGTCTCACTAAGCACCGCTTCAATGCAATTTTTTTACTGTGATTGTTTGTGAGTGTAATTCTGTGTAGCTCACCATTTAGGTCTCCATAATTTAGTGCTAATCTTCATATAAGAGCAATTAAGAGGAGCGGCCCTATAGCATACAACCTGAAGTGTTAAGAGTGTGAATATAAAACATTTAAAACACAACCTCAACGCAGAAACAAAGGCTTCTCTTGGATAATTTAACAATGTAGTACAGTTATTTTAAGCCAGTCAGTTAAATGTTTTTCCTTTGTTCCTGACAGAAGTTTTTGACATATTGAATGGAGCTCAATGACTCGAAAAATAAAGAAATACAAAAGTCTGCCAAAGAATACTTTGTTCTTACGTCAAAACACATAACAGATGTTGTTAAGTCTTCCCTAAATCTTACTAAAATAGAAGGAGTATCTATCTTAAGAAT
Organism: Notothenia rossii; assembly: GCF_949606895.1. Classification (NCBI taxonomy): domain Eukaryota; kingdom Metazoa; phylum Chordata; class Actinopteri; order Perciformes; family Nototheniidae; genus Notothenia; species Notothenia rossii. The sequence continues at coordinate 34,268,434 of NC_136910.1, forward strand.
TGGCAGGTATATTGGCTCTTCAAATCTAAGAGACTTATTTTATAGTAGTGTGTTACGTACACACTGTGTGTATTGAAAGCGGACTCGATTAACTGTTATACTGCCAAACTGCAGTTTGCTAAGAGTTCACTTTACACCAATGTTCGTGGGAGATTTTGAACCCAATATACTACTCTTTGTAGGGGGATGTAACTATGTCATGGTGTGTTTCTTGCTCAAACCCATTGCGGAATTAAATTGTGGTGGAATTAAATAGCTAATGGTGTCTAGTAATAATATCAGCACCATTTATTATACAGGTGATAAAATAAGTGTCTTTTAGCTTTTTGTTTTTGTTTTACAGTCAAAAACGTCACTTTTGCAGTTCACTATTATCAAATTCACCAGTGTTGTTTTCTGACACTCTAAAGAGCCATTGTATGTCAGAATTCAGAGATGAATTAGTGGATAGTTGCTAATGATAGCGGAGCAGTTAGCAACTAGACAGATATTTCCCCAAGGAGCTGGAGGAGAGCAAACACAGAGCTAAAGGAGAGTTGTGGACCTAGAGTCATCAGCCAGATTAGCCAGCACTATGCACCAGTCATTTTAACTTGCAGTTTGAATTAGTCCACCATGTTTCTCCAAGAGATTCACATCCTCAGTCACACAGAATGCACTAAGTGGTATGTTCCATATAATGATTTTATCTTGCTGTTGCCCAGATGAGTTTGTTTCATGTTAACAATGGCAACATAAGCTAAATATTTATGTGAAACTGATGGAGTCAAACAACTCCTCACATGTTCATTTTCCTCTCCAAGCAAAGCAACACAGCTTTACTGAAGTTCCTTGTGATGAAATGTCCTCCTATCTGCAGTTTCACACATTCAAAACAGCCTCAAGTATCTCAACTGTAATTTAATCAAACATTACACATAATATCTAAGATTCTAGTTTCGACAGCTTGTAATTTATTGGCACTCACTCAAATCTCTTGGTTTTCTTCTCTGTGTAATAAAAAACAAAAATCAAATCGCCGTGAGAATTGAAAAGCTTCCCAGAGTGACATTACAGCGCTTTGTGTGTGTGCAAGCTGCCAGAAATAAAGATGGCCAACACTAGGAAACGCTAAAACCCACAAATATAACTTGAAAAAATATACAGCATTAACTAATGGTTGAAAAATCACTCATGGACTTGTTTGGTGTTCATTTGTCTCACTGAGGAGAGAAACACTGAGTGGAGAAGAGACAGAAATAGAAGTGACCGGTGTCTCCATCACAGCTGCGACTTCTGTCGAAAACGAGCCAAAGATCTGTTGACTGTCTCTACAGTAACTCACTGATGCAGAATTTGTTGGACATGTTATTCACAAGAGCTTAATTTATATAATCTAGTCCTTTATTTGGATGCATTATAAGATACTTTGGTGTTCGAAACAGAAAAGAAGACGTTATTACTTGTATAATTATAACTGACAGCCATGTGTGCATTTACTTAGCTAAATGCTTCCTAAATGAAATGAATCATGTTTGTATCTATATGTTGGCCTTTCACCCACAATAAGATGGCAATTTTCACACCAGAAAATGTTTAAAATGGTGTCTTGTGTGGATAAATGTCAGAACCTGCCCACACATTTATACTGGGATGTCAAAAACTAATTTAGATAAATTATGATTCACTCGCCCCTTGTTAATGCTAGCACGATGTTGCCGTGTTGTGTTTAGAGATGAAGGAAGACATTTGGGAAACTGATTAAACTGAAAACAGTGTTGTTCTTACATGTTGCCATCATTTTTAGTTTAGGCCCATTTTCGGTGGTTGTGTTTAACAAAGGAAGGAACCGTTTTTGTATCAAAAGTTAGATGAAATGATTGATATCGCTTTTATGTCTGTAAGGTATATATGAAGCTTACCTAAGCACAAAGACTAGAAACACAGAGAATGAACTAAACTGTGCTCAGTTGTGTTTTATTGGTGTCTAATTGAAACTTGATTTGAATGTGAAATGTGTGCTTTTGTTACAGTTTTACCGTGGTGAATATTCAATACATTTCCAAAAATGGTTACCCTTGAGAATATGACATTGTTAAGCTTTAGAACAAGGACTGATCGTTGCAAGAGCAGTATAATTATGCTTCCATTGGACTCCTTTGTTTACCACCGTAACATAGTGACATCACTATGTGACACTCACGCTTCTATTGGCTAGCGCTTCAACACCTAGTACGTGATAGGCTAAGGGTCGGGAGATCTCTAAGCAGTCGACCAATCACAATAGAGCCGAGCAGCTAACCAATCAGAGCAGACTCGGCTCTGGTTTCAGACAGAGGGTAAAAAGAGGTGCTGCAGCACAGGCAGTATGAGAAAAATAAAGAGCTTTTTGAACATTAAAGCATGGAGACATGTCCCAGTTTTTTACAGTATTTAGAATTGCAGTTTCTAAGTTTATACAAAGGTTGCTTTAAGTAATATCATATATTTGTCACCTAATGTCCTCTTTAGTGGGTCAAGAGTTGTACCTGTATCAAAAAGTCCAGGTAATGCTCCAGGTAATGATTTTTGGACATTGAAGCATGGAGACATGTCCCAGTAGAGACACTACATACTGATATCAACCTGAAAATGGGCATAATAGGATCTCTTTGATATTAAATAAAATATACAGTAAAAGGCTCACACAGTAAGGTGGGCAGTTCTACATTTATTGATTTGTGTGGACGATGCCAAACTTTCAATGACAGGCGACTTTTAGTAGAGGACAGAACAAACTCAGAGTTGTTTGTTTATCAGAGGATGATTGAGGGGAATGGAGCGGCGTTGTTTGTGTGTGTGTGTGTGGGGGGGAGAAGTAGCTGACCTGTTTGCCTTTTACTGCCCATCATTTTACTTTTAAATGCATAGGCATCATATCACAATGCCATTTGCAGAACAATTGTTTATCTCGGTTCTTAGTAACGGGCAGGATGATGCAGATGTATCCTCTTATGAAACCATTTTTTCCCAAGATGTATAGGACTGTGTTGACAGATGCTATGCTAATGGTTGTTCTGTAAATCGCATGCTGATGCATAAATTACACTAGCGCTCGTGTTGATCAGGCTGAATCTGGGCGACAGAGGATTTCTGTACCTCGTGCTGCAGAGGCTCCGTCAGTACAGGTCGGTCAAGGATGGCTCGATAGCGGGCTTAATATTGCAACAGAGAACATGAATAAAGCAAACCTGATACAGACAGAACCACTCCCTCCATCCAATACTTACAACGGCAGGATTTCAGAGCAGTCCTCTGGCTTTTGGAAACTAGACACCCTCACAGTCAAAGCACTCGTTAGGCTTCGGCAAAGTTAGGATGCATGTCGTGTAAACACAATGACTTAATGTGGAGCTAAGTTAACCGGAGCTGTCAATCAGTGGCAGTCCTTGACCCCGGGTGACTGATGAGGCTCCTCCTGAGGCCGGGGGGGCGTCTCTGTCCCGGGCTGCTTGGACAGTTGGCTGTCAGAGTTATGCTCATCAACAATGCGGCTCCATTACAATCACAGAACAGCTGGAACATCAGGAGAATGACATTGACAGATTACTGTGGGGAGGAGTACATTTATAAGTAGCCGCAATTACATCCAGATCAACTGTCAAAACAGTCAGAAGAGACGAGGAGGCTTAAGTTCTCGCAAAGCTTGATCAGTGATTTTTTGCAGTTATCATATACTCTATCTGTGTGTGGGAAGATGGCTGGGAGCGCACGCACAAGGCCTCATGATATTTAAATGTTGACAGCATGCCTGGCACTCGGGTCCTCCGTCACTCTGTCCTCGTTTCATTTCACTCCTCCAAACACGCTGCATGAAATCAACGTGCTTCAAGCCTACTCATGCTAAAGGACACAACTGTGCACCAGTATTAGAATTACAGGAGGTTATATTGTCGACTTCTGTTTGGCAGATGGATTACTGAAAAACTACTTGCCTGATTTTCATGAAAAATGGTGGAAGGTTGTAGCATGGGCAATGGAAAAACATGTAAACATTTGGAGCAGATCCAAATTCAAAAAATGCATTTGTACTACATTCAAATGGTTTTAGAATTAATGGAAATATATTTCCCAACTGGGAAAATTCACCTCAAGTATTAACAACTTGGAAAAGTAGCATTGTGTTTTTAAACACTTTGAGCAATAAAATATCTTTATCCAACCAATGTATACCAATGTATCAATACATCAAGACTCCATGGATTTATAAAGAGAACTGGATACAGTGTTGGAGGTGGGTCCCAGTTAACTCTGAGCTGCTGAGTGCCGCATGGAGCCTTTCGAGCATGTGCCCTTGTGTTTTCCCTAAGCCCTGTTTTTCCTCGTTTTTCAAAATGAAAGGAAACAAAAAATAAGATGATTAAACTTTTGGCACATTTTGTAACTTTTAGGAACCAATGTATTACAATACAAATTACCTCCAAAAAATATGATCTGCTGATTTATAGACATCTCTTATCCAGTGTAATTCGATGGGAAAAAGTGTTTTTGGGTCCAGTGGCTGTACCTCACTAACTTATTTACTGGAAAATAAAGAAGTCGCTAATTCATTTATCTGTAATTTGTGGATCGGGAGCCGTATCAAAAACGGACACGCTCCATTACAACCAGAATCACTAACCAGAAAGCTTTTATTAAAGCATTATGTCACAGCCTCCTCCCGCCTGTCCGCTCATCTGACTCACTTCCTTTCAATATGCAACTCCCCTTGTCACCAATGTCCTTGTTCCTGTGTGTGTGAGTGAGGTGTCAGCATTTTATCAGGAATCGTTGGGCTGATGGCCTGTCACCCAACCTTAAGGACGCAGCGAGGAGAGACGAGGCTCACCTTTGCCACGGCTGACATTTTAATTTGTCACCGTTGGCCGTCCTGTTTCCGTCAATACTACATCAATGCATCAGAACAAACGCTGCGGGACACAAGGGGATTTCTGGATTCGATATTATTGATACGCACTTCCTGATTAAGGCTTCAGTGCTGCAGCTGCAGAGGTGTGTCAGGAGAGGAGAGCAGAGAGAAGAATGGCAAGTGTGAGATGACAACATAGAGGAGATAATAGAAAGGTCAAATCCTTAAACACATATATCTCCATTAAAGTACAGACATGTGAGGTCATTAAGAGGCCAGCAGGAGAATTACAACTGTGTCACAAAGCCATGCTTCATTCTAGTGGAGCATTTTTATACTTCAGTGTGCTCCACTCGTATGAATTCATGGACAGCCAGCGCTGCAGATCTTCACTGCAGTGATTCACCTGCAAACTGTTTCACGCCGTTCAAAAAAGTACAGTACAAATAATTTACTCGGATGACAAGACTAAATCTTTTTCTGTCTTCTCAGATTAAGTTCATCGATGATTTCTACTGAAAAAAAAGAAGAAACCCTAAAACAATTCAAACAAGTCATTAACAAGTCAGTTTTAATTAATAATATTAAGTATCTGTGTCTGCAGCCATACCACCAGCTATATGTGAGCTAAATATTGAGCTAAATGCAACATATGCAGTGCTCACAATGAGAACATGTTAACGTTTAGCAGGTATACGAGTCAACATCTTCCTCTTATTAGGAATTGCAAGGCCCAACTTGATAAAGGCAAATCATTTCAAAGTAAGTGGTAATAAACCAAATAATTGAACCAAATAAGGACATGTTTCGAGACATTTAATGAAAACCACAAATGTCAAACTCTTTGGCACCTGAGGGAAAATCAGGTGTCACAAAAATCATTATACACATGTCTGGTAATGATCACAATTGATGTAAATCCATACATAGTTGCTAAGATATGTCATTACCGACCAAACTAAACATTTGTATCATCTAATGCTGAAACAATAACCTCATGTAAAAGTGTATGGACGACATATTTTTACATTTAATTCCCTGAATTAAGGGTTTATTACAATCAAACAAGAGCTGGTGACTGTTTGAAGAGAGGAAAGACCAACAAAGAAGGTTTAGGACGTTTTTGTTTTGGTCCAGGCTAAGTATGTTTAGGATGAGTTACCAGTTGAGCTTGTCTTAGGCCCCGTCCACACGGAGACGAAACGGAGACGAAACCGATTTCGAACCGAAGACGATTTCAAAAAAGTCTTCCGTCCACATGGAAACGACTCAAGAAACGTCACCGTCCACACGAAAACGCTCGAAAACGCTGGAGACGCTGTAGTACATATGTAAGTGGCGCTGTACTTCCGCCACAAAATACACGAGCGAATAAGACCGATGAAGATTATTATTATATTATATTATTATTGTTGCTAATGGTTGTGGTAGAGGAGCTGTAGATTTTGCACTAAAATCTGTATTATGGTCAGTAGCGTCTGGAGCACGAACGCAACCCTGTGATCCGCCATTGTTGTTGTTGTTGGCGAAACGCATCAGCAATGACGCAGGGGCGAGCAGGAGAGGCGGGGAGAGGCAGGGCTATGGCGTCATCGTTTCAGGAAATGATCGTATAGGGCGTACACACGGAGCCGCAAGCATTTAGTCTCCAGACTTACCCACTTTGGGAGCCGTTTTCAAAGTGTATCGTTTTCGGGCTCCATTTCGTGTGGACGAACCGTCTATACGATAAAGAATGCTAGCGGATACAACTGAAATCGTCTCTGACGGGGCCTTAGTTTAGTCCAGATAAAAGTCCAATTCAGAAGCTGTATGGTTACATTTTCGTGCCTGATAAGGAAAAAAGTCTGAAAAAGTCTTGTTTTCTGGACATTCTGTGAGTGTATTTTGTTGTACTAAAAAAAGGTAAGAGTCACACCTATTGAAAACAATCGTAAATCGCTGTTCATTGGGAAACGTTCAACACATCATGAAAACCCTAACTTACACTTCTTTATATCACTGTAAACTTTACATATTTGCATTTTGTACTGTTTGAGAGCCTGAGAGCCACATTTAATTTATTCCAAATGCGGTATCATGCAGGTTTCTATATTTGCAAGTGTCGCTTTAAAGGCCCAACTCTTCTCTGCATACTGATATAAACACACACACACACACACACACACATTTGTACACCTTTCTCTAGCTGGGACATTCATTAAGCCCTCACAGTGGCGTCCGTCATGCGGCCGAGACGCCTCTCCCAGACGTCAATACAGGTTGGAACACCTTGGCCCACAATGCCCTCTGAGACCCCAGCAGTGTCCTGCATGTGTCAGCAGAAACAGAAGCCACTGTGTCAGGCTGCTCCTCCCCCCCCTCCCCCATCCTCCCTCCCTCTAAAGCCCTCCATCCATCCCTCCCTCGTCCGGTCCCAGGGGCGGCAGGTCAATCCTAATTGCATGCTAATCAGGGCATGGCGCGCGTCTCTCTAACTGCTGACAATCGATGGGTGACATCAAGGTATTGTAGCCAATGCAAAAGAGATTCTCCGGAGTAAACAAGCAGGACAGGATGTGGATGCAGAAGAAGTGCCTGTCAGTCTGCGTTCACTCAATGGCCTTCACTCTGTGCGCTTTACTTTCATTTTTATGGCTATATGCAGGAAGATGTATGATGTTTTACCTCGCTCAGAGGAAATGCTTTTGTTACGGCGTGACCAATATAATCAATCGGCAACAAAAGACACAAGCCACTTTATAAATAGACTCTTACTCATCGTGAAGACAATAGAGATGTGCAGTGATGACATATTTTTGTAGGCTGACCCATCAGTTAGCATCGCTAGGGCTCCCTCGACAAAAAGCAGTGGGAGTTTTCCTTTGGATTTCAGAATATTGCGGAAATTAAACTCTGTGGCAAACACATATTTATGATACTTTACATGTTTTGTTCAGCAGGATAATCTCCACATATTAGCACCACTTTGTGACTGTTGAAGTGTAACTTCTATTGGCTGAAGTAGAAAGCTACTGTTGGGTTATAAAGGAACTTAATGATGGTCACATGACGTCAACACTTCTAAGATAAGGGCGGCTGATATTTGGCGAGAAGACGTTTAATCCTCTCATTTTGAGTTAGCTGTTTTTATGACACAAAGATGCTTTGGACAATAACCAGTGGGGTATTTACTGACGTACCTTAAGTCGTAGAACAAACATATTTAAATCACTTTTAACTTATTTCCAGGTTTTATGACTACTTTGGCTTGATTTGTAAATGAATGATACTGCAGATACAGTATTTCAATTGCTGACACAATATTGGAAAAAATACACAAATTAAGTTGCACAATCACAAAGCAACTTTGAATGTTTAGTTTACAAATCTGGAACCTAAAAAACCTATTCATTGAGCCTTTAAGCATTTCCTTTTACTTTTTGTCTTGGTAAAACCAACATTTTATGGCTGTATTCAGGAAGATTTGCATATCTTTATCTCGCTCAGAGGAAATGTTTGTGTAACAGCATGACTGATAAAATGAGTCCACTACATACAACCCCAGTTTTTAAGAGCCACTTTTATGAATAGACTATCTAGTACTATCCACTCATTGTGAAAACATTGACTGTGGCATGAAGCGGGAATTGTGAATGAATTAATGATGCTGCAACTAATAAAAGCAATGTCAATTGTGGCAGAACAGAAAAAAAAGAAAGATATAATGAGGCAAAATGCCAAATGAACAAAGGTTAGCACTGTAACCCTTGTTGAGCATTAGATATGTGCCAACTTCAACGCTTACAAACTGCAACCCAAAAAAGTATTAATTGTGCCTTTGAGTACTTTTCTACATTTTGTATCACGCAATAACAATTTATACTTTGTGGCTATATTCAGGAAGATGTTTTTGTTAAAGCACCACCAAAATAATCAATATCCAATACCAGTTGTTTAAGAGTCACTTTTATGAATAGACTCTTACTCATGGTGAAGACAAAGATGCAGGCTTGATAATGGATGATGCTGCAGAATTGAGGTCTCCAATCACTGCCATTGTAATGTCTCTCCCTTCTCCTCTCACTTTCTCCCTCTCTCTGTGCCCACACCGATAGAATAACACTCCACCCCATCTCCGATAAATCTGTTCTGACTCCCAGTTAAACCAAAACTGGCAGATCTAAATGAATGAAACATGGATAATCAGCGATGACACAGAATATGATGAATAAATCCCTCAATATGAGATGTGGGTTTGTAATCAGCCACTCTGTAGGGGCGTATGTGCTTGTGTCTGCAATGTAAGTGTCTGTGCATGTGGCATTGCTTACGTGAGAATATGAAAGTGTGAATGTGTTTTTCCATGAGCCGGTGACGAGCACACGCACATGTTCACCGGCTCCTAAGCAACTATTAATTTGAACTGCATTAATGTCTTATATTGTGTACAAATCCTACAAATGTATTATATAATTTTTTATTGATTGGGATAAACTCCTTGAGATGCACCATCTCGTTTTCAAGGGGGTCCCGACAATAGCAACAACTTACAGACATACATAAAGAAAAAGACGAAATGCAAAACATGACACACAAGACAAACCACATACAGTCTGTTAAGTGAAATTCAAGCAATGCACACAATCATTACAATTTGAGACAGTCGAGCAAATCAGTTTCATCAATATCAGTTAATAACAAGTACAGACCAGTTGAAAGTGAGATAACAATGCATGTTTAAATATACCCAATGTTGCAAGAGATCTAATAGCAGCAGGTAAAGTATTCCAGTCAGTTGGGGCTTTGAACATGAACGCTCTTCTGCCAATCAATTAATTAGCAGAGGGGACAGAGAAATAAATCTGAACACAATTTCTAACTTGATGATTTGGTGAGTAGGGTACGAAATACTGCTTTAAATAAGGGGGATAGTTAAGATAAATGCATTTAAATATCAGCTGAAGCCAATGCATGTGTCTTCTTACATTTAAAGAAGGCCATCTAATTTGGTTATACATTGTGCAGTGATGTGTACGAAAAGGACAACCAAGAACAAATCTGCATAGTCTGTTGTAGGCTATGTTGAGTGGAGCAAGATCTGATTTATGTGCATTTTGGTAGACAACATCACAATAGTCCATAATCGGAAGAATAAGTTGAGAAGCAATTCTCTTTCGGACACTGAGCGTAAAACAATTGCGAGAGCGGTGTAAAACACTGATTCCGTAATTGACTTTTTGTATTACATGCTTTATATGTAGTTTAAATGAAACTTCAGAGTCTAGCCATACACCAAGATATTTAAAGCTATCAACTTTATGCAGAGAAGTGCCATCCTTACATGTTATTACTACATTAGGTTTGGATTTGAGCTTCTGCCGGGTACCAAAGACCATGGTATAAGATTTTGTTTTGTTAAGCAGTAGTTTATTGTGTGATGGCCAGTCCTGTAAGATATTAAAATCCGATTGAAGAGAGATCTGAATTTGTGAAAAATCTGATTTGGATGTATATATGACAGTGTCATCAGCATAAAGGTGAGTACAACAATTAATGAGACAAGAAGATAAATCATTTATGTAAATAGAGAACAGAAGTGGGCCCAGAGTTGATCCTTGGGGTACACCCTTTTGTTGGATCAACAGGTCAGACGGTTTTCCCTTTAACAACCACACATTGCTTTCTACTGTGAAGGTACGAGTTAAACCATAACACTGTATTATTAGAAAAGCCAATGCCATGAAGTTTATCCAAGAGCAGATATCGATCAACGAAATCAAAGGCTTTTGTCAAGTCAATAAAAATGGCACCTGTGAGTTCACCATCATCTGCAGCAGAGTACAAGTAATTCGTAAATGTAAGTAGGGCAGTTGTTGTGGAGTGATTAGGCCTGAAACCAGATTGAACGGGAGATAAAATATTATAAGTATTGAGATAATGTGACAGTTGATTATAAATTATTTTCTCCAAAACTTTGGAAATAGAACAGATTATAGAGATTGGTCTATAATTATTTGTATCAAGTAAATCACCACCTTTATGCAGTGGAATGATGCGTGCACATTTCCAAATAGTCGGCAACTCACAGGTGGACAAAGACAGGTTGAACAAATCAGCAAGTGAGTACATGAAAATATGGGACGCCAATTTTATGAACCTGTTTTCTATACCATCGAGTCCTGCACTGCCATCCACTTTTAATTCTGTGATAGCATTATGAACTTTGTGTGGTAGTATCTTCTTAAAAGAAAAATAACTGTTGCAGTATGAGTTACTATTAGAAATACCAGTCGTCAAAAAGGAGTCAGATAGTAGTGTGGAACATACATTAGCGAAATGCTGATTAAATATTTGGGCAATGGATAATGGGTCATGAATTATTGTATCAGCAGTTCTTATTTTATTAATAGAATGTTTACCTGATTTATTTAAAATAGATTTAATTTTAGTCCAAAATTGCTTGGGATTCTTAAAGTCCGATGTGAGAGATTCTTTATAGTAGTTCGATTTAAAATTTCGGTTTTGGTTTTACTCAGATTTCGAAGATGCCTGTATACTTCCCAATCAGCTATAGTTCTTGAATGACGATATATCGACCATACTTTATCCCTTTCCCTAAAGAGACTGATGAGTTCAGAATTGATCCAAGGGAGATGTTGACATTTGACCTTAACCGTTCTCACAGGTGCATGTTTGTTCATGACATCAGTGAGCTCTTTATGCAGAAAATCCCAAGCATCTTGTACAAAAGGTATTAGCTGAAATCTGTCCCAATTAAGGGCAACAACATCATTAATAAATAAATCAACATTCAATTTTTTATATTTTCTGATTTGGACTAGTTTTGGAGGTAGTTTAATTAATTCGATTTTCTATACGCAATAAACAATTGAATGATCGCTGAAGCAATCCGACATGACACCAGCTTTTAAGATTCTGTCAGGGTGTGACACCAGTATTCAGTCAAGCAGAGATTGTGTTCTGAGAGTGATACGAGTTGGCTCATTAATTAGCTGTTTAACATTTAGACTACTGAATAGTTTTTTCTCTCTATCAGATGATTTATCCAACCAATTTTTGTTGAAATCACCAAGCAAGATTATTTAATTTCCGCAGGAAATAGAGTTGATAGTGTCAATTATATGGTTAAAAGACTCTGCAGGTGAAGAAGGTGGCCTATAGATGCTACCAAGCATTTATTTTCATGAAAAATGATTTTAAGAAAAATGCATTCAAAATGTAGAGGCTCTATAGAAGTAGCAATTAGCTCAGTCACAAGGTCAGAGGAGACATAAATAGCCACACCTCCACCCCTGCTGCATCTATCAGATCTGTAAAGCAAATAATTTGTGATTTCTAGTTCACTATCGGAAATGTTACTACTAAGCCAAGTTTCAGAGAGTGTGATGATTTTAGGTTTTTGTAGAACAACCCATATCCGAAGTAAATCAATTTTGGGCAATAGACTCCTGATATTCAAATGAGTGATTTAAACCCTTTTATTCATCCAGTCTGGAAATAATAGCAAATAATGTTCCTGTGACTTGTTACACAGACATGTGATTCATGATTGTAAAGATTGCAAGATTCAAGCATTAATGTAAAACAGACATACAAAACATTCAAACACAAAAAGAAAAATACAGAAAAACACAAAACAACCTTTAAGAAAAGTATTGCTTAACTACAACCTGTAATATGTGGAAAAACAAACAGGATATGCATAAATTATTCAGTGAAAGTTGAGAACTCTGTAAACATGTTTCACGTCAAACTTTAAAGGTTATTCTGGTTTAAAACCTGAATATTGTTTTTGAAGTTTTTCTGCCAAATATATTTGCTAACTAGAATAGCACTGTATTCCAAAAAGAATATTCGCCCCTGTCATTACTTCCACTCCTTTCCAATCAAACACACCACATATGCTGTTTACAGGGTGGCCGATTTACCCCTGATAATTATTTAAAGAGCTACTTTCTGATTAATATTTTGGTAATTTGTTCCTCTTCTGCATGTCTCCATGCTTTAATGTTCAAAAAGGGAAAGAAACTCCCTCTGGAGGGAACACAGGGGTTTTAGCCTCTGTAGACCATTTACATGCACAACAACCTACACACTACAGGAAAGTGAAAAGCCCCGAGAAAGCATAACACTGCCTCTTTAAAACAGGTTATTGATTTCACACAGACAGACGGAGCAGGATACACAGTTTTGATCAGTGAATATCAGTGTTGGTATCTGCAATGACTCATCTGCAGCTATTGAAGCCAATGTTAAATGTTGTGTTGTTGAAAACTCTCCAGCTGATTATATAATAGTGAAAGACTGAGGCAACATGTTCCAGGCAAACAGTCAACATGCTCACCAGTTGTTAAACCATGTGGAAAACATGTAATAAAGACTTCATTAGTTTTTCTGAAGCTCCTGGAGTTTAGAAAATCCAATAAAGAGCAGGAAAGAACTGCTCATGTTACTGATAACTCTGAAATATTACTCTGCAGAACAGAGCATGTTCATCAAATAGCAAAATAAATATAACTGCCGTATGTTTGCAACTTACCTTTACGCACAATAAGTAGGATATCCCTACCACAAACAATGTATAAGCATATAAAACACCCCCTCTCAATCATCACTTATGGCCCACTGGAAGCGTTTGGTGTCTGTTTCTACAGAAATTCTGCAGCCATTCGATTTCATTTTCTTCTTATTTTGCTGTGTTTGTGAGCTTTCTTGATGCCAATTTGATGAAAACCATATCGACTAGGTGCCAGATCATAAGCATATATCCATGAGACACGTACGACAATGATACTTACAGAGACAGACATGCTAACATAGCAAGGGGAAATGCCAAGCGCTAAAAGTTTATTCCAAAACATAGAGTAAGTGAATCTGGAGCTTCCTTTTACCCGCTACCTTTGTTAAAACAAATCCTACTCAATGTGCCTTTGATTAATTATTTGGCATTTTTGGTTTTAGTGAACCGAAAGCAAATGCACTGCATGGGAAAACGTTTGAGTTTTTCTCAATAGGTTTGGAAAACTATTAAGAACCTGTTGATCACCTGACTGCACATGTTTTCATCCACATGAAACTTCTTTAGGAGCTGTTAACTTGGTGTTCATAATCGTACCAAATGGAAGGATGGCCAAGACTATCAAAATAAAACCTAATAAACCAAAGTTATTCTTTAACCTTGTGAGTGCTACACCTTTTCTGTCCTTTCATCTACCTCCCTTTTCCTTCTCATGCCTCCACCATCCTTTCTATTCCTCTCACATCTCTGATCCCACACAATTATCTCCCAAATCCCTTTTCCATCTCCCTCTCTTCCCTTCCAGCTCCATTTCTCGTCATTTTATCCACCCTCGTCTCCCCCGACAGGTGGTTCTCACTCTCCTCCACCTCCCTCTGCAGCACCTCTTTCCCCCTCATCCCGTCCCAGAGGCCTCCTGATATCGGGGTCAGTGTAATCCCGCTATAGGTAATCTCCAGTTTAATCCTCTCAATCTCCCACGATTAAAAACAAAAAAGATGTCCGAACAAGAGCTGGAAAAAATGACGGCCCATTGCGCAACACAGAGAACCACAGAGAAGGGTGCAGGAAGAGGGGAGAGAGGTAAAAAAAACACAACCAGGTTTTATCAGTGCTCCAATCTGAACATCAGTGCATTACAACTGTATTTGATATACTATGTTTATATGTTCTTGTACTATATATAGTATATGTCTTTATTTCTGTTGCTATAGTAAATTGGCCTTTTAAAGAACATTCTAACTTACCCAGCACCTTTTATATGTGGTATCTTTGTGTGATCTATAACCTGTGTGTAAAAAGGTCATAGATAGAGCGTTCATACTTTTAAGGGCAAACTCATATATGTTTATATATATATATAAATATATATAAATGTATTATGTGTTCTTTTTAATCATAAAGCTATGTGTTGCTCTGATTATTACCTGGGAAGGGGGAGGGGGTCGTTTTTATTTTTAAATAGTTTATGTGTTTGGTTCATGAATCTCTGTGAGTTAGTTACCTTTGTGTATGTAAAGTGCTGTATGAATAAAGTTTGATTTCATTTGACATCTCATCTATGCCGGTTTCCCAGTAATTAGAGACTATTTGAGTGTGAGTATTTGTATTGGAGCAACAGGAGGTCAGCTGAGGTAGCCTAATGTGATTGAGTGGGAAGCAGCCTGTCTGTATTCCAGTGAGGAAAACAGTGTGCCTGGAGGTTAACAATGCAGAGATCTTCACCATCACTCACTACTCTTTCATCTCTTTATCCTCTAACCCCCCCCCCCCCCCCCCCTGCTTAAGGAGGCAGCAGGAATCAGTTCATCACGACACTCTGTTCAACATCTTTACCGTTCTTTGTTTAAAAGACCTCTGCGTTGTAAAAACAAATACCATCGGTGCACACACAGACAGAATGGAAATCTTGCCAAATATCGTCCTTGAAGAATCAAAAGGGGGGGTAAACTGTTTGATGCAGACAGAGAAAGCTCCCCAATGTGAGGGCCTTCTGTCATCCCACAGGTAAAAACAAGGTCATTAAACTGCATGAAAACACACAAACTGTCACACACAGTTAGACTCAGCTGCTGTGTGTGCAGGCGTGTCTCTTTGCCAGCACTGTGAACCCTAAAAGTTTTGTATTAGTAATGTACGGTCCCCAGCACATAGAAACGGCCGGATGCTAACTCACATATGTTTGGCAATTTGCATAATTAGCAGAAGTAGCGTTAACGGCAATATGGTTTTAACCAGAAAGTGTCTATATTTGTATCCTCCATGTGATGATTTTGACTACCATGCTGCGACATTTGGATATAGAGCGAACAGGATGACAATTGTTACCTCTACTGAGGACAATTTGTTTTCAAATAGATAAGCAATCTGTCAAATCCAAATGATCCAGAGTCCTCTAAAACTTCAAAACTGACACCAAATTCAGCAAAATCAATCCACAGAATACACAACTGAGCATGTTCTGGTTAAAACGGCCTTGTTGGATCCTGAAAATGTCAGAAATGCATTCAAAATCCTAAATAACCTCCAAAACCACCCCAAAACGGTCCAAATCGGCAAAGCCATTTTTTAACTATTGTTAACATATGATGGTAATTATTGCTATTTACGCACCTTATGCAAATTTAGCAAAAGACCCAACATATGCAAATTAGCATCCGGTTGCTTCTATGTGCTGGGGACTCGTACTACATATAATATCATAAAAACTTTGTGGTACTCAACATTTCCAGGTTGACAATAGGACCAAGAAATCTGTCTGGATTCCCGGATGACGGTAAGGACGAGGCAGCTGTGAGAGGAAAGTGGCCCCTGTGATTGGCCCACATGTGAATTCTCACCACCCCATTGTGCAGAGAGGTGACCCCTCTGGCTCCGGATTCAAGCAGCTGCTCTGAAATGTTTGCCTTCAACCATACAGTCTATGCCTCCAACACAAAAACAAACTAAATGAGAAGATTTTTATTTCTACTAATCAGAACCAGAAATCATTTTTCTGTTCCAAATTAGGAAGTTTACTGTGCCCCAGTAAAGAGGGCAACCCAGCTAGCGGGGAACGTTCTCACAACTTTGGTTAACGTTACCTATTGGTTCTAACAAGGTTTTAAAGAAACGTTTTAATCTGATGTTCAAAGAACCTTTTTAGGATGTTTATTTGTTCAAATAATGTTCCTATAAGGTTTAAGGTTAACTAAGACATAACGTTTTAACTGCAACATTCAGAGGATGTTTTGAGGATGTTATTAAGGCCTGAGATGACAGAAAGTTGTTTTATAAAACGTTCCTTTAATGTGATATGTTAACAAAGGTGGAACGTTTTGCCTGCAACATTCTAAGGATGTGTTTTGGACGTTATTGGGTATCACATTAAAGATGTTCTTTATAAAACGTTCCCTCAATGTTACATGATAACAAATGAAGAACATTTTCAAAGCAATATTCTGAAAATGCTTTCAGGATGTTATTGAGGCCTGAGATGAGAGAAAAGGTTGTATAAAATGTTCCCTCAATGTTACATGATAACAAATGAAGAACATTCTCCAAGAAACATTCTGAAAATGTTTTCAGGATGTTATTGAGGCCTGAGATGACAGAAAGTGTTTTATAAAATGTTCCTTTAATGTGATATGTTAACAAAGGTGGAACGTTTTGCCTGCAACATTCTAAGGATGTGTTTTGGACGTTGTTGGGTATCACATTAAAGATGTTCTTTATAAAACGTTCCCTCAATGTTACATGATAACAAATGAAGAACATTTTCAAAGCAACATTCTGAAAATGTTTTCAGGATGTTATTGAGGCCTGAGATGAGAGAAAGGGTTGTATAAAATGTTCGCTCAATGTTACATGATAACAAATGAAGAACATTCTCCAAGAAACATTCTGAAAATGTTTTCAGGATGTTATTGAGGCCTGAGATGACAGAAAGTGTTTTATAAAATGTTCCTTTAATGTGATATGTTAACAAAGGTGGAACGTTTTGCCTGCAACATTCTAAGGATGTGTTTTGGACGTTGTTGGGTATCACATTAAAGATGTTCTTTATAAAACGTTCCCTCAATGTTACATGATAACAAATGAAGGACATTTTCAAAGCAACATTCTGAAATTGTTTTCAGGATGTTATTGAGGCCTGAGATCAGAGAAAGGGTTGTATAAAATGTTCCCTCAATGTTACATGATAACAAATGAAGAACATTCTCCAAGAAACATTCTGAAAATGTTTTCAGGATGTTATTGAGGACTGAGGGGACAGAAAGTGTTTGATAAAATGTTCCTTTAATGTGATACGTTAACAAAGGTGGAACGTTTTGCCTGCAACATTCTAAGGATGTGTTTTGGGCGTTGTTGGGTAACACATTAAAGATGTTCTTTATAAAACGTTCCCTCAATGTTACATGATAACAATTGAAGAACATTCTCCAAGAAACATTCTGAAAATGTTTTCAGGATGTTATTCTTTTTTTATAAAACGTTGCTGTTATGGCAAATATTAACACGGTCCTGGTCAACGTCAGATTTATTTTTAGAGCGCTTTAAAAAACAAACTTGTTGCATTTGTTTGAAAAGAATGTTTTAAAAAAAATCTGATGTCACCATATTTTCCTTTTGAAAAAAACAAACAAGCACGTAATTCATGATAAACTGTAAGCAGATATTGCATATTTGCGGTGGCATGTGTGAGTCCCCAGCTAGAAATGTTTGTTACCATTAGTTGTTCTCGGAATGTTTTCATCGGGATGTTTTATTTTGGTTCCCAGAATTTTCTTCTGAAAGGTAGGATAACGTTCTTTAAAAACATTCTTGAAATGTTTGGTGATGACCTTCTTAAGATGTTTTTGATAACATTATTAGAACATTATGCCCTACAGTTCTTAAAACGTTTTCAGCGGGGCGTTTTATTTTGGTTCCCAGAATGTTTTTCTAAAAGGTAGGATAACGTTCTTTAAAAACATTCTTGAAATGCTTGGTAATAACCTTCTTGAAATGTTTTTGATGACCTTCTTAAGATGTTTTTGATAACCTTCTTAAGATGTGGTTGATAACATTGTTAGAACATTATGCCCTACTATTCTTAAAACGTTTTCAGCGGTAAGTTTTAGTTTGGTTCCCAGAATGTTCTCCTGAAAGGTAGGATAACGTTCTTTAAAAACATTCTGGAAATGTTTGGTGATAACCTTCTTAAGATGTTTTTGATAACCTTCTTAAGATGTTTTTGATAACATTATTAGAACATTATGCCCTACTGTTCTTAAAACGTTTTCAGCGGGACGTTTTAATTTGGTTCCCAGAATGTTCTTCTGAAAGGTAGGATAACGTTCTTTAAAAACATTCTTGAAATGCTTGGTTATAACCTTCTTGAAATGTTTTTGATGACCTTCTTAAGATGTTTTTGATAACCTTCTTAAGATGTGGTTGATAACATTGTTAGAACATTATGCCCTACTATTCTTAAAACGTTTTCAGCGGGAAGTTTTAGTTTGGTTCCCAGAATGTTCTTCTGAAAGGTAGGATAACGTTCTCTAAAAACATTCTTAACATTTTTGGTGATAACTTTCTTAAGATGTATGAGCGCATACATCTTAATAATAAGTGCCGTTCAAATTCTCTACATGATAGGAAAGGAGGTTTCAAACTTCCTTTATAACCTCCTTTAGCTTAGGAACCACTGAACCTCCCTTACCGAAAGGAGAGGAGAAAATGCTGCCCCACAATGCCTTGCGGCCGCAGCATTTGCCATTACACAACAGTCGGCCGTTCACGGAAACAACCGATTATGACGGAGAAATTATATCATGAAACTTACGGTGCTTATTAAGCATTTTAAAACGTATGTGGTAAGTTGCCAAAGTGCTTTGTTTTGAACGTTCATCAGTATTATAATCAAAAAGAGAAATATGAACGTTAGTTTTTACTGAAATGATTAAATAAAGCCAACATTTCACAGAGCTGTGTGGGGTTTGTTCAACTTTTAAAATATGTTTGAATGGTGATATACACAGTGATAGATGTTAAGGACTAACGTTTATATTAAATACATCCCAGCTAGCGGGGAACGTTCTCACAACTTTGGCTAACGTTACCTATTGGTTCTAACAAGGTTTTTAAGAAACGTTTTAATCTGATGTTCAAGAACCTTTTTAGGATGTTTATTTGTTCAATTAATGTTCCTATAAGGTTTAAGGTTAACTAAGACATAACGTTTTAACTGCAACATTCAGAGGATGTTTTGAGGATGTTATTGAGGCCTTTCATGTGATTTGTTAACAAAGGTGGAACGTTTTGCCTGCAACATTCTAAGGACGTGTTTTGGACGTTGTTGGGTAACACATTAAAGATGTTCTTTATAAAACGTTCCCTCAATGTTGCATGATAACAAATAAAGAAAATTCTCCAAGAAACATTCTGAAAATGTTTTCAGGATGTTATTGAGGCCTGAGATGACAGAAAGTGTTTTATAAAATGTTCCTTTAATGTGATAAGTCAACAAAGGTGGAATGTTTTGCCTCCAACATTCTAAGGATGTGTTTTGGACGTTGTTGGGGTAACACATTAAAGATGTTCTTTTATAGAACATTCCCTCAATGTTACATGATAACCAAAGAAGAACATTTTGGAAGCAACATTTGGATAATGTTTTCAGGAGGTTATTATTTTTTTATAAAATGTTCCTGTGATGCGAAATATTAACAGGGTCATGGTCAACGTCAGATTTATTTGTAGTGCGCTTTAAAAAACAAAGTTTTTGCATTTGTTTGAAAGGATGTTTAAAAGAAATCTGATGTCACCACATTTTCCTTTTTAGAAAAAAACAAGCACGTAATTCATGATATTGCATGTTTGCGTAGGCATGTCTGAGTTCCCAGCTAGACATTGTTGGTTCTAAAAACATTCTGGAGAATGTTACCATTCATTGTTCTAGGAATGGTTTTATCGAGAAGTTTTATTTTGGTTCTTAGAATGTACTTCTGAAAAGTAGGATAACGTTCTCTAAAAACATTCTTAAAATGTTTGGTGATAACATCGTTCGAACATTATACCCCAAGTGTTTTTGTTGTTTATGCACATACTGTACGTATCTCTATTGTCATATGGATCGAATAACACTTAAAAAACCAAAGACAGACATATAAAAGAACGGACCGACTATCACTGCCCGTCCCTGAAACCCCTGTTATTGTTTGTATGTGTTTCTTTCTACTGTGTGTCTCTATCTCTGCCTGCTGGTATGCTCTACACGGCTGGGAGCAATCTCCAATCAACCACACCCGCAACCTGCTCGTCAGCCACACTATGAAAGCCTGCAGCCTGCACTCATTCCCTGCCGGATTGTTGCCGTGAACGGATTGTTGCCGTGAACGGTTTGTTGCGTGCCACTCTAGCTTTTTACCAGCATATTCTTTGACAACTTTGCCTGCTTTTGCCTCACACTGATTTTTGTGTCTCTCCCAGGAGGAATCCAAGGCCTTCCACACTCCCAAGACCAGCCAGGCCTCTCTACCCACCCTGGAACAACTGTTTCCCACTGCCGCACTAACCAACCTCCACTCCCAGCTCCCCTTTTCTAATGAACAAATGTTACTTTCACCAGCTGATTCCGTGTCAAATTCCAATAGTTAAGTAAACTATCATAATCATCCTAATGACCACAGTGGTCAGTCCACTTACCCAGGATTTTTGAGTTGAACAATTACAGGAATATTGTGTCTTTATGTTCAAATAATGTAAACATATTTTAGTAAATGGTTACCATAGAACATTTGCATAATTTCTTTAACATAAACCATGTTATCCTTCTCTAAAATAATAAAATTCTGGCAACATAACAAATCTAACTTGCAGCTGAAAATGTTTTAAGAACAGTAGGGCATAATGTTCTAACAATGTTATCAAAAACATTTTAAGAATGTTTTTAGAGAACGTTATCCTACCTTTCAGAAGAACATTCTGGGAACCAAAATAAAAGCTTCTGCTGAAAACGTTTTAAGAATAGTAGGGCATAATGTTCTAACAATGTTTTCAAAAACATTTTAAGAAGGTTATCACCAAACATTTAAGAATGTTTTTAGAGAGCGTTATCCTACCTTTCAGAAGAACATTCTGGGAACCAAACAAAAACTTCCCGCTGAAAAGGTTTTAAGAATAGGAGGGCATAATGTTCTAACAATGTTTTCAAAAACATTTTAAGAAGGTTATCACCAAACATTTAAGAATGTTTTTAGAGAGCGTTATCCTACCTTTCAGAAGAACATTCTGGGAACCAAACTAAAACTTCCCGCTGAAAACCTTCCTAGAACAATGACTGTAACATTCTCAGAATGCTTTTAGAACCAAACATTTCTTGCTGGTAATGCAGATTAAAACAGAACTTAATTGAGTAGACCAGGGGTGCCCAGCCTTTTTTGAACCGAGAGCTACTTTTAAAGTTGCCAGTCTGCCGAGATCTACCAGTCTGAATAGAGAGGCGTAGCCATTACTGACAGCCTAGTACCATGTAAATACACACTTTTACTTGAATAAAACTGACCTTTGTACGATTAATACTTCATAAAATACTGCAGATCCTTTATCTTACCTCTTTCTAATCTACACACATACAAGTATTTAACTGAAGTTACACAACAGTGTTGTTGATACAGAGTTGGAGTTTATTCGCACGTCACATACTACTGTACAGTGGGTAATGTTTTTGAGAAACATTGAACAGTGCTGCCACATATGACACAGGAAAAAAAGAAAAGACTCTAAACCCTTTCTTTGCCATTATATAAAAATAGTGTTGCTACAAAAGTATAAATTAGGCTTACTAATAAGACAACTCAGATCTGAAGCTACATAGGAATCTGCTGCCAAAGTGCAATAAAAAAGAAAAAACGAATAGAATCAAACCCTTTTTTTGTTGCATAATAGTAGTAGTAAAATAAATGTCTTTAAAATAGGATGCAAGCAACACTAGTTTCTTAACCTGAATTGAAAGAGACTATAATCAATTTAAACAGAACAGATCTTAATGTTTGCATTCTTATACCATTTTGTACAATAATTATATTGAACAAGTTCAAACAAACTAAATCTTACAGCTGATTAATAACGGTATCTAACTTGAGTTTTTATTATATCAAAAACCTGTTGAAATGCTACTCTTATTTTTACTGTCCCCCAAAAGCGCGTCGGCAGCCTCCAGGAATGCTTCTTTCACAACTTTGCCGTCTTTGAAAGACTTCATGTGTTTCGCAAGAACGTGACTGACACGATACGATGCTATGGTAGCGGCCTTGCTCTTGTTGTTGGGCCTGGTGAAAATGGACTGCTGTGCATTTAGCTGTCCTTTCAGGTCCCCCACCACCGTAGGGCAGAATTAGGAGGGAATTCCGTCTCGTAGCGTTTGTGCACTGTTTTGAAATGCCGCTCCTAAATTACCCTTCTTCGATAAAGCCACGCTCGCATTGCAGATGAGACAGAACGAATAGATTGGAATAGATAACAACATAATCATCCTCCCACTCGGAGTGAAAATTATATATTTTGGGCTTTTTTGCTTCTGCCATAATTGTGGTCTTGTGTGTGTGTTGACTGTCACTCCTGTTGCCACAGACAACGTCGGCGAACTAGTGCCCACTGCCCACCAGCCACGCCCGACACATGAAGTCACGCCAATCAAAAAGCTTTGATGCGTTCAAGTGCATTATTCTGGCACAGGAAGATTATGTTAGAGGACATTAACGATACAACAGAATATTGTTGTTCTATTTTTTGACACATTTCGCGATCGACTGGTTGGGCAACCCTGGAGTAGACTAACATAATAAAGATGGACGCATGAAGCTATTGAAATTAAATTCACACTTCTAAGGTAATAAATAAGCAGCCTTATGAAAGTGAATAAATAGCAGCATATAAAGTAGCAGCCAATGCAGAAGTGCCTTAAACTTTCCTCTAATATCCATCAGGCGCACCCTCCAAAAAGCCAGATTGTATAGAAGTCTATAAGAAGCAACCCAGCTAGACATTTTTGGTTCTAAAAACAGTCTGAGAATGTTACCATTCACTCTTCTAGGAATGTTTTCAGCAGGAAGTTTTCTTTTGGTTCCCAGAATGTTCTTCTGAAAGGTAGGATAACGTTCTCTAAAAACATTCTTAAAATATTTTGTGATGACCTTCTTCAAATGTTTTTGATAACATTGTTCGAACATTATGCCCTACTATTCTTACAACGTTTTCAGCTGGACGTTTTATTTTGGTTCCTAGAATGTTCTTCTGAAAGGTAGGATAACGTTCTCTAAAAACATTCTTAAAATGTTTGTTGATAACCTTCTTAAGATGTTTTTGATAACCTTCTTAAGATGTTTTTGATAACATTGTTCGAACATTATGCCCTACTGTTCTTAAAAAGTTTTCAGCGGGACGTTTTTTTTTGGTTCCCAGAATGTTCTTCTGAAAGGTAGGATAACTTTATCTAAAAACATTCTTAAAATGCTTGGTAATAACCTTTTTTAAAGATCACATGTCATGCTTTTTCGGTTATTACCCGTCCCCTTGTGTGTTATGAAGGTTTTTCTGCATGTAAACGGTGTGCAGAGTCAAAACCCTCAAAGTACACCCTGTAGCGAGTAAAACTCTAAAACAGAAAGCTGCAGCGAGCCGTTTAGTGGAGAAAAGTGAATACTGCTGAATACACATACTTTACAGAGATGCTGTATGCGAAACCAATGTGAGTTTGGAAAATTGCACAGTATTTTTCTATTTTAGTATACCTCAACAATGGAATTATGATCAGTGGAAATGGCCATGACATGTGACCTTTAAATGTGTTTGATAACATTGTTAGAACATTATGCCCTACTATTCTTGAAACATTTTCAGCTGCAAGTTAGATTTTCTTATGTTACAAGAATGTTATTATTTTAAAGTAGGATAACGTGCTTTATCGTTCCGATTTATCAGAAATCTTTCTCTTTTTTTTATGCGACCAGCAGCTAGTAAAAGTCACTGTCGGTGTCACATGTACTGGAGGGGACCCAGAATCAGACTCGGAAACAGCTGGTAAAAGTAACATTTGTTTATTAGAAAAGGGGAGCTGGGAGTGGAGGTTGGTTATGGCGGCAGTGGGAAACAGTTGTTCCAGGGTGGGTAGAGAGGCCTGCCTGGTCTTGGGAGTGTGGAAGGCCTTGGATTCCTCCTGGGAGAGACATACAAATGAGTGTGAGGCAAAAGCAGGCAAAGTTGTCAAAGAATATGCTGGTAAAAAGCTAGAGCGGCACGCAACAAACCGTTCAAGGCAACAATCCGGCAGGGAATGAGTGCAGGCTGCAGGCTTTCATAGTGTGGCTGATGAGCAGGTTGCAGGTGTGGTTGATTGGAGATTGCTCCCAGCTGTGTAGAGCAGACCAGCAGGCACGGGGGGAAACTAAAGGGTGCAATAACGATTTTTATCCAATATGCATAAATAGCGGACACTGTTTATACGCAGCCCTCACAAACCACACATGGCCAGATAGCTTATCCAACAGTTAGAACCTACATACGAGACACAACCTTTATAGTCAGAAAAGGTGTGATTAGTTTTTTGATATTTTACAGATATGATATTATGAATACTGTGGGCCAACATACCTTAGTATGATTATAAGTGCATGTGAGTGAATATTGGCATGCAAATTCGTTTTTATACGTCCTATTCATTGTCTCAATGCACTCATACATTTTAAGAAAGTTATCGCCAAAAATGTTAAGAATGTTTTTAGAGAACGTTATCCTACCTTTCAGAATAACATTCTGGCAACCAAAATAAAACATCCTGCTGAAAAATTCCTAGAACAATAAATGGTAACATTCTCAGAATTTTTGAGAACCAAACATTTCTAGCTGGGAACTCACACATGCCACCGCAAACATGCAATATCTGCTTACAGCTTATTATGAATTACGGACTTGTTTGTTTTTTTCAAAAGGAAAATATGGTGACATCAGATTTTTTAAAACATCATTTTCAAACAAATGCAACAAGTTTGTTTTTTAAAGCGCTTTAGAAATAAATCTGACCTTGATCATGACCGTGTTAATATTTGCCATCACAGGAAAGTTTTATAAAAAAAGAATAACACCCTGAAAACATTTTCAGAATGTTTCTTGGAGAATTTTCTTAATTTGTTATCATGTAACATTGAGGGAACGTTTTATAAAGAATATCTTTAATGTTTTATCCCAACAACGTCCAAAACACATCCTTAGAATATTGCAGGCAAAACGTTCTACCTTTGTTAACATATCACATTAAAGGAACATTTTATAAAAAAATGTTCTGTCATCTCAGGCCTTAATAACATCCTCAAAACATCCTCTGAATGTTGCAGTTAAAACGTTATGTCTTAGTTTACCTTAAACCTTGTAGGAACATTATTTGAAATAATAAACATCCTAAAAAGGTTCTTTGAACATCAGATTAAAACGTTTCTTTAAAACATTATTAGAACCTGTAGCCAAAGTTTTGAGAACGTTCCTCTCTAGCTGGGAAAAGCTTGTTCCAAGTCTTTTTTTGTGAGAGTTTAAATAATTGAGTTGCTCAATGTGTTACCTTGTGAGTTTTGTATACACTAAACCAGGGGTCTGCAACCTTTTTGACCAAAAGAACCATTTTGCTCCCTTTTCCAAAAAAAATGTTTGTCTGGAGCCGCAAAACATATTTCATAGCTTATAAAGTTGTATTTATTGATATATAGACAAAAAGTACAGTTTTTTTGCATTTATTATTTATTACATTATATAAAACTGTTAACCTCTAATAAGAAACAAAGAACTCCAATAAGGAGAATTAAAAATAATAGACAGGCCTACTTTAATATAAATCAACCCAGCACTTGGGGAGTCCTCTGCACATTTGAAGGAAAAAGAATATAATTAAAATGGGCCCACTTTGAAATAAATAAAACATATAGCTGCACCCTAAAAAGAGTTAAAGGTAGGGTTGCTAAGAATGGATTAAACAGCTCGAGTACGCTAGAATTTGAAAGTACACAACCGGAAAAAATCTGCCTCTTCCTTCAGACTTCCTTACAGAGCCCCTCCTCCAACACACACGAACGCGCACATGACCAATAGAGCGGTAAAGTCCTGCCCATCTACTTCCGACCCATGGGACCTTATTTCGGGAAAAATTATGTATTGAAGTCAATGGGGAGAGAAAGATGATCGTTCGATCCCGTTTTAATTGTGCCACGAATTACACAAAATTATGTTTGTCATTCTTAAAAAATAATTTCCATGTCAAAAAAGTTACAGTTTGTCGTAAAACTGTTGAAATATAAGACTATGAAAAATACGCAACTAGAAAGACTACAAATCCCAGAATCCCGGTCCCGCATGCTGGCTCTTACGGAACCGACTTGAAAAATAGGGAATTCAGGAAGAACTGTATAATGAAAGTTCCACTCGAAATGACGCCTTGGTGTGTCGGTAAGAACACAGGAGCCTTGTTAGCGGTTAATTCCTTTTACTGAAGATATCAACACAACAGTCACAGTATTACAGCCTTGGAGCAGGTGTAGTGTGGGCATATGTGTGTGGTCTATAAGAGAGAAATACAAAGGTACAAGTATAATTAGAATATATTATTCCAATATATTATACAGTGAAAATATGCATAACTTTCACATTAATAGTACTAAATAACATATTCTACCAGGCTAATTAACTGCTCAACAGGCAGGTTGTAATATAACCCTTCCACATACAAAGGAAATATACTGCACAGATAATTCCTTTAATTTACAGTAAAAAAGGTTAATATGCCATCTAAACATTAGACATTGCCAACAGGGTCAAATATAACATTTCAAATGGAGAGAAGTACAGCTACGCAGTGCTAACATTAGCTTTGTTAGCTTAGCTCAACTTGTCGATAATAACCGGAGTTAGCAAACTCCAAAACAACTAATATGCCGTGAAAGGCTTCATACTGTCCAGTCCCATCCGAATAACATTAACTTACTGTTGGTCAGAGACGCAAAAAGATCACACACACTAGATTGCCACTGAAAGTCCAGGCTGCGCTCCGTCGACATGAAGTTATTTTCTCCCTTTCTCCTAACAGCTGCGCTCCATGTGCTTGATAGTTACAATTGCGCATGCCGCCAACATAGGGCGCTGGAATAACAGTCAGCAGGCTTTCCAACATTGCCGCCCCCCAATTTGCGATGCAAATTGGCTTCCATGGAAAGGCTAACTGCTCAGATGAGGGATCTGGTCCCTTGTTGTCCTCGTCATGGATCTCTTGGAGGACAATAAGACGAACTATAGGCCGGGTGTAGGTTTTGTCCTGTATCTTCACTTCTGCTGTTCTGATGTGACCATCTGGCCCTGGAAATATTCTGGTCACTTGCCCAATCTGCCATAATGCTCGTGGAAGCTGTGGGTCGACAAGCAGTACAACCGCTCCTACTTTGATGTCTTCTGTTTGTCTCTGCCACTTGCCTCGAGTTTGAAGGCTAGGCAGATAATACCTCACGAAGGCAGACCAGAAACAATCAACCAATATCTGTGAATGTCTCCATCTTCGCCGCCCTAGCAGTTCTGATGCAGGATATACCACCTGGGGCAGGGAGCTGTCAGCTCGACCCATGAGCAGGAAGTTAGGGGTCACAGGATCAACTTCAGCCACGTCGGAAGAAACATACCTTAAGGGTATTGCATTTAGGATGCTCTCAACTTCAGTAAGAACTGTCATGAGCACTTTTTCAGAGCCAATGGTAGTGTACAGAGCAGTCTTGATGGAGCAAATTTCTCGTTCCCACACGCCACCGAAGTGTGGTGCTGCTGGTGGGTTAAAGCGAAAACTGACCCGTTGCTTCGCCAGTTGCTGCTGGAGCTCTAGACACATATTGGCGAATGCTTCCATGAGCTCCCTTTCTCCACCTTTGAAATTGGTTCCGTTGTCGGAGTAGACTTCTGATGGCCTTCCGCGTCTGGCAATGAACCTTCTGAAGGCCATTAAAAAGGAGTCTGTATCGACAGAGGTAAGTAGGTCAATGTGAACTGCCCTTGTGGTGAGGCACTTGAACACAATACCCCACCGCTTCTCATTGCGTCGTCCCACTTTGATCAGAAAGGGGCCAAAGCAATCCATGCCAGTTGAGTAAAAGGCAGGCTTGAATAGCCTGAGGCGGGCCACGGATAGGTCAGCTATTTGTTGGGAAGCAGGTTTTGCCTTCCATCTACGGCATTCGGTACAGCTGTGCTGGTGCCGCCTAACAGCCTCTCGTCCAAGCAGGATCCATACTGTGCGGCGAAGCTCAGCGAACACTGTCTCAGGTCCAGGCTGACAGATAAGAGCATCAACATGTTGAATGAGGAGCTTAGTGTACGAACGGCTGGGGTTAAGTACAACTGGGTGCATAACTGTCAGATCAAGGTCTTCTGCCTGCCGGAGTCTGCCTCCGACTCTGATAAGGTCGCAGTCTGTGTCATACTGAGGCGCGAGGCATATGAGACGACTGCTCGAAGGGATTGGTTTTCCAGACTTTAGTAGATGGTATTCTTCTGTGAAGCTGTCCAGCTGAACTTGTTTTAGAACATTCTGCTCTGCCCTGTTGTACATCTCTGCTGTAGGAGAGTCAGTTGACGATGAGTCACCAAGCTTGGCCGCCCCGTGAAGTTCCTTGGCTTTGGCCTCCACTAAATCACTCCAAGTACGTAACGGTGTGATATCTGGAGTCAATGCCCTTGGTTGGGAGATGGCCATACCACATATGGCAAACCGCTTTAACTCTGTACTCCTGAGGCTTGGCAATACTGCTTCCTTGGATGCCTGGCGTAGTGTTGCATCCTTTCTCCCTAGCATAGATGTTGCATACCTAAGCACTCCATTCACGGTTAGTCGCTTTGTCTTAGCCTCCAGTAGGTTAACGGCTTCCTGGTCTTCGTTAGACCTGGTCACTTCCTTCTCAGACCTGTAAGGCAGGGTGTCAACTTGCCACAACTTCTCCACGTTGCGCTGCACCTCGACTCCAAGTGGGCATAGGGATGTAAAAAGGCATTGGTGAGGCTGTAACTGGGACTGAAGAATCTGTGCCGGCCCTTGAAGTGTCCATCCAAGCCGTGTATGGATTGCAGCTGGACCTCCAGGTGGTCCGAAACGCACAAGTTCCACTGGGCTTATGAGGCGAAGCTGGTCAGCTCCAATCAGCAACAAGGGTGAGACTTGACTGAAACCGTGTAGAGGCAAGTCTTGGAGGTGCTTGTACCTTTTCTGAAGGGTAGCCACTGGATAGGTATGTTCAGCTAACCCGAGGCGCTGAGCAGTAAAGGCGTTGTCTATCTGGAAAGACTTCTTTGGTTGCTTTATAGTGGAGAGTTGGAAAGAAACTGAGGCACCATGCAGAGTCTGAATATCCTGACGGATGGTTCTGAGGGCAAGGTCTTCTGGGGTGCCTGTTAGTCCAAGTTGTTGGGCTGCTGCTGAGAGCAGCATAGTGCGATCAGAGCCATCATCTAGGACCGCATAGGTGTCCAACGTCTTGTCACCATATCGGAGGATAACTCTGACGACTTTCAAGAGAACTCAAGTAGAGTCCGATGGTTTCTCCAGATGAAGGGTTTTGGTTGCTGAGCTAACCAGACAGGTTCCTTCCTTAATAGTCCTGTTGTTGACCTCGTGCAGTATCTGAAGGTGTTTACCTTGACATATGCTGCAGGGTTTCTTCAGGATGCATTGTGCCGCTTGATGTGATCTCCCACATCGCCAACAACGTTTGTTGGTCTTAATCCAGTCTATGATTTGAGCTTTGTCAAAACACTTAAAGGTGGCACATTGGCTTAGATAATGATCGTCTGCTTCACAGTAAGGACAGTAGGCTTTTGGTGAGCCTGTCTTCTTACTCTGTGCAGGGGCTCTACCAGTAGATGACTCCGTTGATGGTTGTGACATGTTCTCTGTGCCATGGAGTATGGTAGCTGCACGAGGGATGAACTTTGACTGTGGCCGATGTTCTTGCTTCTGGATGGATTTCTCTTTGTGACCTTAGTTACCGCTATAACTGTCACTATCTTGGCAGCAGGTTTCCAGCTGCAGCCAACAAGAGAGCTCTATTAGGTTGTAAAACGGGTGACAACACATATATCTCCGAAACTCAGACTTCATCTCAGCAGGTAATTTACTAAGGAGACGTGACACATGAGAACCACATCACAGCTCCATCTCTCCTTCCTGGCCGAGGGTTTTCAGCATACCGACGAGAGCACGAATCTGCAATGCAAATCTCTCAAAGGCCTCTGTGTCTCCACTTCTGATGTCAGGTGCATCCATCACACTGGCGATCTTCTTGATAGCTAACTGATGGGGCTGACCGAATTTCTCTGACAGGGCTGCCATTATGTCAGAGTAGGGGGTAGGAGAATTAAGATATGCATAGGCGGGCTTCATATAGTTTTAGATGATCCATCAGGATCTGGTACTTGAATAGCTCTGTTCCGTCCCGTGGAAGTAGATTATCAAGAGCAATCTTCAGCCGTGCAAACTCACCAGGGTCCTTCTTAGTGAGATCAGGTATGGTAGGTCTAGGACCCCTGTAGGTTCTTTCTTGCGCTGCAACATATGGCTGTTGGTCATAGTATACTCTCTGGTTGTGGGGCTGGAGTGAATGAGTTGGATACCTGGGGTAGGTATAGGTGGATGGCTGACTCTGCTGGAGAGGCTTTTGGTCATAGTGACCCATGGTTAGGGGACTAGAATGAGGATAATGCACATGGATAGCTGTAGGTTGACTTACTGAAGCTGCTAGTGTTTGCTCCTTTAAAAGCCGTAATTCACCCATCATCTTATCCAGAGTGTCAAGCATCACAGTATCCTTTGAGTAGACACTATGGGCTTGAGGGGTCAAGGTGTATGACCTCTGATGACCTTGGGGTAGATCTCTGTACTGGGTTTGGTCGTGCTGCAGAGACTGGCTCCTTCCTGTCTCTGGCCTGACTGCATAGGGAGTAACAGTAGGGACACTGCCTGACTGCACATAATGTCTTGAGTCTACACTGTGTAGGGAATGAGGAGTTAAAGATGGTTCCCGAGGTTGATGATAGGGCGAAGAATCCAATTGAGGGGTTGGGTACCTCCGCTGCCCACTAGCTCCTATAGGATGATCATCCTGCAGATGATGATCAGGCTCCTGAGCTCCATTAGCAGAAAGAGTCCTTCAATCTAAGGTGAAGTTCCATCTGGCCTGACTTAAAGGGCTGCAGGACCGTGATGACTGGGCTGATACTGCTGAGGGATGAAGTCCTGGATCACTCAGGTTGTCCTCTTCTGGACCGACTGCATACTGTGCTGTGTGTTGATAACTAGGAGTTGTAGTGGCTTGCCTTTGGCTGACATGACTCACTTCGTAGTCAATGAAGTAAGGAGGAGGATGAATTAGCCGCTTAGGATGTGTAGATTCTGATGAGGCTTCACCTTATGTGAAACTAGGCTGCATCATGGAATCCAAGGAAAATGTCTCATCCGGCTCAAAGGACCAATGAAAAATAGGGAATTCAGGAAGGACTGTATAATGAAAGTGTGTCGGTAAGAACACAGGAGTCTTGTTAGCGGTTAATTCCTTTTACTGAAGATATCAACAAAACAGTCACAGTATTACAGCCTTGGAGCAGGTGTATGTATGCATATGTGTGTCAGGGCTGCCAACATTTGAGTTCAGCTTGGAGTGAGATTTTTTTTTGGTGAACCGAAAAAAGAAACGTTCATGTGTACAGTGTTACAAACTAGGGTTTCCCATTAATTTACCGGGGCTACAGTGGAACACGCACATACAGTGTACCCGCGACTCTTACAATGAAGGCTCGATAATCAGCTCACAGCATATAAAATGGCATAGGTAAAGTGCTATCTAACAAGTGGGGGGGGGGGGGGGGGGGGGTCCTCACCTCCTCTAGGGGGGTCCGGGGGCATGCTCCCCCGGGAAGATTTTTTTTTTTAATATCGAATTTAAAAGCATCAATCTGGTGCACTTTGAGAGCAAAATGAATTTATGGAGACATCTCTCAACACCCATATGAAACAGAACTGTAAACAGATTTTCTTTTTCTTTATGGATATTTTACAAATCACTCCCCTTTTAAACTATATTGTTGTTTTACTGCCATAGAGTATTTCATAACTGTTTTTCATTTATTCTCATAAATCCGTTCATACCTTTATTGAAGATTTACATTATAAATATTCCCCAAAATTATTCAAAAGCATATTCTTCCAAACTCTCGGCTGTAGTCTGACCACCAGGAGACTATTGATGTGTGTAGTGAGTTTGGTAGTAATAAGCTGTATAAATGTGAAGTGATTGAATATTATTGTATTCTCTTTTTTCGGAGTTTCACTTTGCAGACGGTCCCTGAGCACTCCTTTCTACTCCGGCTGCGGATAGAGACCAATGTAATGTGTCCAGCTCGGAGGATGACGCGTATTGGCTTTTTTCGATCAAAATGTGATTGTAGCCCGTTGTCAACCTTACTACGGTATTTAGGAGACGTCATTTGTGTCTGCATAACGTTTTGTTCATGAGTTATTGATCCGTGAAATCAGAATCTCCCAATATCGTTCCAACTTTACTGAACTAAGCCAGAAGACTTGTCTCATTTCGTAGACCGCTCGGTTTGCTGTTTCTTCGCTTTATTTGTATATTTATGTACATTTATTTTGGACGAAAACTTAGCGTGAGGAAAGGCAAGTGTGGCGTGAGTGTGTGAGATATGGGTTAATTGCGTGGCTCTCAAGCTAAATGCGTTGTTGGCAGCCCTGTGTGTGTGGTCTATAAGAGAGAAATACAAAAGTATAAGTATAATTATAATCTATTATTCCAATATATTATACGGTGAAAATATGCATAACTTTCACATTAATAGTACTAAATAACATATTCTACCAGGCTAATTAACTGCTCAAAAGGCAGGTTGTAATATAACCCTTCCACATACAAAGGAAATATACTGCACAGATAATTCCTTTAACTTACAGTAAAAAAGGTTAATATGCCATCTAAACATTAGACATTGCCAACAGGGTCAAACATAACATTTCAAATGGAGAGAAGTACAGCTACAAAGTGCTAACATTAGCTTTGTTAGCTTAGCTCAACTTGTCGATAATAACCGGAGTTAGCAAACTCCAAAACAACTAATATGCTGTGAAAGGCTTAATACTTTCCAGTCCCATGCGAGTAACATTAACTTACTGTTGGTCAGAGACGCACAAAGATCAAACACACTAGATCGCCACTGAAAGTCCAGGCTGCACTCCGTCGACATGACGTTATTTTCTCCCTTTCTCCTAACAGCTGCGCTCCATGTGCTTGATAGTTACAATTGCGCGTGCCGCCAACAGAGGGCGCTGGAGTAACAGCCAGCAGGCTTTCCAACATGACTAACTGCCCTTTTGTGTATGTACAGCTCTCAACATGCCCAGACTTGGAGTGATTTTCACCTCATTCTGAAAGAAAGAAGTGAAATGTGCCAACGTCACAGCCGTCTTGGTGTGTGGTGCGAGATGGGAGATGTAGTTCATTGAGCAGTTTCACACAAAAAAGGTGTTCACGGTTTTATGACACATTTTTTTGACTTGCAAAATTATCTTTTAAATTGACAAACATCATATGTTTAATTCGTGGCACAATTCAAACGGGATCGAAAGATAATCTTTCTCTCGCCATTGACTTCAATACATAATTTTTCCGAAATAAGGTCCCATGGAGGTCCCCCGGAAAGTGAGGGACTTCGCCTCTCTATTAGGGCACGAGATAAGTTTGTGCACAGATGGAAGGCTGACAGGCAGGTAGGCCATCCAGTTATTTTAGCCAGGTCGGCTAAAATGATTGGTCGTGCTTTTTACAGTGCTTCGGCTTCCACAGATTAATTTTTTGTATGTATTTATTGTCAAAGCATTTATTATATTCATTGCTATCGGGACGTTAAGAGCATTCCAGGATGTGACGCATCTTTTAGTTGACCTAATTAAAACCGTTTTGTTTTTTATTTATGTGTCACAGTATCACCTCAAAATACAAGATACGAAACATTTTCAACCTTTCAACAAAATGTAAATAGTCCTACAAATACTTTTATTTTATTTCCTTCTTATTTTTGTCTAAGCTCAAGGGAGCCAGAGCAGAGGGCTTAAAGAGCTGCATGCGGCTCGAGAGCCGCGGGTTGCCAACCCCTGCACTAAACCATAAGATATTCAGCAGCCAAAGTCCACTATCAGAGGTTGAATGAACATATATTATCTTCATAGTCATATATCAGTTCGTCCTTAAGCATTTTGTAACTGTGTCTTTAGATTGAAGTCTTCTACAATACAGCATAGTGATCATTTCTACATTAGCATAAAGTAGGTTATTTAGGGTGATGGACAGACTATACTAGGATGTTGTCAAGTTTGGGATACACTACGTCTACTTTTTCCTATGATTAAAAACACCTGAAGTATGACATAATATTAGGTTGAAAAAAAGGCTACCATATCTTTGAAACTGAGTGAGCTGCAGAATATATTTCTGAGTTTTAAGTCTTGATATTAGTGCAAGCTTCACAATATTACAAACATCTTTAAGATTCTGAAGATCCAGTTTCACAGGATTTGTTGAGAACAAAAGAATATAGACCATAGATAATGGAAGCATTCAAAAATCAGCGCAGCAACATGTATCTCCAGAGACGGTTGTTATTCAGGATAATCCACACACCTGAGTGTGCTCTCAGGGTCCAGGGACAATTGTTCACAGTGTATGTGTCCTTGTTATTCTGGTAACAGGGACATTGTTTCTGTTGGGTTTCTTTAAAACTGCGGCGGTTAATGAACCCTTTAACACATGCATATATTGAAACATGTAAACTGTAGCTGTTAGATAAGGTGTAAAAATCTAATTTCTCTCACCCACACTGTCACCACTGACACAAATACACACCACCTTCTTCACAAACAAACAAACATTGCACAATGCGAGGGTCCTGGATCACTGAGCTGTGTCTCCTCTTTA
Source organism: Notothenia rossii (assembly GCF_949606895.1). Classification (NCBI taxonomy): domain Eukaryota; kingdom Metazoa; phylum Chordata; class Actinopteri; order Perciformes; family Nototheniidae; genus Notothenia; species Notothenia rossii. Next base: position 34,303,835 of record NC_136910.1, read on the forward strand.
ATCTGGGAACCTTGAGCCGCGGGCCCCGATGACAAAACTGTAATACTTCCGCTTCTCTCCTTTCACACACTTATGAGAATCCGATACGACTGGAGAAGCACACTGGCTCTCTTCCATTCGTCTGCTCAGCACTCCATCCATGAGGATAAGTGAGAACAGAGGGTGTGTGTGTGTGTGTGTGTGTGTGTGTGTGTGTGTGTGTGTGTGTGTGTGTGTGTGTGTGTGTGTGTGTGTGTGTGTGTGTGTGTGTGTGTGTGTGTGTTATGGGGGGAGTATTGCAACATCATGATAAAGAGATGGAAAAAGGGTTAGTGGGTGCAGCAGAGAGCAGAGAAGGAGAAGCGGGAGGAGGGGGGGACAGGATACTTGCATTTTTTGGAGCCATGATTTAAAAAAATATATATAGGAGTGTTTGAGATGAGAAGATGAGTTTAAAAGAGTGAAAGAGAGAGTGGAGAAAAGTCAGGAGAGAAAGAAAACAGCTGGCTTAGAGAAATGCGGCGAAGAAGAGGAGAAAACCCCCCTCATGTGAAGACGAACCTGCATAATTCATGTTCGGCTCCTTTTAGAAACAGCAGCTTCATCAGGACAGGCCCGTTTAACTGTAGCAGTGTGTGTGTGTGTGTGTGTGTGTGTGTGTGTGTGTGTGTGTGTGTGTGTGTGTGTGTGTGTGTGTGTGTGTGTGTGTGTGTTGCACACTGAATTCTGCTTGTAGTGGCATGTTGGTTCGATGTGTGCACTTTCTCCACCGCTACTATGCCAGTGAACAATGTGTCCAAGCACACAGATGTGTGTTTGTGTGTGTGTGTGTGTGTGTGTGTGTGTGTGTGTTTAACTAGAAGTGGAGCTGTGAGCCTTCACCTTGCTCTGCTCTTCACCCTCACTCTCCCTGACTGCACTCTACAAGGCCATTAGAGCTCCCTGAGGCTGCCCATCTCTGTGTCTGCTTTCATGTGTCAGTGAGTGGGCTCAAATGTGTGTGTGCGTGTGTGCGTGTGCGTGTGCGTGTCGACCCCACATGGTTGCATGTGGGTGTGCGGTACCTTCATGCTTTCATTATCAGAATGTGGACAAAGACAAAGACATCTTTCTGTGCCTTTGTGAGGAATTTTAATGCACAGGTGTTCAAGGTCAATGTTCAAAGCCTTTATTGTCATATGCACAGCTAAAGTGTAGTTATACAGTATAACGAAAATCATAAGTCCGAGCCTCAAACAACAATGCAACATAAATATATATTACATATTATTATTTTTTATTTTTGTATATATATTTGTTGGTATTAAGTGTTATTTTTAATCACAAAGCTATATGGGGGAGATAATATTGATTTTATTTGTAAATTGTTTATGTGTTTGGTTTATAAATTACTTTGAGTTGCCATATACATATTCTATTTAATTGTATTTACCTGTACAATTTTATCTGTTTTATTGTGTTGCACTGTTGGAGGAGCCTGTGACCTAAGATTTTCATTGTCTTAACTACACTGTAGCTATGTACAAATGAAAATAAAAGCCTCTGCTTGAAATAAAGTTTGATTTGATTTAATAAAACAATGGAATAGGGCTAGAAGAAACTGTAGAAATAAAATAATGCAAGAGAATGTTGCAAAACTAATGTTCAGGTAATGCAAGAGACGTTAACTACACAATTAGCATAAAATAGGATGAGCTTAAGATAGAATGTAAAGTGAAATGCTGTAGTGTGAAATAAAATACTGCTTACTGTGTGTGTCAGCGTGTGAGAGCATACAGTACAGCCTGTGCATACAGTGGTGCAGCTGCAACGAGCCTCGGCAGGGTTTATGAAGGCAGCGCAGCAGGAAGCTGGTCTGATCAAAAGATCCCAGGCCTCTGGAACACAGCTCGGCTTTACCACTGTTGACTGCTAGATTAGCATGCCGAGAACAAACATCTCCGTACAAATAGATGGGTAAAAAAACGTTCTTAAGAAGAGTCAGCGCTCCCACCCACTCTCCTCACAACCAATATGTTAAAATGTGACAATGTTGTTTCACAGAGAGACAGAGAGGAGTGAACAGAGGGAGAGACACAGAGACATCTTTTCTGCTGGAGAGAACAATGTATTATCTCAAATACACAAAAACATGTCACCAGAGGGAATATTGGGCAATGGCTTCCAGTTTTTTTAAACTGATTACAGTAGCATAACCTCCAATAATCTGCACGAGAACCCTCAACCTGTTAATCCCGACAGACCCTCCCGCAACATCTTGCAGGAAACAGTGTCTGTCATTGTCTCTCTATGACCTACGTTCCTGCTTACCTCACGGACGTCTCATGGATCTATGTTACTGACCACTGTTCTAGTTTTCCTCGAAAGAGTGTTTTTGTTTTCCTTGTTTTCATTACTGTGCAAATCCCAGTAAAGTCTTTATTTTGAAACACTATCCGAGTCTGAGTTTGAGTCGTGCAATTGAGTTCATGCTTCAGAGTTCACTCCTTGACAGTAAGAACTGACCAACAAAATGAACTCAGCCGACGCAGATCAGATAAAGAATAAACTTTCACTATAAGTTTCTTAGACATTACAAAAGGGGACCTCAATTATTTTTTAATCTCTCCCTGATATAGTTTCTTCTTTGTTATACAGGTTTTTTGTGCAAAAGTCTTGATCTGGAATGTGTGAGAATATTTGCAATGTATAGGGATAATAAACAATGTTCCAAATATCAGTGAACATATAAGCATGTATGCACTGATTTAAGAAAAACCTGTTCTGCGACAAGTGCCTGCAACCGCAACTGCTCCAATATTACTGCGGCTAAATTGTCTTTCAAAAGCTGCCTGTGGGCACAGCCATGTGCTAAAGCTTATCCTGGGGTTTTACATTTTGAAGGTTGTTTGGGTTTTAATGTTATTCAGCAGAGTGGCTTGATGAGCAGAGTGTTTGTCGGATCCCTTCCTATTACTTTGGATTACGGCTGGTCGTACTGCTTTCATTAGAGTGGACGCTTTGAGTTTGGATCTGAACATGGATTATGGGATATTTACCTCTGTTGGCCTCTAACCTGTGTAACATCCACAGCTGCTTTCATGCTAGAGTGAGTGCAGCGAAGGTCATGGGAGAACAGGGAGGCCCTCCTCTCAGCGAGTACGCAACGGCCAGGAAAATCAACATGAGCACGCCACTAAACAAGCAGCTTTTTGATTCTCACTAATTATGAAACGGTTAAACATTCTGAGCGCGTTTCCCCTCCTGCGCTCCGGTTGAGATGCCCTACAGCCGCGGTGTTGCACCGGCCCTCAGATGGGGCTCGTCAATTAGAGCTCAGGCCGAAGCGCGGCATGTTAATTTTGCGGTAAAATATTCCTCCTTCTTCGCTAATTAGGTGCTAGCCGTGGTCGAAGAGCTCCGTTGGTGGAGCGAGAGCAGTCTGTGCTGCATAGCAGTCCCCCGGTATCGTTTGGCTGACCAAAGCAGCCGCGATAACAGGGAATTATTTTTAATTAACCGGTGCCGCCTTCTGCAGCTAATGAGCCTAGTTAAAACCAACCGACATCTTGCTGCAACGTGCACGCTCCTCGCTTCAGAACCATATACTCAAAAAACTAAAATGTGCAGATAAATAAATTACAAGGTGAATAGATAACAAGAGTACATGCACGGATAAATAAGTGCTTGAGTAGGGCGTGCACGCCGGTCACACTGGCACTGCTGCGTAAAAGACATCAGAGTCTCGGGGGAATGTCAAACAGGAGAAGTGAATGTGTGAATAGTAAAGGAACGTGTTATAGCAGAAAGTTTTATAAAGTGTATTTCTGGTATTTTAGTTTTAAATGTCCCATTTTTGAAAGTCTTGTTGCAGTTCCCAGAATATCAGGAGAGTGTTAGAGTCTTTTTGGTTGATCATCCATTGTTTGTGCAATTTACAGGGGAATTCCCAGATACATTTTCAGATAATGCAGTTAAAGTCTTGTGAAATTAATGATTCATTTCCTGTAGACCCATAAAAGAGGCCTTGGGAATTAGGCCACACAGTTTGTTTTTGTTCCTATGGCCATGTGTGTGCGTGAAAGATGCTTTAGGGCTGTTGCAGCAGCTAGAAGGGGATTGCTGCTCAAATTATAACTGTGTGTGTTTTATTTGATTTCTTGGTTTTATTATTTCATGTGTGGGTACTAAATTGCTACAAACATTGTGGAGAAATTTGCTTAAACATGTTTTATTACCCTGTATGAAGAAGGAGCAGTTGTGGATGACAGGAGACATTCTTCTTAAGATTTTCAGCATGTCAATTATCAGGGAAATCTACCTATCTTGAAATATATGTGTGTGTTTAATTACTTTGTATCAATAATAAGCAGTCTGTGTAAAAAGAAGCTGGAAATATGCAAAGTGAAACCTTTTATTTGAAGGAAAGATGTGAGCGAGGGAATATTCTTGAACACAGCCTAAATCTCTGGAATGCGGCAGGACAAAATAAGTGTGTGTTCTCTATAATGGGCCTGTGTAAAGTTTTACTATTTGAGAAGCACTAGTAGGACTGCTTGAGAGCAAAGGTAATGTTTTCCTCATTATTATTTGATATTGAGGTAACTCACATGTGATATTTGTATAATCCAACTATAACAACTATATCTTAAAACATATTGTTAACTTGTGTGTAGTAACCTGAAGGGGGGAAGGGGGCCACAGACAGGGAATGTGCGTGTGCTGGCTGCAAGATGTAAGATAAGATAAACACACTTGTTATTCGGAGTCGGGTCGTGCCGGACACCGAAGGTGTCTGTTTTTCATCAAACTGAAGAGACTTTTTGTTTCCCGGGTCTCCTGGCTGGCTCGCGCTGATTGGCTACACACGCCCTTGTGTTTGCCTCTACCAATGGATGAACCCTCAGGGGAGCATCCACACAATGCCTCTTGTGGCTTTTTGTATGAAAGGCTGTGTGTTCCTTTGGTTTGCTCTCTTTTTTTTCAGGCTGACCAGACAGTAAGAGGGGAAGGAGCAGGAAGTACTTCCTTTGTATTGCATTGTATTGTCTTTTTATCATTAAAACAGATTATTGTTTAACTTGCATCCTGGTGTTTCTTAATCCCTTCCTTTTTACGAATTTACCCAGCTCACTAAAACGACACGCGGAGACGAGGTTGGTTTTAAACATCCTCTATCCCCATCAATAGTGAGGAAGGTTCAGAGACGATGACCGTGACATGCACACTGCTGAACGCTGACAGTAGTGTCTCGCTCCTGCAATCTTTTAGTCCACATTCAGAAAACAGAGTGATGAATTTCCTGTGTGAATGTGGGAGAAGGACACTTTTTTTTCTTTCTGCCTGAGTCAGAGTGAGCAAGAGGAGGCTTTGAAACTCTGCCCTGTCTCCTGCACAGAGCAGCATAGGAGGAAAAAAAACGAGTTGGCCCTCATGGCTGGTTATTACTCTTCAGTTGTGTAACAGCGACATTTGCCCCACTCTGAAGCACATTCATCTCTACCTCCAAACCGCCTGCATTCTCAGAACTGCTGGCTATGGATATCACATCTTCACCTACGCAAATATCTCCGTCACACACAGGTGACACTCGCTTTATTAGCTGTTCTGCATATGGCTAGGGGAGTATGTGTATATGGCAGTCAGCAAAGACTTTAACAAAGCTGGCAGAAGCAGCATAGGAGGGTAAAAAAAAACAGTGACGTCCACTAATGGGACAACTGTTTGGGTGCAGTTAGAAACCACAAACATAACCAATATTTATTTTAAGAACTTAACTTCCATACCTAACTTTATTTGCGTAACAAACATCCTTATTCTAACCCACACTGGATATTTTCCTAAACCTAACCAGTTCTGAAGCGCAACCAAAACCATTTGTTTCAATTCATGTCAACTATGTGTTTATAACTGCAACTGTTCATCCGTATGGGACAAGTTGGGCATGATATTGAGTGTTTGGTTATACGTAAATAGCGGGTAAATAGACATAAATGTAGACATGAAATGGAAAATGGAAAATTTGCAGAAGAAAAAGCAGAATTAGAACCAGACGAAGAAGACGAAGAAAACAAAGAAGACGAAGACGAGAAGAAGATTTTTGATTTTTAAAACAAATTTTATTTCCATTTGTTTTAACTATACACCGAAACAAAAAACAAAAAACATTACACAAATCAAATAAATAAACAGATTTTCACGTCTACCAAATAAATTTCATTTGAAAACGTTTTACCCATTTCAAAACATCATCTTTTACACACTTTAAAAACAAAAAAATTCACCTACCCTTTAAAACTTCAATATTAGAGAGTCATTTTCCCCCAGTGAGCACAGACCCTGCCCAACAGCCCACACATCCAGAAACCCCTGTAGATGATTGATCAGCGTATAGTATGCATGCTCCACCCTCAGACGCGCTGCCACCAGCCCCCTCAGACAGAGCACTGCATCCGTCCACCCTACTCCAGCAAGTTGGTTCTTCCTACTTTTCCAGATTGCTAATTTTGCATTAGCAAACAAGAAATTGATCAATAGTAGGATTTCCTTCTTTTTCAGGATGTATTTGGGGCCATGGACAAAAAGTGGTATGGAGAAAACCTCCCCGAACCCCTCCACCCACTCCTGTAACATTTTTTTAAGACCAGCCAACCGGGGACAGGACACCACTAAATGCTCCAATGTTTCTGCCATAAAACAGAACGGACAGCCCCCCCTTGTGCCTGGGTCAAAATGAGCCCTGTATTTGTTAGTGGCTATTGCACCGTGTATAATTCTCCATTGGATGTCAGCCATCCGTTTTTCAACGGGAGACTTATACAGGATCCGCCAGCTGCCCTGAGGGGAAGAGCCCAAACCAAACACATCTGTCCACCTCGACTCTCTGACGCCTGCGAGCGAGCCGAGGTTTAGCACCTTTACGCAGCTAAGATATAGCTTCTTCCCATTGCAGGAGCTGAACATTCCAGGTGTTAGAGTCCCCAGTGATAGCAGGAGACCATCCTCCTCTCTCCATTCCCCCACCGCAGGACCCACCCTCAAGGCAGGAAAAACATAATCATGTCCCTTTCTCCACTGGTCGGCCAGATCTGCATCCAGAGCAAAAGTCCGGTGGGATGGCGACAGCGACTGCCACACCTCTTCTACCAGGTTCTCCAGAACTCGAGTTGATCGAATGCCCGTCACCTCAGCCAGTTTTTCTGTGGAGATCCCTGTCAAATGGCCAAGTTTTACCACTCCCGCTTCAATGAACGCATTTTTTAGGGCGGCTGAAGAGAAAATGGTTCCGGAAAGAAAACCAGTGTCAAACAGGGGCTCCTCAAACAGCCACATCCCAGGCCGGGGGTCGGGTGGTCTGGTAAAACTCAGAATCTTCCAGGCATTGATGACTGAGCAGTAAAAAGGTGCAAGTCCAGTTATCTTGTACGCAGGGGCCTTCAGCAGAAACAGGTGTTTATCAAAACCAAAGCCCCCTGCCCTCCAGAGCAACAGCCGGGCCTTAGCCAGCCAGCAGGGAGAGGCACCATACAGCAGCCGCTGAGCTGCCTGCAGTCTAAAAGCAGCAGTCCTCGCAGTAATGTCCACAAGGCCCTGCCCCCCCTCCGCCACAGGGAGGTACAGGACCGATGCTGGCACCCAGTGATGACCCGACCAGAAGAAATCCACGAGGAGCCGCTGCAGTTGTTTCATGAGGCCCGGCGGTGGGGTTAACACCTGGAGTCTGTGCCACAAAGATGAGGCAACCAGATTGTTGGCTACAAGAACTCTTCCCCTGTAGGACAGCTGGGGTAGCAGCCATTTCCATTTGGCTAATTTTGCTTGCACCTTTCCCAGCAATCCCTCCCAGTTCTGTGCCACCATGTCCTCAGACCCCAACCAAACTCCCAGGACCTTTAAACCCTCGTTTCCCCAGCTGAGGTTACCAGGAAGACTGGGCCTATTTTCTAAACTCCACTGACCTACCAAAACTGCCTCACTCTTCTCCCAGTTAACTTTGGCTGAGGCAGCCTTCCTATACAAAACTAAACTGTCCTGTAGCTCCTGGATATCTCGCTGACCCTGGATAAAAACACTGACATCATCAGCATAAGCTGATACAACCACCGGGGGGGCCTGAGCTGACACTGGCAGACTCAGGCCCCTCAGCCGGTTTCTAAGCCTGCACAAAAGTGGCTCGATGGCAATACTATATAATAGGCCTGAGATAGGGCAGCCCTGCCTGATCCCCCTTTTAACTGGTACAGGTCTGCTCAGCCCTCCCCCCACTTTCACAACACAACATGCATCACTGTACAAACACTTCACCCAGGACAAAAAATGCTCCCCAACACCAAAAGCCTGCAATGTGGCAGCCAGAAAAGTGTGATCCACACGATCAAAGGCCTTCTCTTGGTCAATAGAAATAATACCAACATTTATATTGTACAGTTTGCAAACATCAAATGTGTCTCATCAAAAACAAATTGTCCACAATTGATCTGCCAGGGATGCAATATGTTTGATCAGTACCAACAAGAAGTTCGATAAAACACTTCAGTCTGTTAGCTAAAACCTTTGACAGTATCTTATAGTCCGTACATAAGAGAGCCACAGGTCTCCAATTCTTCAGCAGGGTTAGATCTCCTTTCTTAGGCAACAGTGAAATCACTGCACGCCTACAGGAAGCTGGAAGAGTCCCTTTCCCAAAGGACTCCATCAATACATCCAACAAATCATGTCCTAAAATGCTCCAAAAATGTTTTAAAAAATCTGCAGGTAAACCGTCTATGCCCGGAGCCTTGCCGGAGGCCATCTGTGTCACCGCAGAGGTCAGTTCCTCCAGCGTAATGTCAGAGCCCAAGGTGTCACTTTCGGCTGGACTCAGCTGTGGAAGACCCTGAAAAAGTTCATCAGCGGCTTCCACGTCACAACCTTCGGCTTTGAACAGGTCCGTGTAGAAGGACACTGCATGTCTCCTCATCTCAGCAGGTTCAGAGGTTACCTGTCCATCGGGAAGACGCAGACATACCATCTGCTTCCTTTGGCCCACAGACCTCTCCAGGTTGAAGAAAAAGGTGGTTGGTGCATCAATGTCTCTCATGGAAGTAAAACGGGCTCTGATCAGAGCTCCCTTGGCTTTCTCCTGAAGAAAACAGTTAAGCTGTTGTTGTTTTAGGAGGGACTGTTCTATATTTCGAGCAGACACACTCTCTAACTCTCTGATCTCTCTCTCTAACTGCTCTATAGCTCTCCTAGTGTTTGCAGTGGAGTAGGCTGTATACTGTTGACAGAACACTCTAATCTGAGCCTTTCCTACCTCCCACCACTGACTCAGGGAGGGAAAAGACTCTTTCTTTGATTTCCAGTTGATCCAAAACAATTTAAAATTCTCACAGAAAATCAAATCTTGTAAAATTTTAACATTAAACTGCCAGAACGATCTAGGTTTCTCTGTGTTGGATAAAACCAAATCCAAAGAAACTAGCTGATGATCTGTAAAACCAACAGGTTGGATGTGACAGTTCACTGCACGAGTAATAAAAGAAGAAGACATGTAAAATCTGTCTAGCCTGGCTGCACTGACGCCCCCATCTAGCATTCTCATCCAGGTGTATTGTTTAACGGAGGGATGCTTCATCCTCCACTCATCCACTAAGTCAGCCTCTCTTATCACCTGTGACAGTAAAAGGGACGACTGAGGATGAGGCTCACGTCCTATTCTGTCTAAAGTGACATTAGTGCAAACGTTCCAGTCCCCCCCCAGTATAACACACTCTCCCTGTACACTAGTGTCTAGCTTGTCTTTTAATAACTGAAACACAGATACACGTGCAGGGCCCTGATTGGGTGCATACACATTAATAAAAGTGAAACTGAACTCTAACAGTTCCACTTTCACCATCAAGGCTCTACCTGCCACTATCTCAGTGCTGGATAAAATCTTTACATTTAGAGAGGGGGAGAATAAAACAGCTACTCCAGCACTAAGGTTTGAGCCATGACTGAGTACATACTGACCCCCCCACCACATCCCCCAGTCCGTCTCATTCAGGCTATCACTGTGCGTTTCCTGCAGAAATATCAAATCTAATTTTTTCTGATTAAAGACTTCTAACACTAAAGCTCTTTTCTGTGCACTTCTACCCCCGTTCATGTTCAAGGAAGCAACCCTTAAAGCCTGCATTAGAGGAAGGAGACAGAGAGAAAGAACAGACAGGTACACACAGCAGAGAGGAGACACCCAGTGTTGGATGATCATGTTGAAATTATTTAGACCTTTTCAGTTTCTTCCCTCTTTTGCTTCCTGTCGTATCTTTTTTCATAGCAGTTACATGCCTCCTGAGACGATAACGTTTCTTTTCATCCAGCAGGTCTAACCCTACAACTTTCTGAAGAGTTCTCACTGTATGAAGAAACTTGTCAATGTCAGGGAAAAAATCTCTCACTTCCACTGACTTGCCAAAAGACTCGTCTAAAAAGACATTAATCTCTTCCAAAGAATATATCTCTGCGTTCTGAGAGAGACTATCTGCAACTGAAACACAGTCAGAATCCCCCTCACCGTCTGTGTCCATCTCTTTCACCTCATTATTGTCTGCAGCCTGTTGAAGCTCTTTTTGCCGCCCAGAGCCAGACGGCAGCTCCTTCTGTGTGCCAACAGCCTCTACCTGTCCCACAGCACCAGTCGTCACCTGTCCTGCTACATCATCTCTCATCCGTTTACCTGTTTCCACATTTTTTCCTCTCACACTCACCACACTCTCTACAGTCCCTGTTTCATCTCTCACGATATTCATCCCTACTTCCTCCGCAGCCACCGGGGCCCCAGCGGGTGCAGCAGCAGCAGCCCCCGCGACACCGGGTCCCGCTGCCGCGGCCCCGGCCGCCCCGGCGGCCCCGGCCGCCCCAGCGGCCAGCCGCCCCAGCCGAGCCGGCCGCTCCCGGCTCGGCCGCCCCAGCGGCCCCCGGCGGCTCCCGGCCCGGCCGCCCCCGGCTCGGCTGCCCCGGCGGCCCCCGGCTCGGCGCCCCCGGGCCCAGCCGCACCCGGCGGAGCGGCGTGCCGTCTCTGTGGACATGCAACACGTTTGTGACCCGACTCCCCGCACTCAAAACACTTTACGCTCCCTGAGCTCGCATAAACCATATAAAAACCCTCTTCGTGCCTCACCCGGAAGGACACATCTAGTGTCTGAGTGGGACAATTCAGAAACATGAAAACCTGTCTCCGCAGAGAATGGACATGTTTTAACTTTTCATCCTTACACCCCAGAGCAACAGTGCGGAGATTACTGGCTAACTTACCAAAACGCTTCAGCTCCCGTTCCAGCGCCTCATTCGGGATGAACGGAGGAACGCCAGACACAGTGATCCGTGTGGACGGTGTCGCCAGCGGTGAAACTTGAATGTATTCCTCGTTTAGCATTAATCCGCTCTCGATAAGTTCCGTCACATATTTCTGGTCTTTCAAAAAGACCACGACCGCTTTGTTCATGCGGGAAGCATAGGAGATATTTTCATGACCGACCTGGTCCCCCACAGCCAGCAGCACCTGCTCCACTGTGCTTGCGGCCTGAGCCACCAGCCGCACTCCGTGTCTCAGAGACACCGGCGGCGCCCCGGAGGACGCCATGTCGCCATCCCCGCCACGAGGCACGGAAAAACACAAAATTAACAAACTAACCGTACTTGCAAAGGGTACAAAAATCCCAACGAAAGATCATACAGTTAAAGAAACGATCGAAACAGAAACAAAAGAATTAAAGTTTTAAAGTTGAAATTCCCTCTTCCCTCTTCAAACACACATCCACCACCGAAGACGAAGAAGAAGAAGAAGACAGAGAAGAAGAAGAAGAAGACAGAGAAGAAGAAGAAGAAGAAGAAGACGAAGAGGAGGCGAGAAGAAGACCAGAAGAAGAAGAAAAGTGGTGTGAGAAAGAAAGAAAAAGTAGAGGAAGGTCAGCGTCATGGAATATACCACTAAACAACTTAAACTATAAACAATAACAACAGAAAGAATATTTTGTATTTCGTAGGTCGCATCGCCCATAAATCAGAAGAAGAAAAATATGAAAATGGAAGAAAGCAAACTATAACAAGTTGTTAAAATAACAGAGAAAGAGTGGAAAATAGACAAATATAATGTGGAGCTATGTCAGGGTAACACTTGTTTTATCAGCGGGTTGTACTGTGTGTATGGAGGAGGTGGTAGTACAGTGAGCAGAGATGTTCACAAAACTGCAGCATGGCTCTGTGACAGCGTGTTTTAGTGTGCCTGCATCCAGGGGGTGACAGGGCTGCGTCTCGTTGTGTCTCCATGTCGGGGGGCGAGGTCTGTGCATTGTGGGAGCTGACACAGGAGAGCAGGTGGTGTCACGCTGACGAGGTAATCACCACCACCATGGAGCGGGCTGAACTACACAGTTACCTGCACCTCCCTCCCACTGCAGACCTCAGATCAGCGTCACTGGACTGTGAACAGCTGCTCTCATTACTTTTAAAAACCTAACCAAGCTGTGTTGATGCCTAAACTTAACCAATTCCAATATTTTCAATTCATGTTACCCATGTGTTTATAACTGCAAATGTGCGTCCCTATGTGATACGTTGGTAATGATAACATGTTTTGAGCCTAAAATGCACACACAAGACATGAAAAATGTCCATAAAAGTCACATGCTACGAAAGGGAAATCCCATGTGGTCACTAAAAGAAGGAGAAAATGAAGATGAAGAAGAAGGTGGGAAAGGAAAGTGTGAGAAAAGTAATAGAAATGTAATGGAATAAAATAAACATAAAAACAGGACGGAGGTCTGTAGTTTTTCCTAGGCTACACAGCCTAGAAATCAGAAGAAGAATATGAAAATGAATGAAAGTAATATTCAATGAGTTGTTTAAATAATGTGGAAATAGGGTAAAGGTACAGGGTACAGATAGAAAGAAGAGTAGAGGAAGGTCAGCGTTGTAGTACAACAAGGTTATCACCATCACCATCACCATGGAGCGTGGTGAACTACACTGTTACCTGCACCTGTCACACTGCAGACCTGGGATCAGTGTCACCATCTCATTATACCTCTATTCGTGGGAGCTGAACTTTAAATTAGTCAGCGTGGCACCTTCATTAGCCTGCTTGAATTCACCTCCTCGCAACGCACTAATGTGCAATACCGCACTTCATCTGCACATCACACATCTTACCATCATACTTAGCTTCTCATCTCGAAAACCAAGCGGAGCCGGAGGCGGCGGCGGAATCAAGTAAAGGTCATCTGACGTGAGCTGGAGGTGCATGTGATGTGAATTCACTCACCGGATTGATTCCTCCTGTACGGCCTAATGATCAAACCCTGGTGGATTTAGAGGATAGTCAGGCCCCTTCACCAGAGTGTGGAGGAGACTGATGCGCAGGGAAATGAGATCCTGTACACACTGTTACAGTAGAGGGCCAAATGAGTTTGATCTGCAGATCATGTTCGCAGCAAAAAACCAGGAAAAACCCGGCTCATCTTATTAATATGAATCTGACAAGCTTTGTAGTCCAATGTTTACAGTATCTTTCTGTTTTTTGCTATACAGTACACTGTAAAATGTTTGGCTGTAAAATTACAGTAAATTACTGGCTACTAGTTGGATTTCACAGTAATTGACTGTAAATATTTCACAGTAATTTACTGTATATATTTTACAGTACATTAGAATAAAAGTACAACTAAATACTGTGACTTTACAGTTGCCATGCCCATGGAATTACTGTGATATAGCAGTACAGAGCTGTGGTAATATGGCACCTTGCTGTACATAAATTACAGTAATTACCTGTATTTTCACACTTTTACTGTAGAAGTAATGCAACACAGCCAGTAATTTACTGTAAATATACAAATCTAAATAATATGATAATATATTGTAAATTTGACTGGGATTGTACAATAACTACACAATTCAATCAGCTCAATCAGCAAAGAAAAACAAAGAAAATGCCCATTTTAACTTTTTATTACTCCATTGAAGTGCAAAGTACATTTCACAGTGTCTTGGACATGTTGTTACGGCCCCAACCTCTACTCCGCGGTAGTGGCTCGTGCTGAGACCCGTAACATGAAAGAATACACGCAATAACCGGTACTTGGTAACGAGCATTTATTGATAATCAGCCGTTTGCTCACACAAGCAAAATGGGAAACAAAAAGAGGTCTGGAGGACTGGCCAAAAGGAACAAACAGAAGGAGGGAACCCAAGCCAGCCACACCACGGGCCGTTGGACCCAGAGCTCCCCCCCTAACCAGAAATCAATTATAAACCCTATGGGAAACAAAATCAAGCCGCAAAAACTATACAAGGTCCTCCGGGCTAAACATAAACACATCTGCAAAAATATGGCCTACAGCTCAAAATGGCAAAGAGGTATTCTGAGGAGAGTGTCTCCCGGCGTTAGGCGAGACATCCTTCTCCTCCAGCTTCTCTTTATATATACACACGGCTGAGTGGAATTTGGAACACCTGGGCAGAGGCGGAGCCAGGGAGACAGAAAGGAAAACAAGGAGGGGAGCACGTAACACATGTCTACGCAGACATCCACTCAAAGTCAACGATTCTTCTGAAGAATGTGCTGACATGGGGGTTTAAATTGCCATGCCTCTTTTTGGCTTTCGAGCCCGTCCCTGGGTTAATGCCCAGGAAGCACCTGAAAACACTAAGTCAAGACAACAATTTAAATTTTACATAGATTTATATGTTGCATAGTTTATTTTAAGGCACATGCAGCGGTGCCCCTTTCAATTTAAGTAAAACCTGCACCAAAGAAATAAATTAGTATTTAAAGCCAAGCAAGAGCGATAAAAGCAAGAAAATCACTTAATTTGTTGTGTTATCACAGAGGATGGTCTGAATACAGTATTTTACTATGAAATAATACAGTAACATGTTGTGAAATCCTGGTAATCATTTATCCTGTACATTCACAGTAATTAACTGTGCCTGTATTGATTTCACTGTGAAATTCTAAATTACAGTATTATATTGTGAACATTACAGGTAAAGACTGTAAAGTGGTAAAACAGTAATTTATTGTAAAATATTACAGCTAAATATTGTGAAATCATGGTAATATTTTACAGTGTATGTGTTACATAAGCACTCGCAGCATTAAGGGGATTATGAAGAATTCCTGGATATAATAAATGACGTGATGAGAGAAAATGTCAACTGTTCAACATCTGACAATAATAAAATAAAAGCAAAGGATGAAGGTACACCAAATTTACCAGAATTATACAAAAACATACTTTCAATGACTGTCTTTAAAGAGGCCCTATTATCGATTTGGGGTTTTCCCTCTCCTGTAGTGTGCACTAAAGGTTTGTGTGCATGTAAATGGTCTGCAAAGGCTAAAATCACTGTGTTCTCCAGACAGAGTGTCTCTCTCATACACACACCCCTGAAACGCCTTGGACTCCTTTGTTTACTTTCTGAACATACTGTAGTGGCGTCACTATGTTGCACTAACTAGGGTTAATACAATTTGATGTTCAGGACTTCAAGCGCTTAAAATTCGAGCAGCATCATCATCTCTTTTAAAAAGTGTCCTGGTTACATGTCCACTAACAGTTCATGCATGCAACTTCAACCCAAAACGGATCTTTTCCTAAACCTAACCAAGAGGTTTTTTTAACCAAACCTAACCTATTAGATATGTTTCCATTCCCATTTACTACCTGTTAACATCTGCCAGTGTGTGTCTTAATGAGGAATGATAATTAGTGTTAAGTGACACAAAGAAGGCCTAAAATGCATAGACATAACATGTGTCAGAAGAAGGTGAAATGAAAGAAAGTAATCCGGGAAAAAGTTGTTTAAATAACAGAGAAAAGTAGAGAATGTAAAGAAAGAGAAAGTAGAAGAAAGTCACCGTAATGGATTAAAAAGGCCAACAACAATCGCCAAGCATAAAAAATGGGGGCGTCAAGATGGAGGTCTGTGGTATTTCTCGGGTCGCACCCCCCATAAATCAGACTTTGTAGCCAGAAACTCATTTTGGATTTAAACACGTCTTTGCAGGCTATGATTGAGCAAGTGGACGCGTATGTGTGACAGTACAACACGGCACTAATGAGATCCCAAACCAGAAGCAAGCGACGCTGGAATTAGTGCCTTTCACACCAACACCCCCCACTCCCCCCTTTGGTCCAACAGCTCCCTAATTCTCCTTACACTTCCACTGGCTTTATTAAAACCTGGACACGAGGCAGGGTTGAAAAATGAGCTGAACTCAACGTCGGCTTCGACAGTGTAATGTGCTCTGGAGGAGAGGAGGGAAATGACCTATGAAATACAACTTTGTCTTTAAATACAATACAGCCCTTGTTACACACATGTTGAGTGTGAGAGTGCGCACATACACATTTGCGCACATTCCTACGCAGACACATGCCAAGCATCGGAACAATTATGCAAACAGTCTTCATGTAAGAGACGGAAGCTTAATAATCAAGTTTCTACACAAAGCCTAGGTTTACCCCTCCCATTCTCCAACTGAGTAAATGGTTAGCCACGCACAAAATAATAATAGAAGCATGTAAATGAGACATTTTAAATAAGGTAAATCAACAAAATCCCTCCGTGTGCAGCCAACTCACACAGTGGGGCTAGCAGATGCCAGCGTTTAGAGAAGTAAAGCAAACACTGTGCTGCTTCCTATCAAAGGCCTCCTGCTGCCTCCGACTGATTTTAATGAGGTATTAGCAGTAAAAGATCAACTTTATTTTTGTACTATTCACTATTCACTGCAGGCACCACCCCCATAGCCCCCCCCCGGCCCCCCAGATCTGAGTGATTTCTCTTCACTCAACGCCGGGGCTGTGAAATGTGAATGGCTCATTTCAGTATTACTTTTTAGTTTTTTTTAAAAAGTGGTTACAATACTTTCTGTGTTTGACTCAAAGAACAGCAGGGAGTGTGTGTTCCTTGTCATTAAGGTGCTTTGCTGGGTCATTAGCAGTTGTAGCCGAACTGCAGCACAAGGGAGAACATTTCATAAAGACACACACACACACTGAATACGCGTGGGTGGGTCACCACTGACTTATACCCGTGGCTTCGCTCCACAGATGATTAAAGCTAATGGTGACAGAGAGGAACATGTGTGTGTGTGCAGACAAACATACCAGCGAGCGCACACACAAACACACACACAAAGAGGAAGATGAAATCTGCACTGTGGCGCCGCAACACACACAGGCTTTTGATCAGCTTTCAGGAGAAGGCTGTTGCACAACAAAATAAAAAGCAGGGACATTGCAGAACATGCTGCTCAGTATCACAGAAACATTTCTGACTGTACGACGGATTTCAACTTTAGACAACATATTACCAGTGGTGTAAAGTAACTACAGTAAGTACATTTACTCAAGTACTGAGTAAAATGACTTGCGCTTTACTTGAGAATTTAAATGTTTTGCTACTTTATACTTTTACTCCACTAGATATTTTTAGTACCTTAGTTAATTTGCCCATTTGGATATGCAATATAATAATCACTTAAATAACACTTAAATTCTACCTGAAGTAAATCCACAAGCTACCCTGCAGTATACAATGTCATTCAAACTAGCTGCACCTTTACCAGCTTTGATAACAGTTTCATGCATTAATAATTATAAATAAATAAATAAAACATATGACATATATTATTCTGAAAAGGTCCAATGTGCATAATGAGTATTTTGACTTTTGGCATTTTAAAAAGTATGTTTTGATGCTAATACTTTTACTTGAGTAACATTTTGATTGCAGGACATTTATTTGTAACTGAGTATTCCTACACTCTGGTACTTACTCAAGCTAATCTGCTGGTTGCTTTTTCCGGCGCCCTTTCCCTGTTATCTCCCTCTCTCATTAGTCAGGCACATTAGCTTTCCTGCAACTCTTACAGTCAAAGAAAGGAAAAGAGAGCCTGCGGCAAAGTGACCTTCTGGGGATGGAGCGAGGCCGGGGGAATTCTTTGACACCACTGATCTCCGGCAAGTTCCGTCTCGGCTCATACAAAACTCTGATCTGATGCAGCCATCAGTGATTGACACGCGGGATGGAGTGAATTTTAAGCGCTGTTTCCGTGCAACGGCAGATCATTTGACTACAGATTGACAAGACTGGTGATGGCTGCTGGCAAATTAACTCTTGAAGAGATGTCACGAGGAGAGATCTGAGGTTAAGAAAGATCTTACGTTCGATTAAAGCCAGAGGTCGCACACGGGAGAGGGTGGATCAAAAAACCCAGCTTGGAGTTCCTGCGCAGAGTTAACCCGATAAATGAACCGCTGAAAGTCTTGTGCACAAAATGATGAGATTTACTGACGTCCAGAGGGATGTAGCCGGGGCAGCATAATTAAAGGTTGCTGTTTTTGTTTTTCCTCATTCTCACCACTGCAGCTATATCAAATTATGTGGCCATGGCTGGAGGCGACACTTGAGAGACCTTCAGTGCCCGGGTCTCTGTCAACGCTCCAACACAGCTCAGACACAGCTCAGACACGTCACCTGCAGACCAACACCTCTCACACTGCTGCAGTATAACAAAATATAGGGATGGGTAGATTGATAAATAGATAGACATCTAAAAAAAGTTAAAGAAATTGTATTTTTTACTCCACTATTACTCTTTACTGCTTGTGCTTTTTACTCCACATGTATTAATACTTATATTTACTAGCTACTTTCTATATCAAACACATTATATGCTCACATGATATGTTGCAGTACTGTATACCAGTATTCCAAAGAGGATATATTGGCTGATAGTTACTAGTTACTTTGTGCATATAAAACATATGATATGCTTAAATGATAAGATACAGAATATTTTCAATTATACTTCACTTATACTTTTAATGCAGTGTTTTAAAAACATAGTATTTTAACTTTTACTTAAGCAAAGGATCTGAATTCTACTTCTACCTCTGAATTTAGCCTGTACTATCCCATACACATGTATTACAGTCATTTTGTGCACTCTTAAACCTTTAACAATGTAAAGTAAATGGACACTATCGAGAGAACAGACAAAGAGTATGAGTATTGAAACTCGTATCCGTCTTCTAATCCCTGCCAAAAAAGATGTTTGAAATATATATTTTTGAATACCACCACCATTTAAGTCATTTTGATATCTTTGACTACTATCAAATGTAACAAAGTTCATTGTATGTGGGAGATTATTGACACTATTGACACTGTCAATAAAGTTTAGATGCAGCTAAAGGCACAAGCCATTCAAATACATCGCTTTTGTGCAGCCTGAAATTGAAACTTCTGGATCAAGGAGTCGAAACACAGTGAGAACACGGGAAAGCTCCAACTTCACTGGTTTATTCTTAGTTACCGCCGGAGCATTGACAAAGACATGTGCTGCAGTCACTAAGTTACCTGCTCAACCAATTCTGAAGATCTCTCCCCAGTCCCATGTATTGAGCTAGCTCTGAGAGAATAATCCAAAATCTGCATGACAAGATAAAACAGGCAGAGCACTATAACTCTTGTCCATGGCTTAAGAATGTTAATGCCAAAGGGACATACGGGCAGCCCCTCCTTACATGCAGATCACGCAGACTGCGTGGGGCCACACCTTGCGGAGGGTGCCTCATCTTATGCGCAAATGCGGGCGCAATTATGCGCTCCGCAGTTACCCTGCTGCGAGGCTCCGGCGAACTAACAGTTCACGAGCGTGCTCCACTAGCACCCCCCCCCTACCCCTGTCAACGCTCGCGACACATAAAAGCCGGCCTCATGAAACACCTTTGCGTGGGGCCACAAGTTGGCCAGGGGCGGCCCTGCATACGCACCCGATAAGATGGACAACCAGATGTCCAGCCTACAACCTATCTTGTGTTAACTTGTGCTCGACCCTTAAAGAGCATCTTGCAGGTTTTTATTTTTTTTACATTTATGCTTAAACTTGCTTGAAAATTAAAATTAAAAAAGTGAATGCAGGGTTTGATATGTTTTACGAGACATAAGGGCAGGAATTCAGAGGGAAAGGAGCAATTTTGAGCTCTGCTCTTAAAAACGGCTTTTTTTTTAAGGTCATACAGATGGAGCACTGAATTTCAGACTCCAGTTTACAGCTTCCTGCCTACCACCTGCCAAAGACCAGTAAAGAGGAATGTTAAGCCCTCCCACTATTTTCCAAGAGGGCGTTGCCAGATTTTCAATTTCAGCTTTTAACCAGGAGATGGCGCTTCATTCACAAATACAGAAAGTCAAGTTTCATGGACTTTCAGTTGTGTTTTGAAGAGCATTTGAACACATCAATATTTTAGATCAACTAAAGTATATCTAATCTTGTAATTCAATAATATATAGTCTTTATATATTAAATAATCATAATTATAATGTAAATGTTTACATTACACTTCTTTATTTGTTATGCTCATACTTTAACCTTTACAATCGTTTGCTTTAATATGCAGTATATTTTTGTGTTTGCTTCCTCCTGCTCCCTTTCGGACACATACTGTATGATTTATTATTATTATTAATATGAGGATATTATTTAGATAAGATAAGATGTTACTTTATTGATTGAACATTTTAGTTTAGAATGTGCTGTCCCACGGTAATTCAGAAGGCTCACAGGTCACATTCCGACCATTATTTCAAAAACAATAGGTGCTTTCACACCATGTACAGTTTGATTTGTATAGAGGGAGCTCTGTCAGTTTTCGAATTACCCATTTGCTTTCGGGGAGCCCTATTTTTCAGAGCACATCCAGCTACTAAATATGTCACACGCACGCTCTGTTGACTGGCGCAGCAGCGCGGATGCAATCAATTGCTATAAAAACACTCTTCTACTAATACAGACGGTGTCACTATGCCGGCGGATGTGGCCGTTGTTGAAGCCTCTTCAGGCTCCGCATTGGCAGGCCTCTCCCTCGGTGTGGAGCTGTCAAGCTCGACCCTAACGCCGTTTACAGCCGGCCAACTAAAAGTTGTTTTCCGTTCACGTTGTCATTTTTAGACTCCTTCGCTTCTTTGCTTGTGAATCCAAAAGCTGTGACGCTTGGCTGTTTTCGTTTTGCCATATTTTTTTATTACAAAGCCAGAGTTAAAAAAATTATCAATATGAACATTTCAAATACCGCGCCGGCATCACCGCCATAACCATAGCAACGTAAGTAAGAATGCAGCGCCGCCACGTACAGATGGCAACACCCAGACATATTCACAAATATAAAACAAATATTCAGAAACTGTAATGAACAATAACTATTATTTATTTCAAGAACTGTTATTTACAGAAACTCAACATTTCTAATCTGTGTGACACAAATATGCACGATTGTTTTGGGCTCCCCCTATTTATCTCAAAGTCAGCCTTCAGGGGAGCTCCCTCCCTCTTCGGGGGAGCCAAGCTCCCCCTAGCTCCCCCCCATTTCGAACAGTGTCTGTGGCTGAATGGCCAGCGATTAGGTGCGGCACATTTATCATAGGTGATCAGAGCTAACTGCCTGCCGTCAGATTTCATTTAAAAAACAGATCTGATTTTAAGACTATTTCTGCGCTCATAAAGAATGATAAGAATAAGAATAATGCGTATTGAACTGGTTTCATTAATTAGTTAGTTTATTTAACACTAGAACTGCCAATCGGGTCAATTTGTGTGATGTGTGTTGTGTGTGTGCAATGTAACTTTTTTTCAATAAAATATTAAAGTCTCCCAGTCCGTGACTTTTCCTGAAAGTGTGTTATGTAGCACTCTATGTTGTTAAAAATTGCATTCTAATAGCGGGATTTGACGGGTTTAGGTAGGCCTATACAAAAACCTCTGGTGGTTCTAGTGTTAAGGTAATTAGGTACAGTAGAAGCCCTTTTTTATCAGTAACGAATTTAGCAGTTGAACATAAAAGTAAACTAACTGAGGGTCACTTGCAATGAAAGTGTTGTGTCTAACTCAGGGATGGGCAAATGGCGGCCCGCGGGCCGCATGCGGCCCCCACCTCCTCTTTTTGTGGCCCTCAGAATAATTTATAAACAACGTAATAATTTTTTTTTTTTTTAATTATGTAATTGTAATTATGTCTTTACAAGCTTAAAAGTTGTATTTATCATCTGAATTTGGCGAAACAAGTTTAACATTCTTAAAACCAAGACTTTGTTTATTTGAAATCAGATGAAAACAAACTCTCACGGACCCTGCCGTGTTATCTATGATTACCACGCTTTTCATTCATAATTTCAGCGGGAGGGAGGGGGAGTGGTGTGAGGAACAGCAGAGTGCGGGCTGAAAGGTGTCTGTGTTGACATCCCCCTTATTGTGGAATAAGGGGAATGCAGAGACAGGCTACAAGTGTTTTAGGTTCAAGTTAGACAACTAATGTCTGGGTTAGTGTTCATGACTTCATGTGTATCTCATCTTAATGGTTAATCTCAAAACACAGACATTTTCCGTGCTTTCCAATAGTTTAAAATCGTTGTATTCCACTGTTTAATAACCTGTTCTTTACAAACATGCCACTTGTAAAAATGAAATAACATTTCCGTGAACCGATATTTGTTTAGTGAGCTTTTTAGAGGATGTTCCCATTTTTTGGGGATGTTCCCTTTGATTGTAAAATGTCAATGAAGATGTCAGACTTAGTATATTTGTTAATAATGACATACAACACATGGAATTTTTGTGTGTGTTCCAAGTGAATCTGCGGCCCCCTGGTGGCCAGTACATCAATTATGTGGCCCCCACGGCCATCAAAGTTGCCCATCCCTGGTCTAACTGTAAGCTTGTCACTCAGAGTAACCTACCGTTAATTTAGCTGCTGGAGAAGAAAGATCA
Source organism: Notothenia rossii (assembly GCF_949606895.1). Taxonomy (NCBI): domain Eukaryota; kingdom Metazoa; phylum Chordata; class Actinopteri; order Perciformes; family Nototheniidae; genus Notothenia; species Notothenia rossii. The sequence continues at coordinate 34,326,597 of NC_136910.1, forward strand.
AGGGGGGAGGGGGGGAGAGAGCTGTGGTTGATGGGCCATTAGTTGTGTAAATACACAGCTGAGAGCTGCCGTTTCATTCAGACTGTTTAAAAAACTGTAACAACGGACTATTGTTCTTAGCGGATGCATGTCAATTTAAATCAATACATACAACTATTTTTTAAATCAATACAACTATTTTTTAAATCAATAAAAACATTTTCTAAATCCATAAAAGCATTTAAATTAATATTGGGAGTCATGTCGTTACTTTGTTGAGAATGTGGCCGTGTAATAAGCGGGATAATTTGCAGCGACTTGTTCCTTATGGGGAAAATAACACCCGTCATGTGTGTGTAGAGGTGTGTGTGGTTAAAACACTTTCATGAAGTGAAGGAATTTCCTTCTATAAAACAGCTGTGGGCAGCAGTGAGTGTCACGGACATGAATTCATAGATCAAGGCAGACTGGTGCACACACTCTCCTGTCCTGCCAGGCGACACGCCCGTTCTAAGCCGTGTCCCTCACTCACATCCCAAGCATCCCCGAAAAGTGTATTATGTTGTTACATCTCAGATGTTATGTTTCAGTTGTGCTCTGTCTATGTTCAGTGATGCAAACTTGTCACCTTTCGGCGAAATTCGCCGTTTTGAATCCAAAATAAGTCGTTTGTGATACATGTAGATCTGCAATACAAATATTTTTGGGGTATGGGGGGGTCTGGGACCCGGAGTAATCTGCGGCCGTGAGCTGTTATGTGCCATCATGACACGCATGGTGTTCTTTTTTTATATATTATAATGAAGAACGAGCTGTGTGCTCGAGTCTTCCTGCCTGTCGGCTCTGCTCATGGATGTATAATAAGACTCTGCTGCTCTGAGATGATGGTCTAGCTTCAGCAGCTACATTACCTACGGGTGCGTTCGTTAATATTAACTGTGCGTCCGGAGTCACTGTGGCACAGACTGGACCGCTGGTGAACAGCTGTTAGAACGGGCCGTTCAGGTGTTCAGAGCAGAGCGTGATGTGAACTGAAAGGTTTTTCTGTGGCAATATTATTTAAGGAATCGTTGAGCTAGCTAGCTAGCATACATTGTCACTATCTGCTAACGTTAGCTTTAGCCTTCTATTTCTAATATTTTTTTCATAGGCTATAAACAGAGGTGGTATAAGTATATATATATTGTACTTGAGTAAAAGTAGAAGTACTCAGATCTTGTACTTGAGTAAAAGTAGAAGTACTCAGGTCTTGTACTTGAGTAAAAGTAGAAGTACTCAGATCTTGTACTTGAGTAAAAGTAGAAGCACACAGATCTTGTAATAGAGTAAAAGTAGAAGTACTCAAATCTTGTACTTGAGTAAAAGTAGAAGCACACGGATCTTGTACTAGAGTAAAATTAGAAGTACTCAAATATTGTACTTGAGTAAAAGTAGAAGCACTCAGGTCTTGTACTTGAGTAAAAGTAGAAGCACACAGATCTTGTACTAGAGTAAAAGTAGAAGTACTCAGGTCTTTTACTTGAGTTACAGTAGAAGTACTCAGATCTTGTACTTGAGTGAAAGTAATAGTCCCAGAGTGTAGGAATACTGTTACAGTAAAAGTCCTGCATTCAAAATGTTCCTCAAGTAAAAGTAGAAAAGTATTATCATCAAAATATAGTGAAAGTAGTGACAGTAAAAGTAGTCATTGTGCAGATTGGTCCATTTCAGAATAATAGATATGATATGTTTTATAATGATTGATCATGAAAGTGTTCTAAAAGCTGGTAAAGGTGCAGCTAGTTTGAATGACTTTGTATACTGCAGGGTAGCTTGTGGATTTACTCCAGGTGGAACTAAAGTCGGAATTAACACTTGATTATATTTCACATCATTCATCCACATCTGTAAAGTAACTAAAGGTATTACATACATGGAGTGGAGGAAAAGTACAGCATGTACCTCTGAACTGTAGTGGAGTAGAAGAACAAAGTAGCAAAACATTGAAATACTTAAATAAAGTACAAGTATCTCAAAATTGGGCCCAAGTATAGTACTTGTTGAGTTTATGAACTTAGTTACTTTACACCATGTGGCTATAAAGATAAAAAAGACTTAAGCCTTGCACAGAGGCATGAAAATACATTTTCAAAATGCTCAACAGTGCTGCCAAAATTATAAACTGACTGCTACACAATTTAAAATAAATGCTTTTATATATTTCTATTAGATGTGACTCTTTGGCGTTTCTGTTATTATTAACACTGCTGCTTTAGTTGTTCTGACTGCTAAAATCCTCTGTCATTCCGTGGGGTGGGGGAGCCGGGTGCTCGGATCCTTGTCACCTTTTTCATACCTGATGAGTTTGCATCCCTGTATGTTAAAAAGCCTCAGTCACCTTAATTCATGTCATAAAAACATCTCAGGTCAGTAACACTCAAAGCTAAATGTGCATTACCATATTCAGCTATGTTACTATTTATAATGTTATTGTTGTTACATCAGAAGATGTACATATTGAAATGATTTCTTAACTTACAGTAGGCTATTTTTTACAATGTGTGTTGGAAGGATTTATTAAATTACAATGAATATTGTCATTGTTGAAGGCTTTTAGAGAAGGGTGAACTATAAGCCTGAATTACATAACATTTTATACCTAAAAACATAAAAGCCACAATAAATAAATCACAATTATTCTAGTTATTTTTACCTCCCGTATTGCTTTCAACCCACCAGCTTTTATGGTGTTGTTACGTCACTAACTGTAAGCTTGTCACATACAGTCTATGGTCACTCAGAGTAACCTACTGTTAATTTAGCTGCTGGAGAAGAAAGATCAGGGGGGGAGAGAGCTGTGGTTGATGGGCCATTAGTTGTGTAAATACACAGCTGAGAGCTGCCGTTTCATTCAGACTGTTACAAAAACGGTAACAACGGACTATTTTTCTTAGCGGATGCATGTCAATTTAAATCAATACATACAACTATTTTTTAAATCAATAAAAACATTTTCTAAATCCATAAAAGCATTTCAATTAATATTGGGAGTCATGTCGTTAATTTGTTGAGAATGTGGCCATGTAATAAGCGGGATAATTTGCAGCGACTTGTGCTAAAGAGACGCGCTACCATGGAAACCAAACAATGGTGTAGCTGTATTAAAGTCAGAGGGTAACAGTCGTGAGTAAATCTGATTTTGTCAGAAATCGGGAGAAATGCGGGAGTCTCCCGCGAAAATCGGGAGGGTTGGCAAGTATGACACACACACACACACACACACACACACACACACATGGTTTTGTCACCATTTCCATAGCCCCACCAAAAATATTTTCCACCAGCCGCCACTGTACATAACGTCCCTTGCCACTCTACAACCAACCAAACAGAGTCTCCTTAATATGCCTCTCTATTTAACCTGCCAGATCTCTCTCTATGCATTGCGTGCTGCTGCTATTGCTGCAGCTACTTCCACGTCGCTGCTGCTTGCCTGCTGCGTTCACTTGCTATTGCTACGTTCATGTTCCTGCTGCTGTGTTTCATGTTGCTGCTGCTTGCCTGCCGGTGCTGTCCTTGCAAATGTCTACTGCAATCTCCGACTCTGGAACCGAATCATCATACGCAAGAAGCCGTAAGAAATGCCTCATTCCCGAAACACAGGCTAGCTCAGAGCATGGTTCAGACGCCGCTGGAACGAGCCACAGCTCCCGCACGACACACATTCAGGTGTCCCTTCCGTCCTCATCGGGAGGAGCTTGTAATATCCTTGTGCCAGAGGAAGTCCCGAGTTCTACGCCAGCTCCGGTAACAACCCCTCTCTTGTGTGTCAGCTAAGAGTCGGACTGTCTCTCGGTCGGCGGATATTTAAACACCAAAAAGGCAGGAGCAAGCTGACTCCGGCATTCCCAAAGTACCTGCCATCCTTTCCTACCTTCTCGAAGTAAATCAGCGCTTGAAGCCCTTAATTCCACGATATATTCCCATGAACAAACTCGATTTCCTCTGCCTGCAATGTAAACAAATGTTTCTACTTCCGCGTTCAACCACGTTGTGCCGCTGACGTCACACCCCCGAGGATTCTGGGAATTGGAGTCCCAGATCCAGCCACGAGTTCTAGCTTCCTGCCCCCTGCAGCAGCAATTTCTCTGGAATCGCATCTTGGCAGGTATATAATACTATTCTGCATAAGCAATGTTTTATTATGGAAATATTTGGCCTGCAGTAAGTCATATTTGAGGCAATTATACAGAGTTGTAAGTGTATAAGTATTTATAATACTATAAATCAATTCATAAAAAAATTGAAATGAATTAATCATTTCCGTTACGTGAATATGAAGGGGAGCTCGATACATTTTTGACCATCATTTTAGACTTCAATCTCTCCTACAGTGTATCTTCTATGAATACCACGATCATTCTCTGCCAAGCGGCCATGTACATTTTGTTAAGTTTAAGTATTAATATGTCTGCATGTAACTGCACTATAACTGTTCCACAGTAAGAGGGCGCTATAGGCGTAAAGTGGCACAGCTATTGTAGCTGACGTCAGATATCAGATATAAGGGATTGTTCCTTCCCCTTCTATCTCTATCTCTCTAGCTCTCATGGAGAGCAGGTCAAGTGGTGCAATGCACATATGAAAATAAACCACGCCAGTTAAGGCTAAAGAATACCTCTTCATCATGACCAGTTTATTGCTATACATGTGACTCTGTCAACAGGTTATGGGCCCAGATCACGGAAGAGCGAAATAACGGTAGCTAGTTAGCTGAAAAGTTTAGGCTAGTTTAGCGGCGGGAAAACCGCGGGACGCTAAAGCTAAGCTAACTGGCAGCTAAGCTAAGCTACAATCAAAAGATGGCGAGCAGAAGCAAGTGGCCCACGTTTGACGGAAGGGCAGAAAAATACGAGCTCTGGGAAGAGCGGATGTTGTGCTGGATGCACAGAGTGGGGCTGAAAGAGACAATTTTTACAGGCCTCACGGGAGATATAACGGAGGCCGCGCGAGCCCTGGATACTAAGCTGAACGCCGACGCATACTGCGAGCTAGCACCACAGCCAGACAACATGAGCTTGGGGCTGATATTCCGGGACACAAAGGACAAAGGCCGAGAGAGTCTAAAAGTGTTAAGAGAACACTACATCGGCAGAGGTAGGCCCCGGATTGTATCCCTGTATATAACATTGACCGCGCTGAAGAAATCTAACACAGAGACGGTGAATGAATACGTCATCAGGGCGGAGCAGATCATCACGGCGCTCCAAAGTGCAGGAGAAGCACCGAGCGGTGGATTAATGGTGGCGATGGTTATGAGGGGACTACCGGAGATGTATAAACCGTTCACACTGTTGGTGACGCACGGTTCAGCGGACATGTCGCTGGGGGAGTTCAAGGCCAAGTTGCGGAACTACGAGGCCTCAGAAGACTCAGACCCGGTCGCCGAGGAGGCGGGAGAAAGGGTAATGAAGGCCCGGGCAGCGCCAAAGAAAGAGACCGGACCCCCGACGGAGACGGCGTGTTGGCGATGTGGAGAAAAGGGTCACCGAAAAGATAATTGCACAAAAACTGTTTGGTGTAGTTTCTGTAAAACTTCGGGACACGCAGACAGAGTGTGTAGAAAGAAGCGCGAACAGAGCGCTCGGTACATGCGTGTGCAAGATAGCGGCTGTGGACAAGATGGCGGCAGCGGTGGACGTGAGGCGAGTCGAGATGAGCCCGGAGAGCAGTGGGAAGAGAGGACTTCAACTTCGGGGTGCAGACAGCATACGCCAGCTGGTCAGTGCAGCAGCAGCAGGCCAAAAGAAAGGGACTGATCGTGGACACAGGTGCGTCGTCCCACATTATCAACGACAGGAACCGATTCAAGAACTTTGACAGCACCTTCGAGCCGGAGAGACACAGCATGGAGCTGGCAGACGGGAAGCGCACTTTCGAGTTGGCGCACGGGAGAGGAGACGCACAGGTATGCCTCATAGACAGTGAGGGGCGCCGGTGTACAGTGACATTGAAGAACGCCCTCTACATACCCTCGTTCCCCCAATAACTATTTTCTGTCAAATCTGCTACTGCAAATGGTGCCAAGGTGTTCTTCAATTAAGTTAACAATGTTCTTGTGGAGCCTGATGGTATGAGATTTAACATTGAGGTGTACAAGAGAATGTATTATCTACAAACAGAATGTAATGAAAATGATGTGTGTAATGTCAGTCATGATATTCAGACATGGCATGAGATCATGGGTCATTGTAATTACGAGGATATACTGAAGCTGCAGGCGGTAACAGTAGGCATGCACATTAACGGTGAAAAGCATAGACCTAACAAAGAATGTGATGTGTGTGTATAAAGGGAAAGTTCACTCAAACAAGGAACAGAGGTCCCACAGAAAAAGTAAAGACACCACTTGAGCTAGTTAACACAGATCTAGCCGGTCCAGTAACTAATGAGTCCATAGGTGGCTTTAAATATATGCAGTCTTTCACAGATGTGTGTACAGGGGCAGTGTTTGTTTACTTTCTCAAAGCAAAGAGTGACGCACTTCAGGCCACAGAGAAATTCCTTGCAGATGTAGCTCCGTATGGCAGCGTAAAATGCCTGAAGTCTGACAACGGAACAGAGTTTACAAATAGAGAGTTTCAGTCACTGCTGAGAAGGAACAAGATCAGACACGAAACGTTCTGTCCTTACTCCCCGCACCAGAACGGGATAGCTGAGAGGGAAGGGCGCACTCTTTTCAAAATGTTTAGGTGTAAGCTAATAGACGGTAATTTAACTAAGAGTCTATGGCATTATGCGGTCCAAGAAGCAGCTTACACCAGAAATCGGTGTCTTAACAAGCACACGGGCACCACCCCATATACAGCACTGACAGGAAAAAGGTGTGATCTAGCTAGGATGCACAAGTTTGGGTCAGTGTGTTATGCTTACCAACAGGACAGAGGAAAACTCGAGTCCAGGTGTGAGAAAGGACTTTTTGTAGGGCATGACAAAGGCAGCCCCGCTTTTCTAGTCTATTATCCCGGTAAGGGGAAAGTGCAAAAGCACAGGTTAGTAAAGTTTGTCACAAAGACAACATGTGAGAACGAGACACAGACACAGTAGCCAGAGCTGGAATCCAGAGTAGGGTGTGAGAAAAGAGAGACGACACAGCCTAGTGTACTGAGCACAGACATGCAGACAGACGGTCAACAGCCACCGGAGGATGATGGCGAGAAGCACCCTAGGGTGACGTCACGTGCCTCATGCAGTGGGAGATATCCCCCCCGGGAACATAAACCCCCAAAGTATCTGAAAGACTATGCCCAGAGAGAAAGTGACGAGGATGACAGTACACTTACCAGCATAGATTACTGCTACAGAGTAGTGAGTGGTGTACCTCAGACCTTTAAAGAGGCCATGATATCCCCTGAATCAGGAAAATGGGAGAGAGCGATGGATGAGGAGATGAGGTCCCTGGAGGACAATCATACTTTTACTCTAACAAAATTACCCGAGGGTAGACAGACAGTGGGAGGCAAGTGGGTGTACTCAATCAAGGAGGGTATTGAAGGGCACGACAGGTACAAGGCCAGGTTTGTAGCTAAAGGCTACAGTCAGAGGGAAGGAATAGACTACGGTGAGACATTCTCCCCTACAGCTAATCTGACCAGTGTACGAGTAGTTATGCAGAAGGCAGGCGAAGACGACTTGATTTTACACCAGATGGATGTGAAGACAGCCTACCTGCACGCAGGGCCGGCCCTTGGCATAGGCAGTATAGGCGAATGCTAAGGGCGCATCAATCAATGGGAGGCGCCAAAAATAAAAAAAGTTAGAATCTTTTTTTTTATTTTTTTTTTTTATTTCATAACAACACAATTTCCCGATTTTGGATCAACAAAGTACATCTTATTATCTTATACTAACAGAACTACGCCTATATTGCGTACAGCGTCTATAAACTATGGCGCACCCCCCCCCCCCAATCAAGTTTTACTGCCCCAGTAAAAACCAGATGTTTATGTGAAATAGTTCTTTTTTGAAATAATGGTTTTAGTGTGCAATTATAGGTTTTAAATGTTGTATTTGTGTTAATTTAAAATAAATCAAACTCCCAAAAAACGTATACAGCTTTTATTAATATTGGAATTTACTGTGTAAGCAGCCGCGGGGGGGGAGAGCTTTAGAGAGCTCTCTCCTGAAAGACTGAGAGGCTCTGATAACCTCAGCTCAGTGAGCTAAAGGCACACCTTTATATGATCATTATAGCTATAAAAAAATAAGAGAATAGATTTTCATCTATTCTCTTATAGTATAAAATACTTTATGACAGTAAAATAAAGTTGTTATTAATAAACAAGAATACAGTTTAAAAGGGGAGCGATTTGTAAAATATCCATAAAGAAAAATAAAATCTGCTTCCAGTTCTGTTTCATATGGGTGTTGAGAGATGTATCCATAGATCTCTTAATGTTGCTCTCAAAGTGCAGCAGATTGATGCTTTTAACTTCAATATTTAAAAAAAAATCTTCCCGGGGAGCATGCCCCCAGACCCCCCTAGAGGAGGTGAGGTCCACCCCCCACTTAAATCATGCTCAAATGGATAGGATACTAAATACATTTGCACACAGCTTGTGTCCATATCTTTCTGTTTTGGTGATGCCACAACCATGCATGCGCAAATCATAGTGAGTGTCTGCATTTTGGGGGGGGCGCCAGCTAAAATCTTGCCTAGGGCGGCAAAGTGGTCAGTGCCGGCCCTGCCTGCACGCACCCATTGATAGGGACATATATATGGAACAACCTGAAGGTTACGAGAAGAAAGGAGAGAAGCTAGTGTGCAAGCTAGAAAAATCCATTTACGGCCTGAAACAGTCTGGGCGAAATTGGAACGAGATGCTTCATACATGTCTAATTGAAGACCACTTCATACAGAACCCAGTAGACCCCTGTGTTTACACAAAGGAGTCAAAAGAGTCAGGGAAAGTGATAATTGTGATTTGGGTGGATGATTTGATCATCGCAGCAGACAACACTAGAAACCTAGAGCAGGTGAAAGATATGCTCTCCACCAGATTCAAGATGAAGGACCTGGGCAGGTTAAAACATTTTCTAGGCATGGACTTCGAACAGTCTGCCAGTTGTGTAAAGATATCCCAGAAGAGATATGTGGAAAAGATCCTGAATAGTTTTGACATGCAGGAGTGTAGAACTAGGGATACCATGTGATCAAAAGCTAGACTACAATGAGGATGCACAAAAAATGACGGATGTAAAAATGTATAGAGAAGCTGTAGGCAGCGACATTTATTTGACAACATGTACTCGCCCTGACCTATGTTTTGTAGTGAGTAAGTTATCACAGCATTTTGCTGATCCCACAGAAGAGCACTGGATTACAGCAAAACATGTTTTCCGTTATCTTAAAGGTACAGCAGATAAACAGCTTTGTTACAGAAAGAGCAGCGAGGGCTTAGGGCTTCAAGCCTATAGTAACGCAGATTGGGCGGCAGACGCCACAGACAGGAGAAGTACCACAGGGTATTGTGTGAGTATGGGTACAGACAGCTCACTGGTTTCATGGAAAACAAAGAAACAGCCCACAGTGGCACTATCAACGTGTGAAGCCGAATATATGGCTCTAGCCTTGACAATACAGGAATGTATTTATCTGGAAACACTGCTCAAAGGAATGTATACCTATGTATATAAGAAAACTGTTGTTTATGAAGACAACCAGGGAACCATTGCACTTGCCAGAAACTCTGTGTGCCGACAGAGGTGTAAACATGTGGATATAAAATATCACTTCATTAGATCTGTCATCAGAGAAGGAAAGACGACACTGGTTTACTGTCCTACAGATGACATGGTTGCAGACGCTATGACCAAGCCTGTCTCCAAACTGAAATTTAAAAAATGTGCAGGGGTCATGTTCGGTGTGTAAAATATTGCCTACTATGTAATATTGACTGCCATGTTCTTTTGATGTTTTGAACTGTTATTTTTCTTGGAAAAGTTGTACAGTATACACGTCATTCATAAGTTGGAGTGTTAACTTTAAGTATTAATATGTCTGCATGTAACTGCACTATAACTGTTCCACAGTAAGAGGGCGCTATAGGCGTAAGGAGGCGCAGCTATTGTAGCTGAGGTCAGGTATCAGATATAAGGGATTTTTCCCTCCCCTTCTATCTCTCTCTCTCTAGCTCTCATGGAGAGCAGGTCAAGTGGTTCAATGCACACATGAAAATAAACCACGCCAGTTAAGGCTAAAGAATACCTCGTCGTCATGACCAGTTTATTGCTATACATGTGACTCTGTCAACACATTTAATCACCTACCAAAGAAGAGTTTCCTCACAGGAATTAAGCGCTACCTGCAATATCTGCCCCTCGCTGGGTGTGCCTCAGGAGGCTTCATGCTGCAAATCGTTTCCAAGCTCTTTCTAATCACAGATGTTCATCAAATTACCTTATCACAGGCTTAAATCAAGGTTTCTTAGCAGGTTATGCTGGCTCCCAGGGACCCATGTCTGTTGAAACCCGCACTCAAGACTGAAGTTTGCACTGAAGGAGCCAGGAGTATTACACGTGCTGCTATTTAAACGTTTAAAAACATGACAGGCCCCTAGCCTAGTGCTAGGAGGAATTATTCTAGCAACGTTTCTTTATTGAGCCGTTAGTTCCTCACAATTATTCTGTCAAGAGTATTAATAACTACTAAAGATTTTTCCCGTTTCTATGCTCTGTAGATGACATGGCAGGGAAAGCAGACATCCCATATGCCTTCTGTGGCATATATATATTTAAAGGTTTTACAATCAAATGTGCATTTGGTTACCATAGAAGCCCACGTTTCTTGACACCTCATCAGAAGCATTATGCTGGATTCTCTACAATACTTGCAAGCACCCCTTTGTGTCCATCTTTTTACCATTTCCTAGTTGATAACTTTCCCAGATAAACTTCTCAACAGCTATAGGCCTACCTCTTTCAGAACAGGAACTGGAAGCCTTTCCACACGTCTAGAATTATCGGTATCATTCTCGATAGTGTGCTGGTGCAAGCTTCACTGCCACCAGACAAGCTGTCCCGCATCAGAACAGACATAATTACAATTCATGTTATTTATTTAGCGCCTTTCCAATGTTCAAAGTGCTCTACGTTATACTACATATTAGACTTACTTCATACATTCAATACCGATTGCTTCCTTCAAATATGGTCTTTGGTCGCTCGCTAGTAAACTCTGGAGAGGTTCATTGCTGGTGTGACGTAGTCCGCATCAAACATGGGAAACAACTATTTGCGCGTCATCGCTTGTTTTGCTATCTATGCTGGGTGCAACATCCAGTAACCTATAGGGTCATGCATTCATTCTGGTTACTGCTTACCTCACTGGTCCCCTGTGTACAGAGAAAGGCAGTGGTACAATCTCATCAGAGCCACCTGTCATCGGTGAAACCTCCTCATTGCATAACTTCTCATTATGTGTTATAATGTTTTTAATGCACGTTGTCTGATTTATAATCCTATGCGCCTGCCGCAGAGTCTGTTGATGCACTCTCCAGATTAACAACAGCATGAAAATAACCTGCCAATGCTCCATGATGCAGGCTACTGTAGAAATTGCAGGGATCTGCATTTTATCCGCTTAATGTCACGCCAATTTTGAAAAAGCATCTCCGTACAATGACTTTAGTTTACAGTTCATAGTCTGTTTGAGCTTGCTGGGTAACGCAAACCCAACCTTCTGCAAATGAGCAATGTAATACACTTGCGTCTGGTGTAAAGACGAGGACTATTCGGCATGAATGCAACCTTAGAGATGGTCATTGCTCTGATCTTTGGTCCTTAGCCCCTCTGCGACGAGTGGAATGTCATGTTCATTCTTTTATAATGACCTTGCGGTGTCTTCAGATCCTCTCTAGTTACTTACAGATGCTGCGCTTCTGCTGGTTCGGGGGACTTCACAATGAGTGGTTTGCCCCACCAGCTTGCCATGCCCTTCGTTCAACCAAATGACTCTGGATCTACACGTCAAGCCCCTCAAGGATTTCCGATATTCTGCCTCCAACCAAGAGCATTATTAAAAGCATACAATTCAGCTTGGTACTTTATCTTCTTCTGTCCCAACCTCCTCTGTGTACTTATGCAATAGATATAATAGTTGTTCATGCATTAATTGTATTTTCATTCAAATCCTGCAATCTTCAAGTGCTAAGTATTAAGCCACGCTAGGGTTAATTCATTTGCTCCTCAAGGGCCTTAAGAAGGCACGTCCTCCACGCAATGATAAAGACTGCCTCTTAACTTTGCACCCGTGCAAAGGTTAATGTATAAGTTCAGACAAAGGGGTTTCACTATACATCGATAAACGTCAGATGCAGTTGTTACAGCTTTCTATGGGTTTCTCAGGTGGTGAATATACACAGACCTCTCACATTTTAATCCTCAGCATAATCTCACCCTTACTGAATTAACTTTGGAGATCAAATATACACACTGTTTTGAAACATTCAATGTCTGACAGTTCTGTTTGGGGAGTCAAGGAACCCAGAATAATCATTGCTAAAACTAACACTGTTTTCTTTGTCCTTTATCTTCCATGCTGAACTTCTCGCACCATTGCCTTCCGACACATGGGTCGGCACCCATGTTTATTCGATGGCTGCAAACCCAACGACGAGGGTTCTCCTCCAAGCTGCGTGATCTCTGCCTAAGCTGCGATCTGCCCCAAGATCGCTATTCCCACTGTTTAAGAATCTGCACAGCCACAACTGCAGCTCTATATCAACCTACCTCAACCCTGAGTATCCTGGGCCGCCTGCCCACCAGCGCTATATCATGCCTCACAGGAATGAGATCCTTTCAGCACAAACAACCATGAACTCTTGCACTACTCGATGATGAGTAAACGTTCAAAGATGTATATCTGTAGAATTCTGTTATTGCATACCAGGTGGTTGCTGGGTTAGATTATATATATATTTTTTTATTATTGTATATTCCCCTCATAGCTGCATGCTTGGGGGGGAAAGCTCATTGTCGCTGCCTCAAAGACCTAGACACAGCAGTCTGATAGGTAGTATATTCCCCTCAAAGTCGTGGTGCTGGGGGGGGGGGTCGGCACTGGTCACTTCCAGGCCTACACATAGCAGTCGCTCTAGGTAGTATATTCCCCTCAAAGCCGCGGTGCTTAAGGCGGATGGCTTTCGGGCTGTTCCCGGGCCTTCACATAGCAGTCACTAGGTAGTATATTCTCCTTAAAGCCGCGGTGCTTAAGGGGGATGGCTTTTCGGGCTGTTCCCGGGCCTTCACATAGCAGTCACTAGGTAGTATATTCTCCTTAAAGCCGCGGTGCTTGAGGGGGATGGCTTTTCGGGCTGTTCCCGGGCCTTCACATAGCAGTCACTAGGTAGTATATTCTCCTTAAAGCCGCGGTGCTTGAGGGGGATGGGTTTTCGGGCTGTTCCCGGGCCTTCACATAGCAGTTTCATTAGGTAGCATATATAGATAGTATATTCCCCTCAAAGCCGCGGTGCTTAAGTGGGATGGCTTTTCGGGCTGTTCCCGGGCCTTCACATAGCAGTTTCACTAGGTAGTGTATATAGGTAGTATATTCCTCTCAAAGCCGCTGTGCTCGGGGAAGAATCGGCTCTGGGCTATTCCTAAGGCCTACACATAGCAGTCTCACTAAGTAGTATATTCCCCTTAAAGCTGCTGTGCTTAGGGGGAATGGCCACATGGCAGCATCACCAGCGTCAGGCTCGGGCTTCGCAGTTTTGGGGGATAGTATCTAATCTCCAAGCAGTTTTGGGGCTTAGTTATTCGATCATCACTCATTGTGCTATGTATATCTATGGAGTGATGATGCCCGAGCCTAGTCACCAAACTTAACTATATGCTGCTTCTAATAAACATGTTAAAGGAATACGTGAGTTGTCTGACTGAAATGGGGCGAAGCCTGCGAGCTAGTTCAGGCAGTCAACTCGAGCACTTATGCTGCATTCATACATAACGCCCCTTGCCACTCTACAACCAACCAAACAGAGTCTCCTTAATATGCCGCTCTATTTAACCTGCCAGATCTCTCTCTATGCATTGCTTGCTTCTGCTATTGCTGCAGCTACTTCCACGTCGCTGCTGCTTGCCTGCCCCACCACCACCCCAGCTTCCACCCCAGCTTCCACCTGTAGGCTCGGGGGTTAGTTATTCGATCATCACTCATCGTGCTATGTATTTCTATAGAGTGATGATGCCCGAGCCTAGTCGCCAAACTTAACTATATGCTGCTTCTAATAAACATGTTAAAGAAACACGTCAGTTGTTTGACTCAAATATAATACAATTTAGAGATTTGGGGATATTTATCTCCCATTCTTTCACTTTTTCTGACATTTTCAACACCAAACATGTCGTTAATGTCTCTATTTAGTGAAATACAGCAATATGAAAGCCATCACACTTTATCAGTAGACAAATGCAGGAAATTACTTTTTTAATGCAGTATTTTCTGATATATGACGCAACACAAAGATATTTCGCTCTGTGCAAACCTTTGACTCTAATATGTCAACAACATGAAACAAGAATATGAACCTGGCTTTATCCAATGTTCACACAAGAGTTCTACATCCTGACACATCCTTCATCTACACTGTCTCAACTGAAAGAGGACCAGAAACACATAATATTTATATATAATAAAATGTGGAGACTTTGGGATATTTATCTCCCATTCTTTTACTTTTCGGGCATTTTACAGACCAGACATGTCGTTGATGTCACTGTTTACCAAACTACCACTTTTTCTGAAAAATGCATAAAATTATGCAATATATGTTAAATACATGGTTTATACATGTAATTACTGGGGTTCAATTTCTTCTGATTACCTAATTTGGGCATGCACATTTGCCACGCGCAAACCTACCTCTTTTGAATTTGGAAAGGTTGGCATGTATGGAAAAGTCTCCTGGTCAACTCAAAAGAGAAATAAACCAAAACCAAAAAACAAGCTGCCAGTCAGCACCATGCATAACTTGCTTCTGCCCCCCCTTGCTTCTCGACTTCCCCTTCTTCTCCCTCCACCTCTTTCTTTCTTTTGACTCAGTATGAAGCGTCCCTACAGGACTTCTGTGTTTCCGTCTCAGCTTGGTTTGATTCAGACTCCCATTCCTTAAAACACGCTGCCAGACCATGAGAGCAGCCAAAGAATCAAACCTTGTGATCTGAAGTCTGCTGGTCGGGTCCAATAAACATAAATCTGAATAATGGTGCATTTAAGGTCCTACAACATTTCCAACTCAGCCAGCAGGGTCAATTTTTGGAAAGCTTCTGCAGACACAGGTCCAATATGGAGCTTGGCAGGAATTCAGCTTGAATACACAGAGTTTACACATAGAGCTCAGTGTGTGTGTGTGTGTGTGTGTGTGTGTGTGTGTGTGTGTGTGTGTGTGTGTGTGTGTGTGTGTGTGTGTGTGTGTGTGTGTGTGTGTGTGTGTGTGTGTGTGTGTGTGTGTGTGTGTGTGTGTGTGTGTGTGTGTGTGTGTGTGTGTGTGTGTGTGTGAGAGTTTGTGTGTATATGTATATGGGTGAAGGAGAAGAGGGTAGGGGGTTGGGGTGCACTTGATGTCTTTATTCTGTCGTCTCATTGGTTGGGGAATAAAGCAGGTACTTACACGGCTCAGCACTTCTCTACAGTACGGCTGTGCCAGCGCCGGGAGCTAACACACATCCAGTGTTAATCACCATGTTCCCTGCCATTCCACACACAAGCATGCCTGTGCACACACACACACACACACACACACACACACACACACACACACACACACTAACTAACATATACAGACACACTAGGGGCACCCCAAATGCCTGCAGGGATGGAGGGTGCTAATCTGACAGTGATCTAGTAACTCACTAAGCAATGACACTGGCTTACTGAGAGGGGAGTGTGTGTGTGTGTGTGTGTGTGTGTGTGTGTGTGTGTGTGTGTGTGTGTGTGTGTGTGTGTGTGTGTGTGTGTGTGTGTGTGTGTGTGTGTGTGTGTGTGTGTGTGTGTGTGTGTGTGTGTGTGTGTGTGTGTGTGTGTGTGTTTCTATCTCAGGCTAAAACTGGGGACACGTTTTGGGCTTGTGGGCTTGAAACCAGTGAGCTTAGAAAACCTTTCGACATTTAAAACAGAACTGCTATCCCAAATTTAGATTTACTGCAGTTCAAATGTATCTTCATTGGGGTTATGTTGTGGAACAATTAGGGCTGTGTTTGATAGATAAATAAACAAGAACTTAAAGAGGACATATTGTGCTCATTTTCACAATTTCTACCATGACAGGTTTACATGCTTTCATTTGCAAAAAAGTTTTACAATTCGTTTTTTTTTAGCTTTTGCTTACCATTTACATGCACACAAACCTATTTAACACACTACAGGAGAGATTTTCTCCAAAGGTTTTTTGTGCACTATTTTCAGCGAAAAACCAAGGAAGAACAAGAGAATATGGAGAAATTAATGGTTCAGGAGACACAGGCGGAAAGGACTATCTGTCCAACAGAGAGAGTTGGAAGTAAATAAGTAATTACTGCTGTCCCTGATATGTCCCTCGCTCTACAGTATATCCTGCACTTTCTTTGGTTTTAAGTCTTAGCTGCTGTCTTGTCTGGTCGAAGAATGTGCACACAAATAGATTTCCAATTGCAGACAGGTCCAGATATTTAACCTGCAAGGTATTTCTTGGACGTCTGCAACACATCTCTCAGATCGCAACTTAAAAAAAATCTCACATTGATCGTTACTGACAGGAAAAACTAACAATTTGCCTTTTATCGGTTTTGTCTGCAGTCATCAAAGATTGTCAGCAAGTGGAAAGTTGTAAGTAAAAAATCGCTGTAAAAAGTGGAGCTCTGTGTTGTACTGTGTTGCGCTAAATACTAACATCGTCATGTTAACATGCTCATGGTGACAATACTCACATGCTGAAGTTTATCAGGTAACATCAATATCTGGGAAAAATGGATGTATGTAGTAAAGGTTGTGCTTATCCAGTAGATGTCAAGCTTCTTCACTGAATAAGTGAAAAGTGTAACCTGCTGGTGGTGCCCAATTTAATGGCAATCCAGACGATTTTTACTAGTTTTAATACATGACCTTACCAATGGACCAACCAACAAACCTATCATTAGAGACTTCAAGCATGGCTTAGTATTATTCAAGTCTCAGTTTTTTCAGCTTCCTGCAAGTTACCTAGAAAGGCAGGCATTTAATAACACATATTTCCACACTTCTTGATAAAAGCATCCCTGTGTGATGTTCCAGTATATCCGTGTTCTTTATCTTTGCTGGTGTGGGTTTCTGTACGTGCTCCACTCACATGATCACACGCAAACAAAACTGTAATAACAGGAGGTGGAAAAAAAGAGCGAAAAAAAAGTAAATCAAACAGAATAGAAATAGACAAAGATTATAGTTTTTTTACCAGATACAGAAACATAAGAAGGTTGGCAAGAAAGAGACAATGATGGCAGGAAGGATGAAGATAGAAGGAGAGAGTTGAAACAGTCTGGACTCTCCTGGGAAGGATCTGATCATCCCACACATATCGAGGGATGAAGGAGAACAAATGTTCCCAGGCCCACAAGTCACCTAACAAAGATCGGACCGTGCCACAGATCGCCAGATTCCTATGAGCTGCTATTGTTAGAGCACAATCCCCACAAAACGCCATGAGAGAGAGAGCGTGGATAAACAGATCAAGCTTTACAAAATATGTCATCTTTTTCTCAGACTAATGCTGGAGGTTGTGGTTGGAAGTGTGGTGCACACTGAGGGTGAGATCTGACTGCAGTCCACTCCAGAGCCAGGGCTAAGTGATAGGACATTATATAAATCAGTAAAAATCTGAATCAGGTTTATTGCCAAAAAGAGATACATATAAAGGGCCCTATTATGTTCATTTTCAGGTTCATAGTAGTATTTAGTGCCTCTGCTGTGACATGTTTCTATGCTTTAATGTTCAAAAAGCTCTTTATTCTTCTCATACTGCTCTGAACGTGTGTAGCTGCATTAAAACTCGACATTTGTCTAATATTTGCCTAACAAACAAATGTATTCCATGGTACAGCTCTGAAAAAAATTAGGAGACTACCGCAGCATTATCAGTTTCTCTAGTTATATTATTTATTTACAGGTATGCGTTTGAGTAAAATGAACTTTTTTCATTTTATTCTGTGAACTACTGACAACATTTCTCTGTGTTGGAATTCAACAGACACTGGAATATAATGGCTGCCTTACATGAGAGATTGATTACGTAACTTAAAGGGGCCCTATCATGCTCATTTTCAGGTTCACATCAGTATGTAGTGTCTCTACTTTAAAGAGTCCTCTTCTGCTGATGTTCAGGTGTATATCAGTATCTAGTGTCTCCACTTTAAAGAGTCCTCTCCTGCTGATGTTCAGGTGTATATCAATTAATCAATCAATCAATGTTTATTTATATAGCCCAATATCACAAATGTTACATTTGTCTCAGTTGACTTCACAGTTTGTACAGAATATCAGTATGACAATACGACACCCTCTGTCCTTAGACCCTCACATCGTACAAGGAAAAACTTCCAGAGAAAACCCACAGTTTAAAGGGAAAAATGGGAGAAACCTCAGGGAGAGCAACAGAGGAGGGATCCCTCTCCCAGGACGGACAGACGTGTAATAGATGCCGTGTGTAAATTGAAAAGATAATAAATTTGCAACATAGGTAGTCCAAATGTTTGGAAATGCATGTGTGTATAATAGGAAGATGAATCCACGAGGATATCCATCCAGGACTTATGATCCAAGACCACAGCCACGACTCAAGATCCAGGACTCGCGATCCATGACACAGGGCCGCAGGATCATCCATGACTCCGGATCCCGGCGTATATAGACACCAAAAAGAAAGAAATTTGGGGAAGCTGGGTTAATCGGAACATGAGAGTACACAGGTATAGACAGAGAGAAGGAAGAAGTAAGATGTCCCCCGACAAACGAAGCCTATATCAGCAAAACTAGGGGCTGAATCTAATCAGCCCTAACTATAAGCTTTATCAAAAAGGAAGGTCTTAAGCGCACTCTTAAAAACGGATAGGGTGTCTGCTGCCCGAACACAAACTGGAAGCTGATTCCACAAAAGTGGAGCTTGATAAGAAAAGGCTCTGGCTCCCATTGTACTTTAGAGACTCTAGGAACAACCAACAACCCTGCATTCTTGGAACGCAATGCCCTAGTAGGACAGTAGGGTATAATGAGTTCTTTAAGGTAAGATGGCGCCTGCCCATTAAGGGCTTTGTAGGCGAGAAGAAGAATTTTAAATTCTATCCTGTGTTCTATAGGGAGCCAGTGTAAGGCAGACAGAACAGGAGTAATGTGGTCCCTTTTCCTAACTCTGGTTAGTACACGAGCTGCAGCATTTTGAATCAACTGAAGCGACTTGACTGACTTCTTTGTACCCCCTGATAATAAGGAGTTACAATAATCCAGCCTTGAAGTAACAAATGCATGGACTGGTTTCTCAGCATCGTTTTGAGGCAAGATATGCCTGATTTTTGCAATGTTACGTAGATGGAAGTAGGCGGTCCTTGAAATTGATTTTATGTGGGTGTTAAAGGATAAATCCTGATCAAATATAACACCAAGATTCCTTAAAGTCTCACTGGAGGCCAAATTAATGCCATCCATAGTTAGTATATCTTTAGATAATTTGTTTCGTAGATTCTTCGGGCCAAGTACAATAACTTCAGTTTTGGTCGTGTTTAACATAAAAAAATGTAAGGTCATCCACGTTTTTAGGTCCTTGAGGCAGTCTTGAATTTTATTTAGATGATTAATTTCATCAGGCTTGATTGATAAATATAGTTGAGTATCATCCGCATAACAATGACATTTTACAGAATGATTCCTTATAATATTGCCTAACGGAAGCATATACAGTATAGTGTGAACAAAATAGGTCCAAGCACTGAGCCCTGTGGCACTCCATGGCTAACTTTGGTTTGCATGGAAGATTCATCGTTGACACGTACAAACTGAGAGCGTTCAGATAGATAGGACCTAAACCAGCCTAAAGCAGTTCCCTGTATGCCAACTAAGTGCTCTCGTCTTTGCAATAGGATATCATGGTCGATAGTATCAAATGCAGCACTAAGATCGAGCAAGACAAGAATAGAGACAAGTCCCTTGTCTGAGGCTATTAGAATGTCATTTGTGATTTTAACCAGAGCTGTCTCTGTGATATGTTGTGTTCTAAAGCCAGACTGAAAATCTTCAAATAAATCATAGTTTTTTAAGTAATCACACAGCTGTTTTGCGACTGCTTTCTCAAGAATATTTGAGAGGAACGGAAGATTAGAAATAGGTCTATCGGTGGCTAAAACCTCTGGATCGAGGTTGTGCTTTTTAAGAAGCGGTTTTATCACTGCTACTTTGAATGATTGTGGAACATAGCCTGATAATAACGACATATTCATAATGTTTAACAAAGAAGTGCTAATTAATGGAAAAACGTATTTTAACAGCTTAGTTGGAATCGGGTCTAAGATACACGTTGATGGTTTAGAAGAGAGAATCATTGAATTTAATTGTTCAAGGTTTATGGCTGAAAAGCATTCTAGTTTACTATCTAGTGTAATATTAGAACTTACGTTTCCGGGAGCTGTTGTTAATACTATACTGGTCAAAGGCAAGAGGTCATTGATTTTGTTTCTAAGAGTAACAATTTTATCATTAAAAAAGCACATAAAATCATTACTACTGAGTGCTACAGTATGGGAATAGAAGGCTCAGTCGAGCCGTGGCTCTCTGTCAGGCTGGCTACAGTGCTGAAAATAAATCTTGCATTATTCTTATTCTCATCTATTAATGAAGAGTAGTAGGCTGCTCTCGCTTTACGCAGTGCTTTCTTATATTCATTGAGAGTAATATGCCAAATTAAACGAGATTCTTCAAGTTTAGTGGAACGCCGGAATATCCTTTCAAGTTGTCTCGACTTTTGCTTTATTTTACGGGTTTCGGCATTATGCCATGGAGCTAGTCTATGTTGTTTTATTTTCTTCTTTTTCAAAGGAGCAACAGAGTCTAATTTTATTCGCAGCGCATCTGTAGCACTATCAACAACATGATCAATTTGGGGTGGTGTACATTTTGTATAAGTTTCCTCCCTTACATGCAGACATGCTATCGAGTTAAGTATTGGTGGAATCTTTTCCTTAAATTTGGCTATAGCACTAACAGATAGGTTTCTGCTGCAGGAGCTTTTGGCTAATGCTTTGTAGTCTAGTAACAGTACTTCAAAAGTTACTAAGAAATGGTCGGATAAAGCAGGATTATGCGGTTCGACTAATAGTTGCTCAATTTCAATACCATAAGTCAGAACAAGGTTGAGAGTGTGATTATAGCAGTGGGTTGGTTTATTTACACTCTGACAGAAACCAACATAATCTAATATAGAGTTAAATGCAACAGTAAGGCTATTTTTATCATCGTCAACATGAATATTAAAGTCACCTACAATAAATACTTTATCTGTTTTAAGTACCAAAGTTGATAAAAACTCAGAGAATTCTGATAAGAATTCTGAATAAGGACCTGGTGCACGGTACACTGTAACAAATAAGACTGGCTGCAAAGTTTTCCAGATCGGATGCGTAAGACTAAAAACGAGGCTTTCAAAGGAGGTATAATTACATTTTTGTTTAGTATTGATAAGTAAACTTGAGTCAAAGATTGCTGCAACTCCACCTCCTCGGCCCGTGCCTCAGGCAATATGAGTATTGATATGACCTTAAATTGTCCTTGGGCAGACACACACACCGTTAATATTGGGTATTTTATTGGGTTCGGGATTCCTATGGATGACTGCCTTGGAGAGAGTGCAGAGAAGCGTGTAAGACTGCGACTCTGCCTCCTGGTCTCAACTCCAGTTTGTCATGGATTAAGTCCACAAAGCCCTGAAATGTTTGCCGAAATGAGATTTGCACCTTCCAAAGTAGGATGAATGCCGTCTCCCTTAATCAGACCAGGTTTTCCCCAGAAGGCTGTCCAATTATTTACGAAGCCCACATTGTTTGCTGGGCACCACCAAGACAACCAGCGCTGAAATGATGACATGCGGCTATACATGTCATCATTGATCAGATTGGGGAGGGGACCAGAGAAGATTACGGTGTCCGACATTGTTTTAGCATAACTATACACCGACGCCACATTAAGTTTGGTGCATTCTGATTGGCGTAAACGAACATCATTACCACCGACGTGAATAACAATCCTACTGTATTTACGTTTATTTTTAGCCAGCAGTCTAAGATGCGCCTCAACGTCGCCCGCTCTGGCCCCCGGAATGCATGTGACTGTGGAGGCTTCGGTCTCTAAATTCACGTGTGTCATAATAGAGCTACCAATAACCAGAGTTGGCTTCTCAGCGGGTGTCTCGCTGAGTGGGGAATATCTGTTAGATACGTGAACGGGTTGGCGGGGACCTACGGGTTTTGCGTTATGCCCCTTCTGAACAGTCCCCCAATCTCCCTGCTGCTCGGGAGTTGCCGGGGGACGGCTAAGAGGAGCTACCTTTTGCCGGTCCGCACCGGCTAACATGGGCTTTACTGTAGCTGAGTTATTTTCTAAGATGCGGAGCCGGGCTTCTATGGCTATGATTCCCGCCTCCAACCTAACAACTATACTACATTTAACACATGTATCGGTACCAGTAAAGGAGGTAGGGAAGTAACCAAACATGAGATAGTTAGAGCAGGAAATAGTACCCGAGGGTGGGGAAAGAGCCATGGCTAGCTATCAAGCTAAAGTAGCTACCTTTAGCAAACCCGAAAAGAGTGTAGGCAACTGTGGAGTTACAGTCGCTAAGAGAAGGAGAGTTGTGAGTGCTTAAGCTGTAGTAACGTGTGATTACAACGTCAGGCAGTTGCCGTGATCAAGAGTTTTAAAACGATCGATTAAGTTAAGATAATAACAGGGCTCTCAAGTTTTGAAAAGAGTTCAGAGTGAGATTTTGGCAGCGAAGTTTGGTACTCCAACTTCTTGCTCCCCTCAAAGTTCCCATGAAGCCCTCTGTACCGCGAATGTCAACGGGGGGGGGGGGGTGCTAGTGGAGTATGAAGCCCTCTGTATCGCAAATGTCAACGGGGGGGGGGGGTGCTAGTGGAGTGCACGCGTCTCAAACAAGCCTAATTTGTTTACAAAATTGCGGTGCGACTTGGTGGGCGGTACCCTGGAAAGAAATCTCTGCGTGAGAAATACAAGGTGTGGCGTGTGAGCGTGTAAATGGAGTGAAGTGCGTGTGTCTCACGCCAAATGCGTGAGACTTGAGAGCTCTATAATAACCTATCAGCAACAGAACAGGCACACGGGATACCCGGAGATGACAACAACAACCGGAAGTTACAACATGCTTACCGCAATAGTGGTCCGTGGGGAGGCGATATCAGTATTGTCTCTACTTTAAAGACTCCTCTCCTGCTGATGTTCATGTGTATATCAGTATGTAGTGTCTCTACTTTAAAGAGTCCTCTCTTGCTGATGTGCAGGTGTATATCAGTATGTAGTGTCTCTACAGTGACATGTCTCCATGCTTTAATGTTCAAAAAGCTCTTTATTCTTCTCATACTACCTGTGCTGCAGCACCTCTTTTCACCCTCTGTCTGAAACCAGAGCCCAGTCTGCTCTGATTGGTTAGCTGGCCGGCTCTGTTGTGATTGGTCAACCGCTCCGGGGTTCCCGCCCCTTAGCCACTCTTTCACTTTGCAGACCAAATTTTAAAAGACATATCTAAATGTGTATGTAGTATGATAATTTCTTCCAACTAATCTGCGAGAAGAAATGTTTTGTAATATAGCAGAAACTCTCAATATCTCAGTGCATGAAAAATAATGTTTTTGCAAAAAGTGTCTCACTTTAAATAGCCAAATTTGACTGACTTATACATTGTTACCGGTAGGATAAAACTACACACACTGTTAATAGCAAACCCCAGTAGAGATGGTTTCTAGAAAATGTTGTGCAGCATTTACCATTTCACTATAGTCTCTAATATGCAGCAGCAGGAGACAACAGGTAGCTCATGTGAGGGAACAGATCAGGCAGCGTGGAGCAACAGGAGCACTGATGTTAGAGGAGGAGCAGATGTGGAGGAGGGGGTGCAGATCACAGCTGATTAGAGACCAGACACAGGTGTGAGGGACGGCGGAGGACAGGGGGGGCATCTGGTGGACAGGTGGGGAACGATCAGGACAGAAAAGTGCAGGAAGTGACACCACGAGAGAGGAAAGACAGCTGTGAGCGTAAAAATCATACAGAGGCACCAAACTCACAGTACTGACTCCACTCTGCCTAACAAACAAATTTAAACAACGACTGTCACTAAAAACAAAAATATGGTGAATTGTCAGAACATTTGTATTTTTTCACATTTTGAGGACAGACGGAATATTAAAAACTGGCACACTGGATGAATAATAACCAGCCTAACCTTGCTGAGATTTTAAAGGTTAAAAAAAGCCCCTAATCTTCAAAAGCAGATTTCTCTCTCTGTATAAAAAAGCCTGTGGACTTGAGCGCAGAGCCACAGAAGTGACACAATAATGAAATCGTATCAAATATGGATCGCGGTCCGGTCTCCCTTAGCAACCAAAAATGGAGACATTAAAAAAAAAAAAACTGGATTAGAGTGGAACCACATTGAGATTACAAACATACTGTGCTACTTTTTAGAGTTGTAATTTTTAAGAGGACATTGAAAAGTGATGGATTAAATAGAAACTCAGAGAGAATAGGGTACGATGTTATGTTCATTCTCTCCTTCAAGTTGCGTAGGTCTCACAACAAAAAAATCGTGTTTACATGAATGTGTACTTGTGTGGCTGCATTAAATTCAACATTTGTCTAATATTTGCTAAACAAATGTATTCTATTATGATATACTATGTGTTCTGGTGATATACTGATTAACTTATAATGCTCATCCCCAGGTTTATAATTGTATTTAGTGTCTACTATGAAGTGTTTCCATGCTTTATTCTTCAGAAGGCTCTTTATTTTTCTATCAATCAGAGCCCAGTCTGCTCTGATTGGTTAGCTGGCCTGCTCTGTTGTGATTGGTCAACCGCTTCCAGATGTCCCGCCCCTTCGTCTATCACGTACAATGTGTTGGAGCACTAGCTTATAGACGCGCAAGAGTTCCATAGTGATGTCACTACGTTACGGAAGTAAAAAAAGGAGTCCATAGATGAGAACAGCGCTACGTCACTTCTTAAAGCTGTGTGGAAAGAAACTCCCTCTGGAGGGAACACAGGGATTGTAGCCTCTGCAGACCATTAAGCTCGCGTCACACTGTCCCGAAATTGACACCCGATGGACACACGAATAAGGAATTGTGAATTTCGCACGAACGTGGCCCCGAACCACACAACAAGCGACTTTGTTAACCATTTTGAAAAAAAGGTTGATGATATTCGCTCTTCTTTTTCTGACTCACCTTTACTCACCGCTGGGTCACCAGACCCTCCCTTCACCCACACACTGACCTCCTTCTCCCCTCTCTCTCCAAGTGAGGTTCTTACCCTCGTTACCTCTGCCCGTCCTACCACCTGTTCTCTGGACCCTATCCCCTCAAACCTCCTTCAGACTATCGCTCCTGATATTCTACCATTTCTCACCCATTTCATCAACACTTCTCTAACTTCTGGTCACTTTCCAAACAGTCTCAAGGAGGCAAGAGTAAACCCTCTCCTAAAGAAACCCACTCTCAACCCGTCTGATGTTATTAACTACAGACCCGTCTCTCTCCTCCCGTTCCTGTCTAAAACACTTGAACGCGCTGTCTTTAAACAACTCTCCTCTTATCTCCATCAGAACAACCTTCTGGATCCGCACCAGTCTGGTTTCAAGGCAGGTCACTCAACAGAAACTGCTCTCCTTGCTGTCTCTGACAAACTGCACACTGCTAAAGCAGCCTCCCTCTCCTCTGTCATCATCCTTCTGGACCTGTCTGCTGCATTCGACACGGTGAACCATCGGATCCTCCTTCGCACTGTCCAAGAACTTGGAGTTTCAGGCACTGCACTTTCCCTCCTCACCTCATACCTCAACGACCGCACCTACAGGGTTACTTGGAGAGGGTCCGAGTCCGACCCTTGTCAATTAACTACAGGGGTCCCTCAGGGCTCGGTTCTTGGTCCCCTCCTCTTCTCCCTGTACACAAACTCGCTCGGGTCTGTCATTAGCCCGCATGGTTTTTCATACCACTGCTACGCTGACGACACCCAACTAATTCTGTCCTTTCCCCGCTCAGAGACCCAGGTCGTCGCACGCATCTCTGCTTGCCTAGCAGACATCTCTCGGTGGATGTCTGCTCATCACCTCAAGCTCAACCTTGACAAGACTGAACTGCTCTTCCTTCCGGGAAAAGATTGTCCCACTCTTGACCTAACAATCAACATCGGCACCTCTGTTGTTTCCCCGACTCAGACTGCAAGGAATCTGGGTGTGGTCCTAGATAACAAACTGTCCTTCACTGCAAACATCGCTGCTACAACCCGCTGCTGCAGATACACGCTTTACAACATCAGGAGGATACGTCCCCAGCTGACCCAGACATCAGCGCAGATTCTGGTCCAGGCTCTCGTCATCTCACGCCTAGACTACTGCAACTCCCTCCTGGCTGGTCTACCTGCATGTGCCATCCGACCTCTGCAGCTCATCCAGAATGCAGCGGCTCGTCTGGTCTTCAACCTTCCCAAATTCTCCCACACCACACCGCTCCTCCGCTCCCTTCACTGGCTTCCAGTAACTGCTAGAATCCACTTCAAGACACTGGTACTTGCGTACCATGCTGCGAATGGATCTGGCCCTTCCTACATCCAGGACATGGTTAAACCGTACACCCCAGCACGTGCACTCCGCTCTGCATCAGCCAAACAGCTCGCTGCACCCGCACTGCGAGGGGGACCCAAGTTCCCGTCAGCAAAAACACGTGGGTTTGCTATCCTGGCTCCAAAATGGTGGAATGAGCTCCCCATTGAAATCAGGACAGCAGAAAGCTTACACATCTTCCGACGCAAACTGAAAACTCATCTCTTTAGACTCCACTTCGAGCGATAAAATTACTAACAAAGCACTTATATACTAATAAAGGGCTGGCTTTCTAAATGCCAGTTGAGTAGCACTTGAAATGTTTGGCTCTATGAAACCTGATGTACTTATATGATTCTGTTTTCTTAAAGGTTGTATCTTCCTGGTCGAATGCACTTATTGTAAGTCGCTTTGGATAAAAGCGTCAGCTAAATGCAATGTAATGTAATGTAAAAAGGCAACATTTACATTACATTTAAGACATATCCTACAACTGCAACAAAAGTAACAAAAACAATTATGTTAAAGTACTATGATACTGTACTGACATGTTCAGACTTGTTCTTTACTTTATCCGTCTTTATATGTAGAAGATATTACGTTTTCTCCGTAATGTTGTTTCCATAGCAACAACAACTTCCTGTCAACTCGCCTTCAAAATAATATATTATATCCTTTTCAGTTTCACAGAACACAAATTGGGTTATTTTATTTACATAATATGTTTACATGATTTTGTTGTGCAATAAAACAACCCGATGGACACACGATAAAGGAAATGTTCAAATTCGGCTCTGATCGTAGCAACATCGGGCCATTCGTGAGGGCATCTTAAGCCATTGTATGACCGCCGGTGGAGTTTCTCAGGCTCCGGCAGCAACTTCGTGAGCGATGGCAAAATCTTTGGTATGCCAAAACATTGCCGATGGACCTTGCGAAGGTTCATTTTCGTGTTGAATTTGTGTGTCAGTTTTGCCCTTCGTAAAGCCATCGTGAGGGCATCTTTTTATCATCGGTGCCATCGGGCATTCACCCCGATCAGAGTGAGGGCCAATGCCCGTTGGCACCGATAATCAGAGGTGGGGACTCGACTTGACTCGAGTCAGACTCGAGTCGCATATTTTTTGACTTGAGACTTGCTTGACTAACAATGATAAAACACTTGGTATTCATGACTTGAGACTTGACTTAAGCTTGAGATAAATGACTTGAAAAGGACTTGACAATTTAAAATTAAATATTTGCGTTTGTTTTTGTAGTGAGATATTACGTTTAGTTTTTTCGAAAAACGTGACTATAGCGCTGTGCGCGCAAACCTGGCAACCCACTAGAAGGCAGGAGTCTCAGCGGCTAGCTTTACTCCAAAAATAGTGAAGTTTGGATTCAAGGATTATTTTGTCGATGACGGTAATAAGAAGAGAACAGCGGTATTCAGGGTCTGCAGCATAAAGATCAGGCAACCACCACAACATCCAACTTAATTCGTCACTATTACAAAAACCACAGAGAAAGGTGCGTGAATGTGTTGTGTTAGCTAGAAAGCTAACGTTAAATTTAAGCTACGTTAGACTTGGTTTCAAATCGATTAAGCAAAGAGAAGAAAAAACGGTAAATGAACACTAGAACCGCCAAGGGATTCATTTTGACTAACCCTGATACTGGCAGGCTGTCAGGAGAGGGAGAGAGAGAGAGAGAGGAAAAGAGATGCCTCGTTTATTTCCCCTGTGTTATTATCAGAAGTTACTGTAAACTTTTGAATAATGTAGTTCATCTACTTCTAGTAGTTTGTTTAAATGTTTTAATTATGTTGTTATTGTTTGTAGAAGTACATCGTTCCTTGATTTATTGTAAAATGAATCTGGACTTTTTTATCTTTTATGATGATAAACTGAAGCAATTTCTAAATGAACCCAATTAAGTGAGTTTTAAATCGTCCTACTTAGTTTATAAGGAAATTATGAAGAGGAACAAATTAAATTATTTGAAAATGATATCTATGTAGGTGCTGACGCTGTTGGCGGTTCTAGTGTTAACAGACATTTAAATTAAATATGTGTAATGGCAAATGCCATATATGATTTTCTTACCTGGAATTCTGCCTTTTTGAACAGACTTTTTGATTGAGTCCTAGCTATATAGTCTGCAGTTCTGGGGTTAATATTAATATAATATGATTGTCATCGGTCTAAATTAGATTTCAAATGATTAACTGTGTATGTAATGAAGATCATAGTGTTGGTTGAATCCATTTTCATAACCATTGTCTTTAAACTGATTTAAATGCGGTAACTGGGCTTATTCATCAGAATTTCGTATGACTCGACTTGAATTGCTTGACTCTCACCACAGTGACTTGGGACTTGCTTGATACTTGTAGGTCAAGACTTGAGACTTGCTCATGACTTGCACATGTATGACTTACTCCCACCTCTGCCGATGATAACACAAATATGACACGATTTGACAAAATGCCCTCACGAGTGCCTTACGAAGTTGCCACCGCTCACGAAGTTGCTGCCGGAGCCTGAGAAACTCCACCGGCGGTCATAAGATGGTTAAGATGCCCTCACGAATGGCCCGATGTTGCTACGATCAGAGCCGAATTTGAACATTTCCTTTATCGTGTGTTCAGCGGGTGTACATTTCGGGACAGTGTGACGTGGGCTTTAACATGCACACAAATATATATAACAGACTACTACAAAAGGGCCTCTTTAACTAATTTTACATCGTGTGACTGAGCTTTGTTTCCTTCAGAAAACTCCTCTCAAACTGTTTTAGAGTTTTTGTTCTTAAATTTAAGTGTCCTAATTTTCATCAAACCAGCATCTAGTAGCATTACGGAGAACCGGACTTATGTACTTCTGCATTTCTTTAACATTCAGCTGTATGTTGTTGCTGCTTGGGAGCCAGGCAAACACTCTAAAGAGTTTATATTTAACAATTTAGACACTCAACGTAAACTATACAGCAGTATATTGAACAGGAGCAGGACATGTGGAGGTGATGGATTGTATGGAAACTCAGAGAGAATAGGGTAAGCTTTCACCTCATGCTTCTGTGCTTTCATTCTCTCCTTTTAGTTGTGCAGGTCTCACAACAAACATATTGATCGTGTTTACATTAATGTGTACGTGCGGAGCAGCAGAGGCCAGCCTGCTCTGCTGCAGTCCTGGGATCACTCACAAGGAGGGGGGGGGGGGGGGGCTAATCTCAGGGCCAGACCTCCACCCACTGACTGCTCCATTCCCACCATGAGAGGACAGGAACTCCTCATAACACCCACCACCTCTGACCCCTGACCCGAGCCTGCATGCTGTGGAGAACCGACCGAGAAAGTACTCGATCGGTTATATCTTTATTTATTTTTATTATTGCTGAAACTTCCTAGAACATTTATTTTTATTGCACTTTTATTATACTCTGCATTGTTGGAGGAACATGGGACTTCAGATCTTCATCTGCAACAATTAAGCAATAGTTCTTTTTTGCATACAGTATGGCAAATAAAGCCTTTAAATCTTTAAATCTTTTGACTATTTGATATGGGCTTTTCAATGGCAGATGCAGAAATTAAGATAGCAGGAAACAGAATTATAGTATATTTTTGCTGATTTTCTTATATCTGATAAAAAATAAATAACTAAAATGACAAATGACACACTCAAATAAAGATGTATTTAATGTCATTAACTGCATTGTCCCCTTTTGTCCAAGTAAATCGGCACTGCAGTTTACCAATTAAAAAAAGTAATAATTATAATTTACGTAAAATGTCCAAAACGAAACTTCAAAAAAGCAAAACAATATTAATTAAAAATAAATAAAGTGTTAGTGCAGTTGAAAGCATTTTAATTAAGCAAATAGCAGACAACAACAAAAATATTTCAGTCAGACAACTCACGTGTTTATTATGTTTATTATAAGCAGCATATAGTTTGAGTTTGGCGTCTAGGCTCGGGCCTCATCACTCCACAGATTTAAAAAGAACATTGAGTGATGATTAGATAACTATCCCCCGAGCCTACAGGTGGGAGCGGGGTGGAAGCTGGGGTGGTGGTGGGTCAGGCGAGCAGCAGCAACATGAAATACAGCAGCAGGAACATAAGCGCAGCAATAGCAGTTCACAGCAGTGTCAGCAGCTGCATAGCGAGGCAGAGGCAGGAAGACCTGGCAGCTTAAATAGAGCGGCATGTTTAGGAGAATGTGTTTGGTTGGTTGTAAGAGGGACGAGGTGCGTCACGTGTTAATGTATGATTGGTGCTCGAGTTGACTTGGATTGGTTTGGATAAATGCTATACTAAATAATGTTTCTCCTTTGGAGTGTAGGCAAAGGCAGATGCAAATTATCTCAAAAGGTTATCAATCAACCAGATCAACCTCTGCAAAACGCACACATACACTGCACTTAAATAGAGAAAAGGTGAAGAACACAAGGCAGTAGAAGAAGAAGTAGAAAAAGAATGAAGGGCACACACACACTCGCTCTGACGGGCCGTGACCCCGGCAGACAGACTTAAAAGGCATGAAGGGAATCATTCAGTTGTGGTGGAGCAGGAACAATAATAGCATGAGAATCAATGCTCTTTGTCTGGCTCTAAGAAGGGAGATATCAGAGAGTGGCAGCAGCAGAAACGCTTCTAAACCCTGCAGTCCTCCGACGGTACTGAAGTCACTCTGAACGGGTCGGTGCTCCATGGTGATCAGCAGAGACCGGTCCTGCATGCTGAACCCGGCTGAGGTTCACAGGGATGTTTCGAGGTGCCCAGTACGTCGACCGCGGGGGCAATGCTGGTAGATCGTGAGTCATTCATAAATTTAAAAAAATCCAGCTCCGTTAAAATAGACAAAACAGGTTTTGATCCCTCCTCCCTTGGCCTCCCTGCCACTTAATTCAGGAGTTGACTTGATTGACAGAAAAAGCGACCTATTGCTTTCCAGTCTGTTAACCCAGAATGCAAAGCGATACAAAATCAGTCAAGTGCCGGGAGAGACAAACAACAAAATGAGTGCGGGAACGAGCAAAAAGCTAAAGACATACAACTTCCACACAGAATGGGAGGGAGAATCTTTTTTTGTGATGTCACATTCAAAGGTTATTTGCCTTATTTGTAAAGCAAGCGTCGCTCTGCCAAAGAAAGGTAACGTGGAGAGGCATTATCGGAGTGTTCACAAGGCATATGACAGCGACTTCCCTCCGAGTAGCGAGTTGAGAAAGAGAAAGGTCATGTATTATTGCTACACAAACATTATCTCTTAGTCTTAGTGTCGCCAACTCGTTTCTAACATGCAAAAAGACAAACAAATGCGTCTATGGTCGTTGTATTTTCTATCTTTCCAATCCAGAAGAGATCTCTCTCTCCCCCGTCTGTTTGCAAGGGGGCGGGGCAGTTTACACACACGCATCTTCTACATGCAGCAACACACGGAGGAGATGGTGGAGAGAAGCGCTCCAAGGTGTGGTTACATGTTACCCGTCTTGAGGTGGACAATGCTCGTCACCAAAAGTGTTTAGCATGTAAGGGCGGTAACACGAGCAATTTGTCTAAACATTTAGCAAAAGTGCACCACATTCAGACGGAGGAATGCACCGGGTTCGACTGTCTTTCTAGTAGCTCTGTAGCCTCATCCACGAGTAACGTTTCCACGTCAGGTGTTATGTATGCTAGCAGCAACACACGGAGTTAACTACATTATACAAACATGGGTTAATGATTAGAGGTAACTGAGTTATTTATTTTGTTAAAGTTTCAGCTATTCTGTTTCCAGTTCTGTCATCAGATTATTTAATAAGATTTGTTAAAACATTGTTGTTTCTTTTGATGTGAAATATTATTTATTTAATTCAAATAAAAAGCAATGTTAATTTTGTTCACAATTTGTTAAGTTAATTTAATAATATATGTATTTTTGAATCAAGTATTCATCTTTATTGTCTTCATTGTTAGTTTCCACATGCCTAAAACAACCTCAAACTAAATCTAAAAGTTGATGGCTAAATAAGAGCGTTTGAGAAATTGCGCAAGGCACACAGTAGTAGTCCGAATAGTCGATTAATCGTTTCATTATTCTATAGATTAATCGATAATCAAATTAGTCGTTTGTTGCAGCCCTATTGTAGTTATCCCATGTAAAAATAAAACGTGTTATTCAGCAACCCTTGCAATTTGGGATTTTATTTTTGGTTGGTAGACCTCGGTTAGCTGGTCATTTCAAAAGTAGCTCACCAGCCAAAAAAGTGTGGGCACCCCTGGAGAGAAGGCAAAAGGGCGAAACACTGCACTGATGTTCAGAGACATCCAACAAAACAATCTGTGTTTCAAAACAAAGGGGAAGTTGAACTGGGCATTACTTTTTGATGAGTGATACACATTTTATTTATTACTTTATAACTTATGTTACTAAAAGTAAGACATATTAAAAATACAATCATTATTACCAATTAGGACGTAATCAGCTTTCAATAATCAAAATCAGAAAGGTCGGTGCTATAAAAGTATTTTTTAAATACATTTACTAAAATAAGTTATATAAAGGTAAGAATTAAAGTAAAAACGTGCAACAAAAGTACTTGAAAAAATTCATTAAAGTATTTATTTAATAGTTAACATGTCCACTAAAGGTAATTTAAAAAATATATAAAAGTAGTTATATAATCATTAGAGCTTAAGAAAAAATGTAGTTTTGCTAATTTTTCTAATAAAGTATGACATATTTTTTGAGTTTTGTTGATACAGTATATTTTCTAACATTTGTTGTGTTTATATTATAAAGTGTTGTTTTGTGCAGACATGATGATAACAATGTGCTTGGATACTATGACATAATGTGTACACACACACACACACACACACACACACACACACACACACACACACACACACACACACACACACACAAAGAAAGAAAGATAACACTAAATAGATTACTCCAATTTCATATCCATTTCCCTCGTATTGCTGGGCTTGACCCCTGACCTGTTGGATGTAGAGCTTCCAAAGACACAAACCTCATTACCCAGAAACCTTTCTGTCAGAGCAGGGTCTCATTTACCTCGGAGGAAGGACAGAAATAAACAAAGCCCACCGCAGATGAAGCGATGGAAACAAAACACCGCTTCAGTGAAAGGTCAGCGTGGCCGTCTTCCTGTTCAGAGCTCACTGGCTTTCAATCAGAAAAACCTTATCATCTGAATACTGACAGAAATATCAGCATTTACTGTATCAACAATATCCCAACTACACTACAGTATACTGCACCTATATTCCAGTTAAAAAAAAAATAGTTTGAAATGTTACCAGATAAAGCTTGTCATGTACTGCATCATCCTGCAAAGTCTCAAGCTTGGTGTTTAAAACAGGTTTTCTGACTATACTCCAACAGTCAGCAAAAAAAAGACATGAAGACTAGAAGTCTAAAGAGAGATGAAAGGTTAACAAAATGTTGGAATTTTTGACAAGGTAGAGACCCCTGTTTGTTTCCCTTTTTTTTTACAAACACTTAAAGAGGCTCTAATATGCTAATTGTTAGGTTAATATTTGTATCTGTATGCATGTCTCCATGCTTTAATGATCAAAAAGCTCTTTATTCTTCTCATACTGCCTGTGCTGCAGCACCTCTTTTCACCCTCTGTCTGAAATCAGAGCCCAATCTGCTCTCATTGGTTAGCTGGACGGCTCTGTTGTGATTGGTCAACCGCTTAGAGATGTCCCCCCCCCTTAACCTATAACGTACGTACGTGACCAATTGGGGTGCAAGTGTGACATAGTGATGTCACTATGTTCCAGAGGTAAACAAAGGAGTCGTATGGAGGCGATTCCGACGGGGGCGCCTAACTGTCCATGCATTTAAGATATACCAGGTAGAAAAAACGTCAACATTCACTATTGAGTAAGTCCTTAATATAAAACATGACATCATGAGACCTTCTCATATTGAGCCCCTCCCCGTCCCAAGCCTGTGAAATGGATCGGCGCTTTATGTAGATGGATGAATGAATGGCGTCCACAGGTGCCGGGGAGGGGTCAGCATGGCGGAATAACCTCAGGGTGGGACGAGGGCAAATCAATGAGACGAAAAGCTGCTATTGATCCTGCTGGATTTATCACCCCCAATGTCAACATTCTGAAGAAGAGACTGTGCCCTGTTGGCCCGAGAGCGGCAGGATAAATCTCATTCTGTCCTCCACGGCTCGTTTAATGAAGGATATAATGGCGTGAGTAGGCTGAGCGACTGTTAGCAGACCATTCTGGAGAATAGACGGTAAATCTTTCCTCCTCTACACTTTAATTAGCTGCTGAACCCGAATTATAAATCTGAAATGGCATATAAGTGGCATGTAATGTATTGGGTTACATGAACTTTTGAGATTCAATATTACAAATGTTGAATAGAAACTAGTGTTGGAGCAAAAGCACTTTATTTAATTCTGATGTAATGACTGTTAAGATAAATCAATGGACTCCACAGTAAAACAGGAGCGAGTCAATAAAAGTTGAAAGTGTTAAATCAGGATTTTTTAACACTCTCTCATGGGAAATCCCATTTTAGGTCATTGACAGAGGTAATTATACAAAATGCATTTAATAAATTACTCTCCAATTAAGAAATGGGGATCCAAATTAATACATGAATACAAACAAATAATAATAATAATAAAAAACGATATACAAATAATTAATGAATAAACAAATACTTAAACAGGTACATGACATTTGGTGACATGATAAATTAGTGAGTGAGGAGAAATAAGGAAGTGAACGACTTATTGATTGCTCCATTGAGTAAGAGTGCAAAAATGAGGCCAGGTTTGTTACCGTAACCTTCAGTGGCGACAGACACTGTTCAGGGTGTGTGTGTGTGTGTGTGTGTGTGTGTGTGTGTGTGTGTGTGTGTGTGTGTGTGTGTGTGTGTGTGTGTGTGTGTGTGTGTGTGTGTGTGTGTGTGTGTGTGTGTGTGTGTGTGTGTGTGTGTGTGTGTGTGTGTGTGTGTGTGTGTGTGTGTGTGTGTGCGCGCATGTGAAAGGCACCTCGAGGTTTGCAGCATCGATCACTGGATCACACAGGGACACTGTGCAGGTTCAGTCATGCCGCTGCCGACAAGCAGGAAAAAAAGACAACACACATACTGTACACCACACGCACACACCTGTACCTAACGCAGGTATAAACAATGCCTCTTTTGCACGCAGTCACATAGCAAACACACAGATACAAACGGCTGTAGATTAGTGTTTCTGCAGCAGGCTCAGTGTGGGACAGGACACCAACTGGGCCTCCTCAGATGCTGCTAACTCTCAGAGTCGACGGCGTGTCATCCTTCCTTATAAAGCGACTGCTATGTGATGTAGAGGGATGAGCCCTCAGGTTCCACTCCTGCTCATTAAAGAGCACTTGTTTTGAGTCTCTAACCACTGCATAGAGCTATGCAAATCCAATATCATAATATTATTGACAAAATGTGTCAAAATTGTAACGAAAATGTAGGGTTGACTGTTAAAGCATCCAGAAAATGTTGACACAATGAGACTTTTGATAATCATCAGTAATGTAGATATAAAGACTAAGTTAGTAAAGTCAATTCTAAGAACTGCTAAAGTCTGGTAAATTCATGAAATGATCTACCTTTACTGTAATGCATCCTTTAAAATGAGGAAAATACAACACTTATCAGCACAATATAACGGTATCCCACGTCAGGGAAATGTTTATCATTACAAAGGCTGCAGATAAATGCAAAAATGTAAAAGTAGACCTTAGTTAAAAGGCAAGTATACACTAATACAATCAATTCTTTTTAAAAGTGTACATTAAAGTATGTCTTACCTTAAAAATTGGTAATATTGTATATCGTCCTACCACTACAATCTTTTTCGTTTTTGGGATAAAAACCATCAGAGAGGTCATCCTTAATTTTAGTTCATGTAGTGGTAAAATATATATAGTATAGCATAACGTCTTCAACATCTTTATACAACCTGATCTCACCAGAATGCGTGACTCCACCACGACTCCTTAACACCGCATTGCGTGGTGGAGTCAAAACTTTGCTACATTTATGTGTCTGCATCTGCACCACACAAACAACCCCTATGTAAAAATCTACTTTATAGCTTGTAGTAACTCACGGGAGGTTTATTTTATTTTATTTGTATTCATAATAATTTGTATTTTTCATCAGAATGTATTATGGCAACCCTGTCTCCTAAAAATTACGTTCACACAGAACTAAACTGCATTCTCAATTACGTTTATCTAGAAACGTATTTTCTCCCACGTTACGTTCGTTATGAACGTACCTCAAATACGTTTATTTTCTACATATCTTCTAGAAACATATTTTCTCCCACGTAAGGTTTCTTATGAACTAGGGCTGTAACGTTTCACAAACATTTCGGTTCGGTACATACCTCGGTTTTTTGGTCACGGTTCGGTTCGGTACGTTTTCGGTACAGCAGAAACAATTATCACAAAACATAAAATATTTTTAGTTTTTTTTTTATTATTATTAAACTGTGAATAATGTATTCACTTAAATACAAAATATAATAAAATAAACATTAAGGTGCAGCATTTCGATGAACTTAAATAGTCTGTATTTGAACTGTACTGTACTATTACCTAAGCAGCCAGCTTGACATTATGACTTCCTTTTCATTGTATTTTCATGTTTTTTTAAAGAAAAATGTACTTGCTTGCCGAAAGGGCAGATCTGCTGGCACTAACAATGTTTCCTGCTGTGGAGAACACCCTCTCGCTAGGGACAGAGGTAGCAGATACAGCCAGGTAGCGCTTTGCTAACATGGCAACATATATTTGGCGTTTGTAATAGCTTTAGCTCGGTCTGAACTTTTTGCGAGTGGTGGAGGCTTAAATGCTAGTGGGAGTTGGGTTTGCACTTCAGTATTTTTTCTTTTGGTACCGGTGATATTCACGTTCGGGTGATGCCTTTTCAAATGAGTGTGCAAGTTTGATGTATTGCCAGCCGCGTAACCAATTTTAGTTGAACAATGCTGACAAACAGCTTTGGTTCGGTCCTGGTTCGGTAGAATGTCTCTCGTCCAATGAAATGACTTGGTCGCTCTATGACGCGTTGAACCAAATGTGAGCAAATTACTCTGAATGCTGCAACGCAGCACCTGAGATTACTTCCAAAAAGTTGTTACACGTTCTCAGTTTTTTACGTTTAACGTTATATTCGTTCGGTACACTTCGGTACACACGTGTACCGAATAATTTCGGTACGGGTACGTATTAGGGGTGTTGAAAATAATCGTTTCTACGATGCATTGCGATGCGGACGTGGACAATTCGGTATCGATGCAGTGACGGAAGATAATCGATTATAGCGTAGTAACGTTGCTTCCTGATTTTCCGGCCGCGGCTTTACTATAACGTTTTTTTTTCTGTCACTTTAATATGAAATCGGTCGGTGACGCAGAGATCAGGGAACAGACGTGACAGCGGCACAGCGGGACAGCAACACCAAACACGGAGCAGTCTGCTTTATCCAGCAACACAAGAACACCAGTCCAGAACCAACAGCAGAAGGACCCGCTCTGAATCACTTCGTGTCGCTGCAGCTCAGAGACAAAGGGATTTATGTTTTTCAAAAATAATCGCGTTACAATCATGTCAGGTTTTTGGTGGATTTAATTAAGTCTTGAATTGCAGAGTATGAATGTCCTCTAGCAATTTTCAGACGATATATACGTGTGTAAAGTTTGTGAAGGCAGGAGGAAAAAAGCTTCCGCGATCACCGTCTCCTCTCCGTTCCTCCAAACTCCGCCCCCTGTCACACTCCGAGGCTCATGTCACTTTGGTAGTTTTGTATGTTTAGGTTATGTCACGTTCTATGTCTAGGTTTGGGTGTTTTGCTGTTTTCCCTGTCATGTTTTCCTCCTGTTTATTGTCTGGTCCTTTTCCCTGTGTTTTTTCTCCTGTCGTTAGTTTCCCTGGTGTGTCTAATTTTCTGATTATGTTCACCTGTGGCCCCTGTGTTTCCTCCTCCCTCCTCACCTGTGTCTTGTTGTGTGATTAGTCTTTTGTGTATTTAAGTTCTGGGTTTTCTGTATGTCTTTGTCGGTTCTTCTTGTCTCATGACTAGTTCTTCGGTGAGTGTTCTGTTTTGTTTTTGTTTATATCATATAGCCTTGAAATAAAGGAGTTTTTTTTAGTTTATATCTGCATTTGGGTCCTGCTTCCTTCACAAACCGTAACACCCCTTCCCTGAAAATAATGAGTGACAGGCTGATAGTGACCCGATAGAAACTTTATTATTCACTTAATCACTGAGATATAATGAAGCTAACTTAATCTCATACATTCATGGGATTTATGTAACAGTAAGACAGAGAATGTAAGTGTGCACCCACATGCAGTATTTTTGTTTGTATATGCTATTGTAAATACTCCTGTTGTCTGCTGTGTTCAGACTCAAGTCCTGTGTGTGATGCCACATTCAGTGTCCTTTTTTAACAGAAGACTGTTGCTAGAAGCTGCAGCTAGACTGCAGAAGCATTATTTTTTTGTTTTTGAGGATGGAACAACTTCACACACAGATATAAGGAGGCTAGACCTATACAATTAATTTATTTTGGTTTATAAATTAATGTCAACACATTTATGTTATTGATTTCTGAAGCACTTTCTAAATAATAAAAAGAGAGTTCATATGTATTTACTGCATGTATGCAATTGAGGGTACAACGCATTGGTATGAATCGTGATGCATCGTGATGCATCGGGATATCGAATTGAATTGAATCGTTGACAGGATAATCGTAATCAAATCGTGAGACCAGTGAAGATTCACAGCCCTAGTACGTAGCCTATACCGTTACACAGTGCTTGAATTGGAATAAAAAAGGTGCCAGTACTCTAAATCAGCAACAAGTATTTCGCACAAAGTCATAGTATATCCTATAATGCTGGTGGGTTTGTCTCTTTACTGTATATTTCAGAACGGCTCACTGTACTTAAACAAAATGACTCAGGGTGCATCTGAGATTACAGGGGGTGCAGTGGTAAAGTGCTATTTTTATAAGTGGGGAGTGAACCCGACACCCTCTAGTCTAGGGGGGTCCGGGGGCATGCTCTCCCGGGGACTTTTTTTTTTGAATATTGAAGTTAGATTCATCAATCTGGTGCACTTTGAGAGCAAAATGAAGAGATCTATGGATACCTCTCAACATCCATAATGAAACAACTGTAAACAGATTTACTTTTTCTTTATGGATATAAAAGAAAGTAAAGCTTGACTCCTACTGGCTGGTTAAATGACTCCTCGTCCCTGAGGCCACTACCAGTTTTTTGTGCCATTTTGCTGGATTTATTTGTCAATAGCGTTGCTGCACAAAGTGATAGCCCTCTAGTTTAAATCTACTACCCAAAAAGAAACATATGGAGATGGGTTACTATTTAAAAAAAATTGCAAATCTATTTGGGAACAGTGGGGCCGGGCCTCAAATCCTATAGGAGGGTCCGGGGGCATGCTCCCCCGGTAAGATTTAAAAAAAAATGTTGGACTTAAATGCATCAATCTGGTGCACTTTGAGGGGGAAATAAAGAGACTACACCCATATGAAACAAAAATGTATACATTTAAATAATCATAAAATCATAAGTACATGGCCATAACCAATAACATACAATATCCAATATGAAGAAAAACATTGAAACTTGTTTATTTATTTGTTTTTGGTTCATTTATAGTTGTGAGTGTGTCTGGGCTCCTGAATCGGCCTCTCCTGTCTCCCTCCTCTCCCCCCTGCTCCTCTTTGAGGCAACAGCAAAGACTAGTTTTAGCTCTCAACAAGTTTATCTTACCTTTTTTCACCTAGTTAACATTTTGTTTGTATTATTCATGCATATTTTACTAATCACTACCCCCTCAAATGGAAATATGTGTTTACATAAACGGTGACCGAACCGTTTGAGACCCACTGAGATAACTTAAACTAAGTTAACTATCTAAAGACTCAGAGAGTAATTTACCTCACCAGAGCTGTAGTTATCAGCCTCTCAGTCTGACAGCAAAGGACTCTCCTTCCACCTTGTTGTTGAAACAGCTCCTTATATCCGTTAGCGCAGCTAGCTAGCACCAGATGCTAACAACAATACACGTAACTGGTGCGCGCGCTTTCTCGCTCGCTCGCGCCACACATACACCAACACACACCCTCCCGAGCTTGAATGACACACAGAGACCAATCGGGGGCATTAGTATGATCTGTATGAAAGTGGCAATGTCGGCAGGCCACGTCATGTAGACAGCCAGTCACCCTCTGTGAGGCAGAGTCAGACCCACATTTGCACTGCGTTGCGTTTACAATATATACGTATATTGCCGGCGGCTGAGTACCGGCATTTTACTGAGTACCGGCACCTTGCCGGTACTCAGTAAGAAGTGCCGGTACCACATGGGTAAAAATCAGAAGTGCCGGTACTGCGTACCAGTGAGTACCGGCCCAATTCAAGCACTGCCGTTACACCGCTATTATGAACGTATCTTAAATACGTTTATTTTCTACATATCTTTGCCATTTATTGTCTTGCTTATAATAATGATAATATTCATTTATAAATATCATTTTAGAGCACACATTTGAAATCAGTAGGCAAGGCTGTAATTTCGCCAGCTGTTACACTCATGAGCGAGACAGAAAATAATAGTTTTAACATGCCAAAAAGTCGCTGTGTCGTTTATTGCACCTCAAACATTAAAACAAATCCAGAGTTACGTGTTTCTTTACTTCCTCTAAGAAGAAAGGACAGTAACATAAGAGGCTTGTTTGAGACGAGCTGTGGCTCGCCTCGAAAGTAGATTAGAATAGCCGATCGCAGCCGGGGGAGGTCTCAAAAAGCTCACCTGAAGTCGGACAGCTTGGAATCGGCTTGTTCTTCTTCTTCTCCTCCTTCTCGCGTTTTTTTGGCGGATAGCAAACAACTTTAAGGTGCATACCGCCACCTCCGGAGTCGGCTTGACTCGGTTTGCATTTATAAAGAATGCACAAGTGTTTAATCGTTAATGTCAGATATGTACTAAGTAAATACATTTGTTCCTGCTCAAAATTAGATTATACTTTATTGTTATTGCACATATTACAGGTACTGAGATAACGAAATGCAGTTTAGCTTCTAACCAGGAGTGCAACAAGCAGTAAAGTGAAAAGTAATGTGGAGAGAAACTAGGCTTGTTTGAGACAAGCGAGACCTGCGCAGTTGCGATCAACGTCTTGCTAGTGCGTTGCATGATGGTTAGTCATTTTGTCCGACTTGCTCTGG
Organism: Notothenia rossii; assembly: GCF_949606895.1. NCBI lineage: Eukaryota > Metazoa > Chordata > Actinopteri > Perciformes > Nototheniidae > Notothenia > Notothenia rossii. The sequence goes on from NC_136910.1 coordinate 34,368,732, forward strand.
AGGCTCGCCTACATGAGACGTTGAAATCTCGCGGGACAAAGACGCCCGCAGCCTTGAGAGTGAGGCGTGGCGAGGCGGTGCAGTTCCTCATCACGGGCTGCGGAAGCGAAATGCTTGATGGGAAACGACTCGCTGGTATCTCGAGCTGAGCTCTCATTGGTGGTTTTTACACCGTGCTGCTGATGAAACTCTCCAATTGGCTCGGCAAAAGTTTGTTGTTGTTTTGTGTCAGTTTTACGTCGTCACTTCCATTCCCATTTTTCATCATTGTTCCACAATGTTTATCATCATGAAATTAATATCTATATATGTTATACTATACTTGCACTGCTTACCGTTTTCATACTTTATATATCTTAGCATATTCATACACACTGTTCATACTGCTCACATGCTGCTGTGTATATCTAGTGTATTCATACGATTCATACCCCTCACTGTTTATTCATCATTCAATTCATTCTATATTTTGTTCTGTAGATCGTGTACATTGCTTTTCACTTTACTGCTTTTTGCAGTCCTGGTTAGAAGCTAAATGCATTTTTTTTGTCTCAGTACCTGTAATATGTGCAATAACAATAAAGTATAATCTAATCTTGTGCAGGAACAAATTTATTTACTTAGTACATATCTGACATTAACGATTAAACACTTGTGCATTCTTTATAAATGCAAACCGAGTCAAGCCGACTCCGGAGGTGGCGGTATGCATAGGGCTGGGCGATCTTTTCGGTTTTAACGATTAATTTGCATTTTTACTTTCCTACGGTTTGTGAAATGGCTGAACCGAAAGATTGCGATTTAAAAACATTTCTAGACTCCGCAGATTTATGGTCTAGCTGCGGCCGCGGACAGTGGAGGTTGAACCAAGCCCCCAGGAAGTGTGCCGGAGTCTGATGAAAATATTCGTTGTGGCTAAACTGCGGTACTACACTTCCTTTAGGTTGCTGGGCCCGGAAACACTTTTTTCCATTGACTTACATTGGGAAAGAGTGGTCTGTAAATCGTTGGATAATTTTTTTTAAACTAAATAAACTACCCAGTATGAACGTTTGTATAGCCCTTATTAAAAACATTCGGTCCTCAAGTTGTAAAATGTGCTAATAACGTTATTCTGAGAGTTATTTTCCTCGGCATTATGAACGTGCATCCAACCCACGGGACCGCGCCGCCCGGCACGTTCATGTTACGTGTTCAGTACTACATGAGTTTCTCTTTACCCATGGATGCACAATAACAACGGACCATATCGCCTTACTGCCAGCCCACGGAGCTGTAATAATGGAGATATTGCACATGTTTGCTGTAATTCATCATTTGTAAAATATTATACTACATGGGCTGTATGGTGTAAATCTCGTCAATTCGCTTTTAACGGTAGTGCCTCTCAGCCACCGTAGTGTCGTGTCAGGTGGGCGTGTCGTGTAGTGTTGTGTACTGTCCGCGGCCGCAGCTAGACCCTTCTCGAACACGCACAAAACTCAGCCACATTGCCTGTGACTACCCGATCTGCAGCTCTGCCCGATATTATTTGTTGTATTTCATTTTACAAGTTTTTTCAGGGATGGCCTACAAGAGATTTTTTTTTCAGTTTGATTTTAAAAAATCTTTGCACATTAATGACAGCCAAGTGGTGCTGTTTTTTGTTTTGTTTCTTTATTCTTGAACAACTGGTTTGTTCACATAGGCCTAGACTACTTGGTAATCTCATTTATTTGTATTGTGTTAATAAAGAAAATATTATATTTAAATGTTGCCTTGGTCTGGTTTGTTTAGAAAAAAACTGAAAAAAATCGAGGTTTAAATCGAAAATGGTCCATTAGTTAGAAAAAAATAGAGATTTTATTTTTAGGCCAAATCGCCCAGCCCTAGGTATGCACCTTAAAGTTGTTTGCAATCAGCCAAAAAACCGAGAGAAGAAGAAGCCGACTACGAGCTGTCCGACTTCAGGCGAGCTTTTTGAGACCTCCCCCGGCTGCGATCGGCTATTCTCGTCTACTTTCGAGGCGAGCCGCAGCTCGTCTCAAACGAGCCTACTGCGCCGCCTCGCCTCGCTCTCAAGTCTGCGGGCGTCTTTGTCCCGCGAGATTTCAACGTCTCATGTAGGCGAGCCTCCAGAGCAAGTCGGAAAAAAATGACTGACCATCATGCAACGCACTAGCAAGACGTTGATCGCAATTGCGCAGGTCTCGCTTGTCTCAAACAAGCCTAAGATCTCTGTGGCTTCAGGCTTGATCGCCGTTCAAATGACAGCGTTGGTTTCCCCAAAAGTGGGCGGGGCTGTAAAGTGACGTAGATTTTACAGTACTCTCATCTATTATTCAAAACCATTCAATTTATTCTAACGTAAATTACATGCCAGTGTTTTATCTTTTATTTATTTGTTTTGATTTTAAATCGTATAATGTCTGACTTTTTTTCCCATCTGTGAGGAAAATAAATGGGGCTCAGAGCCTCAAAATACTGAAATCTGTATTTTTGAAAATCTTTTTTTCCTTCTAATTTGTTATTCTTTTCTAAAAAACACACTGTTATTTACTTAACAATAATAGACAATTATCCTTGTTTTTATTTATTCGTTTAATTCTATAATCTTTTTAGCATGCTTTTTAGCCATAAATAAAGTCACCGGAAACAGACGTAGGCCTTTTAAGGGACATTTCGAGCGATACACACCAACCCACTGAACAGATTACCCAAGATCCTCAGCTTGAAGCTCGTTGATTGGATGTTTTAGCCGCAATGCATGTTGGGATATGATGTTAATGCGATATGATATCCGAAAACATTTTTTTAAAATTAAATAATACCTTATTCCGAGTGTTCTTGCTTTTCTCTTTGAAAGTCATCACATAACTGCATTGTAATACACGGTTCGGCTGCATTAAATATTATTTTATTTTATTTTTTATTTGTGAGGGAGCTCCTATATGGCATTATCACGCTGAAGCTCACCAAAGCTTAATATATGTCATAGTTCAAAGTTTTGTCAATTGTTTTGTTTATTGGTCAAATACTGGTTTCTAATGGTTTCTGAGGAGTTTTACTGGAATGAAAGAGCACAGAGTACAGAAGCAACAAAGCAGCATACTGCATTAAACCTGACCCTCACAGAGAGGTTGAAGTTCATGTGGAAAGGAGGCTTCAGTAGTCTGTCTGCACTCTGTTTAGTTGTGCTATCTTACAATCAATATAGTAAATGTGAGGTAAAGTGTGTCGCCAATGTAACCGGTTAGAACTCAAAGTTGCGATGAGGTCTTAAAATGTATGGAAAGGGTCTTAAAAAAGGTCTTAAAAGGTATTAAATTTGACTTCAGGATTCCTGCATATACCCTGGATCAGGGCCGTGGGAAGTAGGGGTGCTGAGGGTGCTGCAGCACCCCCTGGTGGAGGACAGGGGATCTGCACTTCCACAAGATTAAATACAAATATAATACAAAAAAAATGAATTTTCAGCCTTGATCTAACAACATTCATAATTAAGTAAAGATAAGACCCTTTTCACCCCGGTTACATTTTCCATTTGCCCTGTACGATGGGCGCTGTAAGTGATGAAAGTGGGGGATGTTTGCTTATCAGGCGCCCGCAGCTCACAGCCAGCGTGAGAGAGAGAGAGAGAGATAGATAGATAGATAGAGAGAGGGGGTGCACCGGTACCGGCGGGGATTGTTGTTAGCTTCTGCCACAATAATGTGGAGGGAGAGCTCTCCTGTCAGACTGAGAGGTTCAGTGAGGTAAAGGACTCTTGAGTGTTTAGATAGTTCACTTTAGTGCAAGTTATCTCAGTGGGTCTCAACATTTTGATCACAATTTATGTAAACAAATATTTCCAAGGCACTCCTTTATAATTATTAGGATAAATAAAAACAGGTTTGAAATCATTCCAATGTATACTATAGGACAGTAAACCAAAAATATTGTTTAAAACTGGAGAGATTTTATGCATAAATAAATGTTAACTGGTAAAATGAGATATAAATGAACCACAAAAATAAAACAAGTTAGCCTACATTTATTTGTTATTGGCTATGGTAGGTTATTGGTTATGTTCACATACTTATTTGATTATTAAAATGCAAACCGATCTTTTTCATATGGGTGTTTTAGAGTTGTATACCCTAGATCGGTCTCTAGTAATTGGGCGCTCAAAGTGCACCAGATTGAAGCATTTTATTTTAAAATGTTAAAAAAAATCTTCCCGGGGGAGCACCCCCGGACCCACCAAGGGAATGTGAAGTTCACCCCCCAATTTAAACATTTTCATGCAATACTAAATACATTTCAAGCCTTTTTATATAATCTGTCCACAATGTCAATATGTTTATCTTTTTGTAGTGTATTGGTCTTTTGTAGAGGTTTTTCTTTGCCAGCTAAAATCGTGCCTAGGGCAGCAAATTGGTCAAAACCGGCCCTGGTGTCATCCCCACAGCACCCCCCATTTGAAACATGTTCCCACGGCTATGCCCTGGATACGTTCATAACGAACGGGAGAAAATACGTTTCTAGTATTGGGGCAGAACCTCTGCTCCGTGCCGTTCCTATATGAGCGGGTTCTCAAAAGAAGGAAAACTCAAAGCAACCAGGATAAGGGTAAAACAATAATCAGCTTTAATTGTAAAATATACAATACAACACAATGACATCAATCACGAAGCACTCTGCAACAGCAGCTTCAAAATGCAGAGTACTCCGGGCTCAGGTTCTACCAACGCGTGAGACACTTCTCAGGAACGGCCAGTCAGAACAAGAGCGCCGAGCATCAAAATCATCACAGTTTACATACAGTTTCTGGGGGAGGAGTTGTGTCGTCTGCTCCTCCCTAGCTATTTGTTATTGGCGAGTTTACTTCCAGGCGAGCTAGCCAGTGAGTTGGCAGTTCTCCATTGGCCGGTTTCACGCCTGGGCGGGACCCCAGGCAATGAGTCAGCAGTTTGTTGATTCCATCTGGTTCGCTTCCTGTGTGTGTGTGTGTGTGTGTGTGTGTGTGTGTGTGTGTGTGTGTGTGTGTGTGTGTGTGTGTGTGTGTGTGTGTGTGTGTGTGTGTGTGTGTGTGTGTGTGTGTGTGTGTGTGTGTGTGTGTGTGTGTGTGTGTGTGTGTGTGTGTGTGTGTGTGTGTGTGTGTGTGTGTGTGTGTGTGTGTGTGTGTGTGTGTGTGTGTGTGTGTGTGTGTGTGTGACGACCCCTGCTTCACTGCCTATGCTGGTGTGGTTGTGCCTTTGTGTGTGGGTGTGTGTGCTTCTCTCTCCCTGATTGTATCCAGGTGCAGCCTCTCTCCAGGTGCTCCCAATCTGATCAGCGCCTCCATAAAGGATCTAAGTAGGCTGCAGTGGCTCTCTCTCTGCCCGGGGAACGTAGGAGGAAGAGCAGCCCGGAACAGCTATCCTCCTGCATAGAGCTTGTTAACCCTGTTTGGTGGTCGGTTGTTTTGGGGAGTGTGAATAAACTCCTCTTTTTTCCATACTCACGTCGTCGTCTCATCGCTGCGTTTGTTATGGCTGAGAGCCAAGCCGTGACAGCTGGGGGCTCGTCCGGGATCGGTAAGATAAGCTTGGGTGTGTGTGAGTTCGTTCGTTATTTTGTGTGGGGTTTCTCCTGATAGGTGGTAGCGACGGTTCCCTTGGGACCGTTGTGCGGGGTGTTAATGTTGTGGTGAAAGTGGCTGAAGCTTCGGTTTGGGGGCATGGCCGTGGTCGCAGTATTTTTGCTAGCTTGCTAGTCGCTTTGCTCGGCCAGCGGTCTTTAATGCATAAGTACCCACCGCAAGTAACCACATGAAGACCAAGGAGGAGATTAGTTAGCGGGTGTCGTAGTTAGTGGGGAAAATCCAATCAGTTTTTTTTTCTTTTCTCTCTTTTGTCTCACTGTAAGCTCGGTGTTGCGTTGTAGTATGGCGGAGGTAGACGCGTTTATCAGTGCTCCCTCTCAGGAAGCTCTTGAAAATGTCTCAATGGAGCAGCTGCTCGTTATTGCGGAACATTTCTCGGTGGAAGTTGTTGGCGATAAGAGGCTAAAAAGCACTATAAAAACCTCTATTGTGTCGGTATTGCGTGAAACGGGTGTGCTTCCGGAAGTTAAGGAGGGGGTGTTAAAACCTCTGTTGCAGGCTAGTTCACTGTCCTTTGAGCAGCAGAAGGAGATGTTGTTGTTGCAGCTGAGTCATGACAAAATGAGGTATGAGATGGAGTTTGAAAAGGAGATTGCAGTGGAGAGGATGCGGCAGGAGACTGAGAAAGCCAAACTTGATATGGAAGGACAGCGTCTTTCCATAGATAGAGGTAGTGCGGTGTTGGGTGAGCGGCACGGTGAACAGGTGCCCAGGTCTCCTCAGCGGTTCGATGCTAACAACTTTCACTTGTTGCCGCAATTTAATGAAAGTGATCCTGACACTTGTTCGGAGGATAGCTCTAGCTATGTTAAAATAAAATTGGCGGTGCTTAGAGCTTATGAACTTGTTCCAGAGGCTTATCGACAGCGTTTTAGGTCCTTGGAGAAAAAACAGGGTCAGACTTATGTGGAAATGGCGAGGGATTTGTCTGTTCATTTTAAACGTTGGTTAGCTGCTATGGACATCACTTCCTTTGACAATTTGGGTGAACCCATGATTTTGGAACAGTTCAAAAACATCCTTCCTGACAGCATTGCAACCTATATAATAGAACACAGGGTAACTTCGGCATCCGAGGCTGCAGTAGCAGCGGATGAGTTTGTGTTACTGCATAAGGGCAGGTTCGGAGGGCGTGCTGGAGATCTACCTGTGTTTGGGGGAAGTGGAAGGTCTGTTGATGTTGGGTCATTGGGGATGGATCTAAAGAAAGTGGCTTGGGAGAAATCTGAGGATACTTGTAACTATTGTCGTGAGAAAGGCCATTGGAAACCAGACTGTCCGGTGCTTAGAGCAAAATCCAAGGGAGGAAGATTTGTGGGTAAACCGGTTGCGTTCGCTGCTCCTGTGAGTAGCTGCTGTGTTGACGAGGTGCTTACGGACCACTTATGTGGACTTGAGGTTCTGGCATCCTATGCTCCTTTTATAAGAGACGGCTTGGTGTCATTGGTGGGTAGCAATGTCAAAGTTCCAATTAAAATTTTGAGGGATACAGGTGCATTTGACTCCTTTATCGTTGACTCGGTTCTGCCTTTGTCTGAGGAAAGTGACACTGAGACACGGTTCGGACTCGGGGGATGGGATTAACGGTTTTTCCTGTTCCTGTCCATAGGATGTACCTTGACTGTGACCTTGTTAAAGGGGATGTAGCTATTGGGGTACGTCCAGCTTTTCCAATCGAGGGGATACATTTCATTCTGGGTAATGATTTGGCAGGTGGTAAAGTCTGGGCTGATGGCCCTTCTGTGTTGTTAGTCACTGGTGGTCTGATTGAGTCAGCATCTGAGAAGCGCGTGCCAGACGTTACGGCCGCGTGTGTGATCACACGGGCTAGGGCCAAAAGGGATCAGGACTTGCTATCACATGGGAAGTCAACTGACACAGTGGAGGTTCCATCTTTGTCTGAGTTTTCGGTGTTACTTACACACCATGAGGTGGGAGAGGAGCAACGTCAGGATGCTTCGCTGAAAGGCCTTCTTGACTGTGCTGTGCCAGTGGCAGAGAGGGAAAACGCTTCAAGTGGATACATGTTGCGTAATGACTTGTTGTTTAGGAGATGGAGGGCTGTTGATGGTGCAGGGACTGAGGTTTTCCAGCTGGTGGTGCCAACTAAGCTTCGTCCTCTTGTCCTGAAAGTCGCACATGATGAGTGTGGACACTTTGGGGTTTGGAAAACATATTGGAACATCCTGAAACAATACTTCTGGCCACGTCTTAAGACAGATGTGTCGCAGTATATTAGAACATGTCATGTGTGTCAGCTGACAGGGAAACCGAACCAGAAGATCAAACCAGCACCACTACAGCCGATACAAGTGGTAAGTGAACCATTTACACATCTCATTGTGGATTGTGTGGGCCCTTTACCATGTTCAAAGTCTGGTTGCAAATATCTGCTGACTGTGATGTGTCAAACCACTAGGTATCCAGCGGCTTATCCTTTGAGGTCGATTACAACTAAGGCGGTGGTTAGGGCCTTGTTGCAGTTTATCTCAATATTTGGTATTCCTAAGGTCGTTCAGAGTGATCAAGGCTCCAATTTTTCGTCTCACATGTTTGCTCAGGTGTTGAAGCTTTTGAAGATTAAGAAGAACCAGTCAACAGCTTACCACGCCCAAAGTCAGGGTGCTTTGGAAAGGTTTCACCAGACATTGAAATCCTTGTTACGTGCTTACTGTACTGAGCTAGATGGAAATTGGGAGGAAGGTCTTCCTTGGTTGATGTTGGCTGCAAGGGAGGCGGTACATGAAGGTACGGGGTTTAGCCCTAATGAGTTGGTTTTCGGACATGCTGTACGGGGCCCCTTGGCAGTGCTGAAAGAGGGTTGTGTGGACACTGAGCCACCACGGAGCTTGGTGGATTATGTGAATGGCTTCAGACGTCGTTTGATTGTTGCTTTAAGTATGGCACGGGAAAAGTTGTCAGTGTCTCAAAGTAAAATGAAGGAGTTGTATGACCGTCGTTCAGCACGACAGGAGTTTAATCCAGGTGACCAGGTTCTATCACTTATGCCTATTGTTGGTTCCCCATTTCAGGCTAAATATTCAGGTCCGTACACTATCATTGAGAAAACTTCTGATTTAAATTATGTTGTGGCAACACCAGAACGAAGGAAGACTAAACGCCTCTGTCATGTAAATCTTCTGAAACCCTACCACAAGCGGGAGGTTAACACGGACACAGAGGTGGAGAAGGATGAGGTGCAGCCGGCTGTTGCGGTGACACATGGTTTGACGCATGAGGGAGATGTAGTGCCTGAACCTGATGATAGTTTGCTCTGTGGTCATTTGAGAAATTCGGAATCGCTAGATAATTTAGACGGGTTGTTGTCTCATTTGGCGGAATCAAGACGTGAGGAACTCTCAGCATTGATACACAAATATCTGTGTCTGTTTGGAGACACTCCGTCGCAAACTGACTGGGCTGAGCATGATATTGATGTTGGGGACGCTCAGCCGATTAAGCAACATTTTTATCGCATGCCACCAGTTAAGCGCAATCGGCTGGATGCAGAGATTAATTACATGTTGGAGAACAAAATTGCTGTCCCATCAGCATCTAGTTGGGCGTCTCCATGTATTTTGGTGCCAAAGCAGGATGGGACACCTAGATTCTGTACTGATCTAAGAAAAGTGAATGCGGTGACAAAATCTGACTCTTTTCCTTTGCCACGGATGGATGACTGTATAGATCAGGTGGGGTCCGCAAAGTATGTTAGCAAATTTGATTTGCTTAAAGGGTATTGGCAGATCCCCTTGTCCAAGCGGGCACAGGAAATAGCGGCATTTATCACACCATCTGGACTTTATTCATATAATGTAATGCCGTTTGGGTTAAAAAATGCTCCTGCTACATTCCAACGTTTGATGAATCGCGTGGTGTCGGGTTTAGAGGGTTGTACGGTGTATCTAGACGATTTGGTAATTTGCAGTGACACTTGGACTGCTCATGTTCAGCGCATCGAGAGGTTGTTTGAACGGTTGACGGAGGCACATCTGACTATTAATTTGGCCAAATGTGCCTTTGCAAAGGCAACAGTGACATATCTTGGCCATGTGGTGGGTCAGGGTTGTGTGGCTCCAGTTCTGGCCAAGGTCAGAGCAATATCTGAATACCCACAACCCACAACCAAAAAGGAACTCCAGAGATTTTTGGGTATGGTGGGTTACTACAGGAGGTTCTGTTAACATTTTTCCACTACAGTGTTTCCTTTGACTGAACTTCTTTGGGCTAAGGTAAAATATACTTGGTCGGTCGACTGTCAGAGAGCGTTTGATAGGGTTAAGTCTCTGTTGTGTTCCTCTAAGGCGTTAGCGGCTCCATGTTTTGATCGTCCTTTTAGTCTCCAAGTAGATGCAAGCCAGGTGGGAGTCGGTGCGGTTCTGTTCCAGCTTGACAAGGGGGGGGGGGGTGGAGAGACCCATCAGTTTCTTTTCAAAGAAACTTAACAGTTACCAAAGGAATTATTCGGTGATTGAGAAGGAAGCGTTAGCACTCATTTGGGCGTTGCAGCATTTCACTGTATATGTGGGAGCAGGAGGACCAATTTTGGTTTACACAGATCACAATCCCCTGACCTTTTTGCATTCAATGAAGTGTCCTAACCAAAGACTGACGAGGTGGTCTTTGTTTCTTCAGGCTTACAACCTTGATGTTAGGCACATTAGGGGGTCTGACAATGTTATTGCTGACGCGCTGTCACGAGCCCCATGGCACTAAGTATGGTTAGGTTTTACCTTAATGTATATATATTGACTGTCACACTGTGATAAATCTTTCTTGCTCTGCCCATTCTTTTTAAATAGTGCTACTCAGATACTGGTGTTGCTAAAGGTGTGGCTGGGCGTTGAAGGAGAGGATTGCTGTGTGAAGGTGGTGGTTTTTTTGTTTTTTTTTTCATTAGGGACCTGGGGGAGTTCCATATGTGGGGTTTTGTTTTCCATGACCTTTTGCTTTGGTTTGGGATGGGGTTGGTTGGTGGTGCCGGTGGCCCTGGGGACACCGACTTTAAGGGGGGGGGTGTGATGACCCCTGCTTCACTGCCTATGCTGGTGTGGGTGTGCCTTTGTGTGTGGGTGTGTGTGCTTCTCTCTCCCTGATTGTATCCAGGTGCAGCCTCTCTCCAGGTGCTCCCAATCTGATCAGCGCCTCCATAAAGGATCTAAGTAGGCTGCAGTGGCTCTCTCTCTGCCCGGGGAACGTAGGAGGAAGAGCAGCCCGGAACAGCTATCCTCCTGCATAGAGCTTGTTAACCCTGTTTGGTGGTCGGTTGTTTTGGGGGAGTGTGAATAAACTCCTCTTTTTTCCATACTCACGTCGTCGTCTCATCGCTGCGTTTGTTATGGCTGAGAGCCAAGCCGTGACTGTGTGTGTGTGTGTGTGTGTGTGTGTGTGTGTGTGTGTGTGTGTGTGTGTGTGTGTGTGTGTGTGTGTGTGTGTGTGTGTGTGTGTGTGTGTGTGTGTGTGTGGCAGTCCTCAATGCTTTGGAGTAGAATTTTACAGACAGAGCACTCTTTGACAGAATGCACGCCCATTCCCCTTTAAACATCTTTAACCTACCCACATCCTATTCTGCAGTTCGTCACACAACTGTCACATGTCTTTCTTTATGAAACCTATACTTGTAACTTGTTCAAACGTCATCGTCCCATGACGGCCACAGAATCAGTCAACCAACAGAAGTTAACTGTTCCCATGCCCTAAGGCCTTCCCTGACCTTCTGCTCACCTAAAAGTCAGCTATCTGGAATGAATGCATTTCAAAATGAGAACAAAGGACTATGGTCTCGTTAACTGTGTGACTCAATTCTCAAGGCCTGCAGGATGTGCATCCTTAACTAACAACAATTGAACTGCCTTATCTCTGAGGAAAATCCCCCTTTGGCTTCCCCTGTTATTTGCACAGACTATTGATAATTAACAGAGATACTCAAGGGGCCTCTTTTAATATCTGGAAATTGCAACAAGACTTTCTGAAAAATACTTCTCAACGGTCAATAACCCCACTCAAGCCAGAAGTCACAGGCAGTGTTGGGTGTAACGCGTTACAGTAACGTAACTACTTTTTCCGGGTAAAAAGTAGTGTAACGCGCTACTATGGAAAATTTGGTAACGTAACGTAGTTTATTCTTCAATTCGCCGGAACGTTACTTTTCCCAGGGACGAGTGACAGTGTGACACACTGCCTACTCAGCTGCGTGCTTACGCAGGCACGAGCTCTCATTCCACACTGTACGTAATAGAGACTGGCCGCTGGTGGTGGCATGAAGACTGAAGAGCAGTGATGGCAAGCGAGAAACAGGCGCAGCCAACGCTAACATTCGAGGGATGGAGGTATTCCCATTACTTCAAACTTGTTGAAACTAAGGGGGAAAATGTGAGTGTAAGGTGTACGTTGTGCCCTGGCCAGAAACTTTTGTCCACTGCCGTTAACTCAACTGCCAACCTCACCAAGCATTTGAAAGGAAAACATGCTAGCATGAAGCTAGTAGCTCAACATCCCCGGGGAAATGATGATATTATCATACCGTGAAGAAGGGCCAGCATATTCAGTGAACATAGCCTTTTAATTCGGAGGCCAGTCCTTCTTTAAGTTGTTCTTGATTTTATTTTGGCTAAAATGTCTTTGTTCCAAGCTGTATTATGCCATTTTATTTTATTTACACAAGCCATTGATATCAAGACATTTTGAAATTATTATTTTTCTGTTGGATTTACATGAGGCATGTTTTATTTTGAGACACATGAGCCATTTTGAGGTTTTCATCATGTTGTTCCTAAGGAGCCTATTGATATGATTTGCACTAGCTTTGCACCTATTTTGGGGCTAGCCTGTTTAATGATTATGATTTTATATTGATATTGTTTGATATTATTGTTTAGTGATGGTGTTGACGCTTATAGCCCAATGTTTTGTTAAGTGCTCTGTGGCATTTTTTTTATAATAAAGAGCACAAAAGAAATATCTGTTATGGCCTCCATAGTAGAACTTTATGTACGCCTAAACATTTAGGAACAGAGATGGGGTTCTGCCCAAAGTCGAGCAACATAAAAGTAACGTAAAAGTAACGAGAAACGTAAAAAGTTACTTTCCTTGGAGGGTAACTAAGTAAAGTAAGGGATTACTTTTTTAAAGAAGTAACGAGTAACGAGCAAACACTACTTTTTAAAAGTAACTTCCCCAACACTGGTCACAGGTTACGCAAAAAAATGGGACATTGTTTCAGGAATATATGAAAAACCTCTCTATATTTAAGAGGAAAAATTTACTTTTTCCCTTCAAATTTAACACACATGAATATATAAGGTGACATTATAATGAATATACCCGAAATACACTGTATCAAATTTTCTTTCTCCCTCAATTGCTAAACATAATTGAGAATGCAGTTTAGTTCTGTGGGAACGTAATTTTTAGGAGACAGGGTTGCCATAATACATTCTGACGAAAAATACAAATTATTATGAACACAAATAAAATAAAATAAGCCTCCCGTGAGTTACTACAAGCTATAAAGTAGATTTTAAAAACGTTTTATATAATAAAAAGCTCACTGCAGGACGTTGTAGAAATGCGTGTGTGCACCACGACAAAGGAGCCTCATTCACTTTACATTTGGGTTGTTTGCGTGGTGCAGACAGGTAAATGTAGCAAAGTTCGTGACTCCACCACGCAATGCGGTGTTAAGGAGTCGTGGTGGAGTCACGCTTTCTGGTGAGATCAGGTTGTCTTTATACGTGTCTATCTGCTATGCTGATAGGGGTGACTGGTTAGAAAGGGTTAGGTAGGTGTGTGTGTGTGTGTGTGTGTGTGTGTGTGTGTGTGTGTGTGTGTGTGTGTGTGTGTGTGTGTGTGTGTGTGTGTGTGTGTGTGTGTGTGTGTGTGTGTGTGTGTGTGTGTGTGTGTGTGTGTGTGTGTGTGTGTGTGTGTGTGTGTGTGTGTGTGTGTGTGTGTGTGTGTGTGTGTGTGTGTGTGGGTGTGTGTTTTTCAGGTTCACTCCAAGGTTATTTCTGGTTTCCCTGGTGGACAAACACCTAATGTTGGTGAAAAGAGCATCAGTCCCAAGGGCCACTAACTAGGAGTTGCTATGGAGACCGTGGTGTGTGTGTGTGTGTGTGTGTGTGTGTGTGTGTGTGTGTGTGTGTGTGTGTGTGTGTGTGTGTGTGTGTGTGTGTGTGTGTGTGTGTGTGTGTGTGTGTGTGTGTGTGTGTGTGTGTGTGTGTGTGTGTGTGTGTGTGTGTGTGTGTGTGTGTGTGTGTGTGTGTGTGTGTGTGTGTGTGTGTGTGTGTGTGTGTGTGTGTCTTTTCATTCTGGAGGACCCATCTGGTTGTTTAAAGAACATCATATGTTTATAGTGACAGGTGTTATGAAGTCTAGGAGGCACACAGGAGGCCTTCTAAGTGAAGAAAAGGCATTGTTGGAAATGAAAACAAAATACACTTTTAGAGAAATACATGTAAAAACATGCAAAGGACACACACGCACCCAGTTTGATTGTTTCTTCATCAAATTAACTCAAGCTAAGAAAGAGAACCTAATTTATTCAACTGAATCTCCCAGGAAATTAAGGTGTAGTTGAGGAAAACAAACTACAGAGACCCATCATGCAAAATGCACTTTTTTATGTCTATTATACATAAATATGTGTCAGGGAACTCATGCAGCTTCAGAAAATAACACCCTTTCTCTTTTCCTCCGTACCCAAATTTCTGAAAACGGGGGTACAACGAAGCTGGTCCAGATTTGCGTCCGATATGACGTCAAATCGACGGCGGACCCACGGCCCTATCAGAAACGTTGCTATCAGAAACAATGCCAGACTGTTTTGGACGTAATATGGTCAGTGTTTACATTAGCATCGCTAACACATATAGCTAACCTGTACTGGAGAGCATGTGTGTGAAGAAGCAGGAAATAAAAAGGAACTCACCTTGTGGCAACCGGCAAGAGAGAAAGCCTTTGAGCTGATACTGTTTCAGAAATTATCCTTGATCTAATAATCCTTGCGTTTCATCACCGCAGCATTTTAGACAGTATCTGCCAGGTCCCGCACGAGGCGGCATAGCCGCCGCCCCCTCTTCTTTTTTTTTTGCCTTTATTTATACAGGTGAAAATCTCATTGAGACACAGGGTCTCATTCTCAAGAGAGACCTGTTTATACCCAGAATCAGCACTTTTGTAACAGGAAGAGAAATAGAGGGATATGAGGCATGGCTAGAATGGGTGATCTGTTTGGTTTTTTGACCAAAACACTTCATAGACATGTTTTTTATATTTCTTTATATATCTGAGACCTATGCTATTGCCTAAAAATAGCATGATAGGTGACCTTTAAAAGAGTGCCTCGCTAATTGCAGTCCGAAAACATTATCAAATTCAGTCAGGGATATCATCTTTTATTAAAGGTGACCTATCATGCAAAATGCACTTTTGTACGTCTTTTATACATGAATATGTGTCCCCGGTGTTCCAGGGAACTCACCAAGTGTCAGAAAACACAACCCTCTCTATTTTCCTCCATACCCAAATCTCTAAAAAAGGGGCTGCAACGGATCTGATACAGACTGATTTGAACACTTCTGTGACGTCACAGAAGTGGCGCTACGTACGGTGGCCCTGAGAGGCCAGGGTGCTGCAAATAAAAGAACGCTGCAAATAAAAAAACCGCTGCAAATAAAAAAAACGCTGCAAATAAAAAACGCCGCGATGCAAATAAAAAAGCCACAACGGAAGTGAATTACCGGGGACTATTATTGCTGATGCACATACGACGGAAGTTAATTACCGGGGACTATTATTGCTGATGCACATGCGTTTTTTTATGCGAGAGAAGAAGAAGGCTGGGGGATCTCCGGGAAACATCTCATGGGTAAGTTTATAATGTTAAAGTTACACAGGATGTAGATAATATCTGTCGCTGCCGTATTTATGACTTTAAATGACGTTATTTTGTGTGTGGGAGCAGATTATGTGTGTAGTGTATAATGTTAGTAGAACATAGCTTTGATCAAAACTGCAGAAAGCTATTTTCAAGTTGTTTGCTTGTCTGTAAAAACTGTTTGATTCTGCTCGATTTATCCGTGCAGCTTGAACCGTTTTAAATCTAGACCACACACACACACACACACACACACACACACACACACACACACACACACACACACACACACACACACACTCACAGTATTCTTGCGTGTTTAACTGCCTGAAACTTGTCTTGCCCTTGTCAGTGGGGAGTGTCGTGATTAAGACACACTTGCAATCCATTTTGGGAGATTCCTTGTATTAAGCCAGCGTTGAAAGTAGTACTGATTAGTCTTTCCAAATGTGTTAGTGTTATTTAAAAACTAGTGCAGTGCCCGTTCGGGGCATGGCCGTTCAAAGCTTGTGCCTGTACTAAGCGGACCGATTGTTTGGCTCCCATAATTGCTGCTTGCAATGTTGTCCGGGGGGCGTACCCGATCGGAGCGCGTAGATTCGTCAAAAATAAAGGTTTAGAAAAATGAATCCCAAAAAATTCTAAATGAAGGATGCAAATCATCATGCAATCCGCAAGCCATATCCGAAAGCTTAGGTCGATCTGACAAACAGTCAGAGAGATATGCGAGCCACAGACACACACACAGACACACACACACACACACACACACACGGACATTTCTTGCTTTATATATAGATAGATAGATAGATAGATAGAAAGATGTTCATGCAATTGAAGCGCAAAGCAACCTAATGATACTTTATTTGTTTTCTTGCAGGTCATAATGTATTGTCCTTTTTGTGGACAGCAGCAGGACTCTAAATCAGCCTTTTGCTGTTCATGTGGCAAGGACCTCAAATTCCTGTGTGATGTTGATAAAACAGGCACAAGTGGAGGTAATTTTTATTTTTTTATTTTTGAATTAGGCTTAGGCAATGTACACTCTATATCTTATGAGTATGGGTGAGAACACTGTATGTCTCTCTGTTCTTTGTCATTGACGATTGATTGGACTCTTATTTCAAGCAGAGGCTACAGGAAAAAGCACACTGGAGTTATTCCGGACTTTCCGGAGTGTAAAAGAGAAGGAGAGACGAGCAGGTTTTAAGAAAAAAAAAACACCATCAAAAGACAACCTGAAGGTTGTGAAGGTACATTTTTTTGCTGAGATAGACTAATAATTTGCCGACAGTCCATTCTGTCATGTATTTATAGTGTCACTGAACTAGTTAACAGTCGCCTATTTCGTTGTTTCTCTGTAGATTTCAGTAGGCCTTATGAGGCTGAAAGATGGTGTACTGAAGACTGTAAGAGGAACAGTACTTCCCCTTTTGATGCGACCAGAGTCGGATGCGGACGAATTGCAGAGAGCTGCTGAGCAAAAAATGAAGACCTTCGACAGAAATTTACATGGTGGTCCCTACGTACTGCTCTACCCTGACGGTACAAAGATAACTAATATACCAGGAACAGAAGTACCCTTCACTCTAAACGAGTACAAAGAGGTAGTGGGGAAGGCCTACCAACGTATCACACTGTACATTTGTACAGCTGAAGATTTCTTTACATCTTGTAAGTAATTGTGAAATTAATTACCAACCAAGAAGAGCTTTTTAAATTGATTTGTTTGTCAAGGAAAGCACTCTGTTGTTCTGAGTAGTCTAAAATCCTCTTATACCTGTTCTTGTATTTCACAGCTCAGGAAACCAGCTCTGAATCCAACTCATCGGATTCAGAGGTGATCATCATGAGTCCAACTTCTGCAGAATTCAATGCAGCTGATACATTAGTGAGTACTACATTTGTTGTATCTTAGATCGCTTATATTGTAAATTCTATCTGGAAGTGAAAATGTTTCTAGATTTCACATAGACGGCATATTTTTACGATGAAACATGTCCCAAAATAGCATTTTAAATTGCGGTAAATGTTGCAGCGTCCTGGCCTACACATATTTTACAAACTTAAGAAAACAACTTTATTTAGTGCAGATCCCTGCAAAATCACACCATAATAATGTGTATGTTTTTCACTGAAAGTAATAATGTAAGAAGGATCATTCCCCCTGGCGCAAATCACATACACTTTCTGTTAGAATAATAGAATTCAATATTTATGTTCAAATGTGTTAAGCTCTAGTTCTGTCAAATTTGAAGTGTCACACTGATATATTGTCTTTTACTTCCAGGTATGGGAACCTGCAGAGTCAGGCAGTGATTCAGCAGCTCCGGTAATTGTGGCTCCAAAACATTGTCTTTTGTTCACATTTAGCCTTGTCTGGAAATATTGTCACACAATTAATGTCTTAAACTACATGAAATAACGTGTCACACTGACCCAGAGATCCACGTTTGTGTACATTAGAATAGTCTTTTCTTTCTAAATCAGCCCTCAGATAGCCATGATTTAAAATACTTCAACTTACCTGTCCTATCCCTGTTATGGTTTGTGATTCAGGTCTTATTTTCTGACTCACAAGAGGGCCCAGGAACATCAGGAGGTGTGCTGGAAACTGCGTGCTATAGGTATTATACTTTCCTTTCTACAATTCAAGTATGTTTTATATGAAAACATCAACAATGTAAACTTGTGTATGTCAATTTCTCAGCAAATATACTCAGCTGTATGCGCCCATTGTAATAGAGGATAAGGATGACTCAGACAGTGTTGAGTGCAGTCATGACATTCCAGAGGATACAAAGTAAGAGAAAAGTTACCCTTACTTCAACTGTGGTTGTTATTTTTCCTGATCAAAAATGTGTGCTATGGTGTACCATTTAACATGGTCATAATTTATCTGATGACAGGGTGGACCAGCAATCACTTTCTGAGATAACTGCAAACCTGGCCCTAGAGATTGACCATCGAGCTGTCAGCAGATTTAACATCTGTCGCTCGAACATCTGGGATGGAGCAGTCAGAGGATTCAAAAGGGCAACATTCTCAGAAAAGAAAGACATCCTGGTGAAATTCTCTGACGATGAAGGGAGGTTTGAGGAAGGTCTCGATACAGGTGGCCCCAAGAGAGAATTCCTCTCCCTTCTCATGAAAGAGCTGAACAAACGGCCCATATTTGATGGACCTGTGGAGAGCCGCTACCTGGTCTACAATTCAACAGGTTCTGTTTTGTGTATAATGTTTTAAAAGAACCCATATTTCAACCTTGCAGTGTTTTCAAATATAGAAACTGATTTAATATTTCTTTATTCTGCATTATCTTGGACAGCTATCAGAGAGGATGAGTATTATTTAGCAGGGAAGATGATTGCTGTGTCCATTGTGCATGGTGGACCAGGTCCTAATTTTCTGTCAGAGGATCTGGTCAGCTACATCTCAGGGCAGAGCAGTTTCAAGGCATCTGTCGGAGACATTACAGATGAGGAGATAGGGAAAGTCCTACAAGAGGTATGAGAAGGGTGTGAAATTCTAGAATAGGTAAAGAGAGAGTTTTGTCCACTTAAACCATTCTTTCAAGATATACTTCTGGCATTACCATTTTTTATAATTACGTGTCATATTTGAAATGTGTGGGACTCTGTTATCTCTTCTTTTAGATTCAGAATTCACCCTCAGTGGAGATCCTTCAGGACTTGATGATACGGAACAGTGCCATGTTGCAGACTGCTGGGTGCTTCAGACATGTCAGGTCATGTGAAGAAAAAAAAATGATAGTAGAGGATTACCTGAAGTGGTACATAATCCACAGGAACAACACTGCAATCGAAAGGTAGGTTTTTGTATTTCATTGTTATTGCTAAAATAATTATGAAAAACGTGTTGCTGTTGTCCAATTTTCTTGCTTACTTACTTCTACATGATGCACATGTATCTTTGCATGCATCTTTTAATTGTATTTTAGATTCAAGGCTGGACTTGAAAGTTTGCAGTTTCTGACAGCTCTGCAGCAGCATCCGACGGTCCTGACCCCTGCTCTCTGTCATTCCGATGTGAAGCTGTCTGCTGCAGAGATGGAAAATCTGTTCCAGCCTGAATTTAGTCAACAGGGAAGCAACAGAAGGGCTCAGGAAGAGAAAGCTATGAGTTACTGGGCAGATTATCTTCTCGATTGTGAAGGTTAGTCAATTTGCTCTTGTCTGATTTTTATACACACAGATTATAAAGAGTTCCGGTGTTGATGTAGATAGTATTTACTGTCAATTGATTCCAATGTTCTCTACTTTTTAGAAAATGACAGCTCAGTGACCTTGGAGGAGGTGTTAATGTTCGCTACAGGTGTGCCATGTGTGCCTCCTGCTGGTATGAGTCCTCTGCCACGCCTTCAGTTCCTATGTTCTACAACGTCAACATTCCCAATGGCAAATACCTGTGCCAACATTTTAAAGCTTCCTCTTTTGGACACTTATGGTGCCTTCAAAGCCAACATGAACTTTGGCATTAATAATTCCCCCGGCTTTGGGTGCCTTTAAACAATTAAATAACTTGTGGTAAAAGTTAATGTTCCCACACACAGTAGCTACACAGTCCGTTGTTTTAATGTTGCGATCTGTCAGACCAAAATGTTGTGACGTAAGAGAGATGTGAGTATTTTTCATGGCAGATTTGTCCTATTTCATATCTAACATGTGAACAACACCACACATTTGTATTGTATTGTTATTATATTCTCGTTAGGTAGGTAAGGTAGACCGTGGTTAAATCAAGAGTTCAGAACATGTGTTAAGATGTTTTACAAATATTTACATAAACAGTAAATAAAGACTGCAAAAGGCACCTTGTTGTGCAAATGTGCCAATTTTGTTTTGCCCATTTTATCAACATGTTTTTACATGGACTTTGTGAAAGAGTAAAGCTGAATGACTCTTCATTAAATGGTTTAAAAGTGTTTCATTTTAACGTAAGGACTTGTTTTTCTACGTATAGCATATATGTTACACACTCGCTACAAAGATGACACGGCTGTAGCTGGTTCACAAGATTTTATTCTCAGATCCACTGTGAAAACAGAAATAACAGTAGCATATGTGACTGATGCAATGAATGAATGTTATTGTTGATTCATCAATTTGTTATGGGCTGTGTCTGAAATCACTCAATACTCCCTATATAGAATTCCCTATATAAGGAGTAGGGAGTAGTGAATGAGAGTGATTTCGGACACGCCTTGGTCTTTAAAATGTCAGAAAGTGAAGCCTCACAGAGAACAAATTAATCCAGCAAATATTCACATTTTAGAGGCTGGAACCTGCTTATATTCAAAATTAAAATCAATTACCAAAATATTAGGTGTATAATCTTCTGACGATCGACCATTCAACTGATAACACGGATGTAACACTAAACATGTTTTACAAAATACATGAATATGCTGTATGTTTATTTAAACAAAGAAAGGTTTCAGTCTAATGACTTATGCAAAGATACAAGCTGAATATTTCACTGGACTTATCTACTCAGAATTGCAGCATTCTAAATAATATTCAACCTACATTGGAAACTTGTACACACAAAAAAGGTTCTGGGGGGCTGGTGGGGCAATGTATTCTACACTCCAGACATGTTTTTCATGGAAATGTAATTCTGAACAGCAGCTGTCCAGTTCACTGGTGGAGCCAACCCACTCCGTCTTTGCAAGTCCACAAAATGCATCTCCAGATTCTCATCACCACACAAATTGTACTGGGATGATGCTTGCATGATGCCATCAAAGTGGTGTAGGGCTTCCCAGGACACTGGAAATCCACACTCCCTTCCGCCAAACCTATGACCAGTCATAAATTGAAACATGAGTCAAGTGATTACAAATGGATCATTTAACCCCCCAAACATGCTAGATAAGCATTATAACTAAAACTCCATTGAGTCAATTCTTCGTTAATTAAATCCTAAACAAAGAGCTTTGACTTGAGAAATTAATCTCAGGTTGACAGCAGCTCTTTCAGTCAAATATGGTCATTCTACTCACTTTCTAACACAAGGTACTTTTTGGAATTGAGTAAGATAAATCGACAGAATAGCTTTGGATATCTTCTGATTTAGGTTTTGTGTTGGAATCCATTTTTAGTCGTTTAAGACTTGAAATCATTTTGAAATAATGAGTTTTCAGACTAAATGAATCACGTTATTTATCAAGTGACAAACTTGTCATATTGGGCTGATACACCAAATTATATGAAGTCAGATATATTTTAAAGTAATATTACCAAACAATTTGAATACAAACCTGTGAGGCAGGTGGTACATGGCATCAGGTTTACCTGATGGACACTGAGACAGGCGAACAGGTCTGATGGTGTGGTTGTTCCACAGCTGTCTATACTCATCGAGGTCTTTTTGGAAGATGCCCAAAAACACATATCGCAGCAGACACTTGTGCTCATGGCTCCCATTGAAGAGGTGCCTCTCTCTAAGGTCACTGAAGAGCTCGATCCAGAACTGAGTCCTAATGGTGGAATTCAAAACTTTTGTATTTCATGAAAAAAAGACAACTTCAAGTAAAAAGTCACAATATTTCTAGAGATGATGAACATTTCTTGGTGCGCTCCTACATTATTTCATTTGGGAGCACATAAACTCCCTTGGGAAAATGTTAGTGTACAGCTCTAATGTAATTTCACAATTTTTTTCATCCAGATAGATTTAAAGTATTTGGGCACCTCTGTAACTAACACACACACACACACACACACACACACACACACACACACACACACACACACACACACACACACACACACACACACACACACACACACACACACACACACACACACACACACACACACACACACACACACACACACACACACACACACACACACACACACACACACGACCTTAAAAGGCTATACCTTTGCTTTCTGAAGAAAGACCACCAACTCTCGATGCGCTGGTTTGCAGTTGAGGTACCATACATGTGACTGAGGGCTCCTGCAAAATCATCTGTGTGTTGAGATCGTAATGTGCAGTTAATGGCTGCCATAGTGCCGTTTTCAGTTCCACAGTCAGTGCGAAGGCGGGCTGGAAGTAGTCCAAACTCCGATACACACTGCAGGTAGTACTGCGCAATGATGCCCGGATCGTTGTTAGTGCTGCCACTCCTGAGCCACATAACTTTCCTTGAAAAGCCGTCGATGCAGCCACTGATGGCAATACCAAAGGGTTTAAGTTTATCATATCCATCAGCGTGCCACACTTGGTTTGGTCCTGCTGTGACGTATCCCCTTCGGACAAACCTTCGCCTGGAACGAAGTTGAACACCAGATGGATCTAGTCTGGAAATCGTCTGTCTAACATCCTCCCTTTTTACTGTCAGGTGATACTTTTGTTGCAATGTCTGCCACATAGCTCTGTAACCCAACAGCCGACCCGAGCCTCTCAGTTCATGTGCAACAGTTTGGTGTACAGTGCCAATGGGAGTGTAGTCTGTCCTTCTTGTTAAGCCAGCGTTCTGTAGCCTCCTCTTTAAGGTCCTCAGACTAAGAAAAATGTTGTGTCTTTTTTCTAGAAAATCAAGTATCACTTCATAAGCGTGTCCCTCCGTGAAGTACTTGTGGATGAGGCCTGCCTTGATTCCTTCATTAGATGCTGTGACTGAAGGGAAAAGACAACAGTGTCATTAGGAATGAAACTTAATAACAAAAAACCTATTAAGAAAAAAATGAAAATGTATCAGTAATGAGGAAAATACCTGAAATGTTTGATGCATAAGTGTATGTTTTCAGTATGTTCAATGCGTGAACAATTCCAGACATGAGGAGCAAAAAAGAAGAGAAATAAACAGGCAAAGGACAACATATTGGGATACTTACATAATTGGTAAGGATAAAAATACATATCAATCTAGAGGTAGCAAACAAAAAGGTACCCTTTTAATGCCTGTATTTGTGCATAAACGCATCAGAAGGCTCAACCCTCAGCACATGAAGGAGCACATAATTGGTCAACTTTGGTATTTCACCTGATTTCTTTACTTGTTGGCATTTTTTTTTATCAGTAGTTCTAAATCATGTTGAAATTGCCATGACTTACAATAATATGTGTATAGCATATATTAAAATGGCAACAAATCATATACAAATAAGACATTATCACTGTACTGGTGAAATTCTTGACTTTTAAGGAGAAGCTTACCATCTTCGAGAAAGGGAGCCAAACATTCAATGTTGCTGCCACAGGAGCCGCAAAACCTCCCAAAACACCCAGCAGTCCCACAATATGGACAATACATTGCCTGTGGAAAAAGAGCAATGTGAATGTTATTCATTTGCAATTAAGCAACAGCTACTTGGTAAGCTATTGCAGCAGGTAATGTTACCTGCAAACAGCTGACACTAATTTAACAGCAGATATCAGCTGCAATCACTTAATATCTGAACCATGCATCTACAATGTCAAAATACATTAAAAAAAAAAAAAAGATTTAAAGCCAGTACACTTCTCAAAGGAAGCACGTCTTGGATAGGATAGAGACCCTTCTCTATCTCTAAGCAGGATAAGAGACCCTCATTTATCTCT
The DNA here is from genome assembly GCF_949606895.1 of Notothenia rossii. NCBI lineage: Eukaryota > Metazoa > Chordata > Actinopteri > Perciformes > Nototheniidae > Notothenia > Notothenia rossii. The sequence goes on from NC_136910.1 coordinate 34,392,788, forward strand.
AGACAGGCACATTTAGATGACATGTTGATGGAGTCAAGATTGACTACAGGATGTTAGTGAAGATCTGTACTTGTATGTATTCAATATAGGGCTGGGTAACGATTATAACGCGTTAACTTGCCCAGCCCTAATTCAGTAAAAGTTGTTCCTTCAGAGCATGTTGAGGAGAGGACCCGAGCTCGTCTGTTGAATAAAGGCATATTCAACTTACTTTGTGTGTCTTAGCATCATCTTTAAGTCCCGGTCGGCTCAGATCCGTTTGTTTAGAAAACAGCTAACGTTAGCAGATAAAAGTAGCTATGTTCTACTAACATTATACACTACACACATAATCTGCTCCCACACACAAAATAACGTCATTTAAAGTCTTAACATTATAAACTTACCCATGAGATGTTTCCCGGAGATCCCCCAGCCTTCTTCTTCTCTCGCATAAAAAAACGCATGTGCATCAGCAATAATAGTCCCCGGTAATTAACTTCCGTCGTATGTGCATCAGCAATAATAGTCCCCGGTAATTCACTTCCGTTGTGGCTTTTTTATTTGCATCGCGGCGTTTTTTATTTGCAGCGTTTTTTTTATTTGCAGCGTTCTTTTATTTGCAGCACCCTGGCCTCTCAGGGCCACCGTAGCTACGGCTATTTGGCCAACTCCACCAATAAGGAGGAGACAGCCACGAACATTGCCGTTCGAAAGCGCTGGAGACGCTGTAGTACATATACCAGGCCTGTAGATGGTGCTGTTCTCACAGAATCAGCCCATGCAAAGACAGTGTTAAATTGAGCGAAATGAGGAATGGCTAAAATGCATGATCTGTTTGGTATTTTGAAAAATAAAAAGTATAAATATGCCTTATATACTGTAGGTATGGTCCTACCCTATATTATTCAAATATAGCATGATAGGTCCACTTTAATATAAATAATATGTAATTATCTGGTGCCTACATTACCCACAATGCAACTTAACAAAAACAGTTCTGTCAAAGCCATTGTTTACTTCCGTAACATAATGACATCACTATGGAACTCTCGAGCCCCTATTGGCTAGCGCTCCAACACATGATAGGTGATCTCTAAGAGGTTGACTAATCACAACAGAGCTGCCCTGCTCACCAATCAGAGCAGACTGTGCTCTGGTTTCAGACAGAGGGTGAAAAGAGGTGCTGCAGCACAGGCAGTATGAGCAAAGTAGTGTTTTGCCAAACAAGTAACTTAAAGCTCACCTATTATGCAATATTTGAACAATATATTATAGGGCCATATCTATACAAAACATGTCTCTTAAGTGTTTTGCTCAAAATACCAAACAGATCACCCATTGTAGCCTGCCTCATACCCCTCTATTTCAGCCCTGTTACTAAAGTGCTGATTCTGGGTCTGGCCCTTTAAATGTAAGCCGAGCTGCTGCTGGCCACACCCCTTTGGAGCTGCTGGCCACACCCCTTTGGAGCTGCTGGTCACACCCCTTTGGAGCTTCCGCATGCAAGTGGTGAGCTCTGTGAAGAGTAGAGTGTTTCCAGGAGTTCAACGTAAAGCCAGCCCACATTTCAGTAATGTCGTCATGACCGCAGCAAATCTGGATCAGCTCCGTTGTACCTCCATTTTCAGAGATGTGGGCAAGGAGGAAAAGAGACAAGGTTGTAGCATTCACATGCATTTTCAGCAGGAAATGCATTTTCTAGTAGTAGTGTCACTCCTGTGACATGTTTCCATGCTTTAAAGGTCACCTTTTAAGCCCCTGTCACACTGTCCCGAAATTGACACCCGATGGACACACGATTAAGGAAATGTTCAAATTCGGCTCTGATCGTAACAACATCGGGCCATTCGTGAGGGCATCTTAAGCCATCGTATGAACAACATCTTTGGCATCACAAAGCATTGCCGAAGGACCGTGAAGGTTCATTTTCGTGTTGACTTTGTGTGTCCATTTTGCCCTTCGTAAGGCATTCATGAGGGAATCTTAAGCCATCGTATGCCAGCTGGTGGAGTTTCTCAGGCTCCGGCAGCAACTTCGTGAGCGGTGGCAAAATCTTTGGCATGCCAAAGATTTGGCCCGAATGGCCCGATGTTGCTATGATCAGAGCCGAATTTGAACATTTCCTTTATCGTGTGTCCATCTGGTTGTTTTATTGCACAACAAAATCATGTAAACATATTATGTAAATAACCCAATTGTGTTCTGTGAAACTAAAAAGGATATTGTATATTATTTTGAAGGCGAGGAAGTTGTTGTTGCTATGGAAACAACATGACGGAGAAAACTTAATATCTTCTATATATAAAGACGAAGAAAGTAAAGAAGAAAGTCGGAAAATATCAGTACAGTATCATAATACTTTAACATAATTGTTTGTGTTACTTTCGTTGCAGTTGTATGTCTTAAATGTAATGTAAATGTTGCCTTTGCGTGTGGTTCGGGGCCATCTTCATGCAAAATTCACAATTCCATATTCGTGTGTCCATCGGGTGTCAATTTCGGGACAGTGTGACAGGGGCTTAAAAGGTGACCTTTAAAGCATGGAAACATGTCACAGGAGTGACACTACAACTAGAAAATGCATTTCCTGCTGAAAATGCGTATGAATGCTGTAAACTGTGTACATTTGTCGCTAAATTTAGCAGAACAAATGCAGAAAAAGCTGAATATTTTATCAGTTGAATGGTGTCTGTAGCTGCTTTAAGCTACAAAAACAAAGTAAGTGTGTTGTTGAACTTAGCGGAGAAATGCAGAAAAGTGAAATTATTTGAATCAAAATTGTTACAACTCAAATGCATTGCAATGACTTTGTTCAAAACTTGAAAGTGAAATGTTAAACTGGAAGAGTAGGAAAAATAGTGAAGAAGCTTAATATTTAAAAGAAAATGTTTAAAAAAAGATATAAACAACAAAATGTATAGACTCAATGTCCTGAAATAGCTGAATAATGTAATAGTTGAATGCTTTCTGTAACTGAAAGTAGGCTGAAGGAGTTAGATATGAAATGTAAGTAGTAGTGAATTAATGTGTATTAAGAAGAGAAAAGAAAGTAAAAACACTTTTAAAAGCAGCAGAATATTTTAACTGCAAACTTGCAAACTTGCAAACTAAAACCATACGTCACCAATAATGTATAAAATCTGTGGAACATGTTGAAGTCAGTATGAAGTCTACATCAGACAGAAAATATTAGGCTGAGACAGTCTGTTTGTCAGTGTTTCTTTCTGTGCTGAGCACCTAATCATAGCACCTAACACCTGTGGGTGAGCCCAGAGATCAAAGGTGTCCATGGTGACAACGTTGTCAAACACCTATGTGCAGAGATCAAAGGTTTCCATGGTGATGTGCAGTGAGAGGAGAGCCTTTCCATTGATCTGAACGAGAGATAAACCTCTTAGATTTGAACGTTTTGTTGAAGAACCATAGCAGCTATTGGTGAAATTTCAACGCGTGCAGCATCTCAGGACCATACGGAGCGTCTCAGTCTGCTTTTTGTGTACTTTTGGGTCAATAATGTGACATTTTTGGCAGATGTACTAAAAGGTATGCAGCTGCTGCTGTTAGGAAAGATCAGGCTGAATTTACAATGGGCCTTAATGGAGACATTTTGAAGGTTTTTGTCATTTCATGCCCTCAAGAGGCATTTTGTTTAATTTTTTTGCTTAATTTTTTTTTTTTTCAATGTAGGAGAGGTTTTCCTACGTTTTCCATGACAAATTATGTCCAAGGAGTGTAGGGTTTGGGAGTTATGGCAGCTTTAAAAAAAATCTTTGGGAGAATTTCAAGCACTCTACTCTGTTTTGAGATCAAAGCACTCTAGAGACTTAAAGAGCTGCGCAATACACACTAATGTTAACATCTGAAGAAGGCCTCTTTACCAAGCTCCAAACTAAGTTAAATATCTCAAAAAGTGTAAAAGATGTGAAAAATCTGAAGAACACGTAGTACAGTTTAGAGAGAGAGTGTATGTTTTGGATTAGGCCAACCGGCTAACTCCTAAACCTAGGTTAGGTTGAACCAGCTTCGTAGTACAGGCCTCAGCTGCTGCTGGTAGTGCCCAAGACCAGGCTCAAAACCCGAGGGCACCGAGCCTTCGCAGCAGCTGGCCCATGGCTCTGGAACACTCTGCCCCTCCATGTGAGGTCTGCCCAGACCCTAGGGTTTTTTAAATCAACACTAAAAACTCACTTCTTCTCCCTGGCCTTCTAGTCAGAGCGGAGCACGACTCATGACATTTCCCTGTGTTTGATTTTATATTTGCTGTTGTAATTTATTGTCTTCTGTTTGCGATTGTAGTAATGTGTTATTTATTATTTGCATGTACAGCACTTTGGCTCGACCAAAAATTGTTTTTAAAATGTGCTATATAAATAAAACCTGATTTGATTTGAATATTTCCATCCATCCATCCATCCATCTTCTCCCGCTTATCCATGGTCGGGTCGCGGAGGTAGCAGTTCCAGCAGAGAGCCCCAAACGTTCTTTTCCCTGGCCACATCAACCAGCTCTGACTGGGGGATCCCAAGGCGCTCCCAGGCCAGCGAAGAGATATAATCCCTCCACCTGGTTCTAGGTCTACCCCTTGGTCTCTTCCCAGCTGGACGTGCCTGGAACACCTCCCCAGGGAGGCGCCCAGGTGGCATCCTAACTAGGTGCCCGAACCACCTCAAATGTCTCCTTTCGACGCGAAGGAGGAGCGGTTCAACTCCGAGTCCCTCCCGGATGACCGAACTTCTCACCTTATCCCTAAGGGAGACACCAGCCACCCTGCGGAGAAAACCCATCTCGGCCGCTTGTATCCGCGATCTCGTTCTTTCGGTCATGACCCATCCTTCATGACCATAGGTGAGGGTAGAAACGAAAATGGCGCGGTAGACAGAGAGCTTTGCCTTCTGGCTCAGCTCCCTTTTCGTCACAACGGTGCAGTAAAGCGACTGCAGTACCGCTCCCGCTGCTCCGATTCTCTGACCCATCTCACGCTCCATTGTTCCCTCACTTGAGAACAAGACCCTGAGATACTTGAACTCCTTCACTTGGGGTCAGGACTCATTCCCTACTTGGAGTGGACAGTCCATCGGTTTCCTGCTGAGAACCATGGCCTCAGATTTGGAGGTGCTGATCCTCATCCCAGCCGCTTCACACTCGGTTGCGAACCGATCCAGTGAGTGCTGAAGGCCGCAGACCGATGAAGCCATCAAAACCACATCATCTGCAAAAAGCAGTGGTGCAATCCTTAGTCCACCGAACTGCAGACCCCCTCCCCCACGACTACGCCTCAAAATCCGATCCATGTATATTACAAACAGGATTGGTGACAAAGCGCAGCCCTGGCGGAGGCCAACCCTCACCTGAAATGGGTCCGACTTATTGCCGAGGACCCGGACACAGCTCTCGCTTTGGGAGTACAGAGATTTGATGGCCCTGAGTAGAGACCCCCTCACCCCATACTCCCGCAGCACCTCCCACAGTGACTCCCTGGGAACCCGGTCATACGCCTTCTCCAAGTCCACAAAACACATGTAGACTGGATAAGCGTACTCCCAGGCCCCCTCCAGGATCCTTGCGAGAGTAAAAAGCTGATCCGTCGTTCCACGACCAGGACGGAATCCGCAATGTTCCTCCTCAATCTGAGGTTCGACAATCGGCCTGACCCTCCTTTCAAGTACCTTAGAGTAAACTTTCCCGGGGAGGCTGAGTAGTGTGATGCCTCTGTAATTGGCACACACCCTCTGATCCCCCTTTTGAAAAAGGGGAACCACCACCCCGGTCTGCCACTCCTTCGGTACTGTTTCCGACTTCCACGCAACGTTGATGAGACGTGTCAACCATGACAGTCCCTCAACACCCAGAGCCTTCAGCATTTCTTGGCGGATCTCATCCACCCCCGGGGCTTTGCAACTGTGAAGTTGTTTGACGATCTCATTGACCTCCCCCCGGGAGATTGGTGTCGATCCCCCGTCATACTCCAGCTCTGCCTCTAACATAGAGGGCGGAGTTGTCGGGTTCAGGAGTTCCTCAAAGTGCTCCTTCCAACGCCCTAACACTCCATCAGTTGAGGTCAACAACGTCCCATCCTTACTGTACACAGCTTGGATGGTTCCCTGCTTCCCCCTCCTGAGGTGTCGGACAGTTTTCCAGAACAACTTTGGTGCCGCCAGAAAGTCCTTTTCCATGTCTTCTCTGAACTTCTGCCACATCCGCTGCTTTGCCTCGGCTACGGCAGAGGCTGCTGCCCTTCGGGCCTGTCGGTACCTTGCAACTGCCTCGGGCGTCCCCCGGGATAACAAATCCATGAAGGCCTCCTTCTTCAGTCGGACGGCTTCCCTGACAACCGGTGTCCACCAGGAGGTTTGAGGGTTACCGCCCCTTGAGGCACCTAGGACCTTGAGACCACAGCTCCCCACCGCGGCTTCGGCAATAGATGCTTTGAACACCGACCACTCTGGTTCAATGTCCCCAACCTCCACAGGAATGCCCGAAAAGCTCCGCCGGAGGTGTGAGTTGAAGGCCTCCTGAACTTGGGCCTCCTCCAGACGTTCCCAGTTCACCCGAACTACACGTTTGGGCTTACCAGGTCTATCCAGAGGCTTCCCCTGCCACTCGACCCAACTCACCACCAGATGGTGATCAGTTGACAACTCCGCCCCTCCCTTTACCCGAGTGTCCAAAACATACGGCCTCAGGTCCGATGATACGATAACAAAATCGATCATGGACCTTCTGCCTAGGGTGCTCTGGTACCACGTACACTTATGAGCATCCTTATGTTCGAACATGGTGTTTGTTATGGCCAATCCATGACTAGCACAGAAGTCCAGTAACAAACCACCACTCCGGTTCAGATCAGGGGGGCCGTTCCTCCCAATCACTCCCCTCCAAGTGTCTCCATCATTGCCCACATGTGCGTTGAAGTCTCCCAGATGGAGATTGAATATTTCAAAAAGTATAAAATATTTTTGAAAAGTTGAAAGTTTCCCATCATGTGCTAAAAAGGCGGAATATTTTGATATTTGAATGGTTTCTGTAGCTGAAAGTATGCTGAAGTTATTTAAGAAGCATACGGAAGACGGAAGAATAAAGAAAAGAAGAAATATAGTGGAATGCTGTAAAAAGCATTCACACTAAATATGAACCTGAAAATTATGATAGTTCCTCTTTAACTTTTCAAGGAAATGGTAGACGCGTGCATTTGATTGCAAAATGTGTATATTTTCAGGGAATGTTGAATGAACCAAGCAGCTCATAAATGTCAGAACAAAAAAAAGGTTTACAAATGTATTTTACCACTGAAGACTTTTAAATTGTATTAAAATGATTAGCTGACCTCTCTGAAGAACCAGCACCTTACCGTGGTAGAGAGGTTTGTGTGCCCTGATGAACCTGGAGGCTGTGTTGTCTGGAACCTTGTGTTCCTGGTAGGGTCTCCCATGGCAAATTGGTCTCAGGCAAGGGGCCAGACTAAGATTGGTTCACAAGACCTCATGAAAGACGACACACGAAGTGAGGATACCCAGCCCAGAGGAAGCCCGGGGTCCCCTTCTGGAGCCAGGCCCAGAAGGAGGACTCGTCGGCGAGCGTCTGGTGGCCGGGCTTGCCACAGAGCCCAGCCGGGCACAGCCCGAAAAGGCAACGTGGGCAACACCTCCTCTTCTCCGTCTCGCGGGCCCACCTCCTAGGGAAAACAGCGATGGGGTCGGGTGCGCTGCCAGAAGGGTGGCAGTGAAGGCAGAGGTTCTCGACGGACCAGACCCGGGAGACAGAAGCTGGCTTTGGGGACGTGGAACGTCACCTCTCTGGGGGGGAAGGAGTCGGAGCTTGTGCGGGAGGTGGAGCGTTACCAGTTGGATCTGGTTGGGCTCACCTCTACGCACAGCGTCGGCTCTGGAACCTTACTTCTGGATAGGGGTTGGACTCTATTCTTCTCCGGAGTTGCTCAAGGTGTGAGGCGCCGGGCGGGTGTGGGGATACTCACAAGTCCCCGGTTGGGTGCTTCGTTGTTGGAGTTTACCCCAGTGGACGAGAGGGTCGCCTCCCTACGCCTGCGGCTTATGGGGGGTAAAACTCTGACTATTGTGTGTGCTTATGCACCCAACAGCAGTTCAGAGTATACAGCCTTCTTGGAGACCCTGGAAAGAGTCCTGTATGGGGCTCCTGGGAGACTTTAACGCACATGTGGGCAATGATGGAGACACTTGGAGGGGAGTGATTGGGAGGAACGGCCCCCCTGATCTGAACCGGAGTGGTGGTTTGTTACTGGACTTCTGTGCTAGTCATGGATTGGCCATAACAAACACCATGTTCGAACATAAGGATGCTCATAAGTGTACGTGGTACCAGAGCACCCTAGGCAGAAGGTCCATGATCGATTTTGTTATCGTATCATCGGACCTGAGGCCGTATGTTTTGGACACTCGGGTAAAGAGAGGGGCGGAGTTGTCAACTGATCACCATCTGGTGGTGAGTTGGGTCGAGTGGCGGGGGAAGCCTCTGGATAGACCTGGTAAGCCCAAACGTGTAGTTCGGGTGAACTGGGAACGTCTGGAGGAGGCCCAAGTTCAGGAGGCCTTCAACTCACACCTCCGGCGGAGCTTTTCGGGCATTCCTGTGGACGTTGGGGACATTGAACCAGAGTGGTCGGTGTTCAAAGCCTCTATTGCCGAAGCCGCGGCGGGGAGCTGTGGTCTCAAGGTCCTAGGTGCCTCAAGGGGCGGTAACCCTCGAACCTCCTGGTGGACACCAGTGGTCAGGGAAGCCGTCCGACTGAAGAAGGAGGCCTTCAGGGATTTGTTATCCCGGGGAACTCCCGAGGTAGTCGCAAGGTACCGACAGGCCCGAAGGGCAGCAGCCTCAGCCGTGGCCGAGGCAAATCAGCGGGTGTGGGAGAAGTTTGGAGAAAACATGGAAAAGGACTTTCGGGCGGCACCAAAGTTATTCTGGAAAACTGTCCGACACCTCAGGAGGGGGAAGCAGGGAACCATCCAAGCTGTGTACAGTAAGGATCGGACGTTGTTGACCTCAACTGATGGAGTGTTAGGGCGTTGGAAGGAACACTTTGAGGAACTCCTGAACCCGACAACTCCGTCCTCTATGTTAGAGGCAGAGCTGGAGTATGACGGGGGATCGACACCAATCTCCCGGGGGGAGGTCACTGAGGTTGTCAAACAACTCCACAGTGGCAAAGCCCGGGGGTGGATGAGATCCGCCCAGAATTGCTGAAGGCTCTGGGTGTTGAGGGACTGTCATGGTTGACACGTCTCATCAACGTTGCGTGGAAGTCGGAAACAGTGCCGAAGGAGTGGCAGACCGGGGTTGTGGTTCCCCTTTTTAAAAAGGGGGATCAGAGGGTGTGTGCTAATTACAGAGGCATCACACTACTTAGCCTCCCCGGGAAAGTTTAATCTCAGGTACTCGAAAGGAGGGTCAGGCCGATTGTCGAACCTCAGATTGAGGAGGAACAATGCGGATCCCGTCCTGGTCGTGGAACGACGGATCAGCTTTTTACTCTCGCAAGGATGCTGGAGGGGGCCTGGGAGTACGCTTATCCAGTCTACATGTGTTTTGTAGACTTGGAGAAGGCGTATGACCGGGTTGCAATGATAAATGGTAAATGGACTGTACTTATATAGCGCTTTATCCAGTCTTTAAGACCCCTCAAAGCGCTTTACATATTCCATGTCATTCACCCATTCACACCCATTCATACAGAGCATTTTACCTTACTCTAGGACCTAACATTCACACACATTCACACACCGTTGGCCATGCCATCGGGAGCAACTCAGGGTTAAGTATCTTGCCCAAGGATACATCAACATGTTGACTGCATGGGCTGGGATCGAACCCACAACCTTCTGGTTGAAAGACGACCACACTCCCTCACAGCCACAGTCGCCCTTGGAGCAATGGAGTTACTGTGGGAGGTGCTGGAGGAGTATTGGGTTAGGGGGTCTCTCCTCAGGGCCATCCAATCTCTGTACTCCCAAAGCGAGAGCTGTGTCCGGGTCCTCGGCAGTAAGTCGGACCCATTTCCGTTGAGGGTTGGCCTCCGCCAAGGCTGCGCTTTGTCACCAATCCTGTTTGTAATATACATGGATCGGATTTCGAGGCGTAGTCGTGGGGGAGGGGGTCTGCAGTTCGGTGGACTAAGGATTGCACCACTGCTTTTTGCAGATGATGTGGTTCTGATGGCTTCATCGGTCTGCGGCCTTCAGCACTCACTGGATCGGTTTGCAACCGAGTGTGAAGCGGCTGCGATGAGGTTCAGCACCTCCAAATCTGAGGCCATGGTTCTCAGCAGGAAACCGATGGACTGTCCACTCCAAGTAGGGAATGAGTCCTTACCCCAAGTGAAGGAGTTCAAGTATCTCGGGGTCTTGTTCCCGAGTGAGGGAACAATGGAGCGTGAGATGGGTCGGAGAATCGGAGCAGCGGGAGCGGTACTGCAGTCGCTTTACCGCACCGTTGTGACGAAAAGGGAGCTGAACCAGAAGTTAAAGCTCTCTGTCTACCGGGCCATTTTCGTTCCTACCCTCACCTATGGTCATGAAGGATGGGTCATGACCGAAAGAAGGAGATCGCGGATACAAGCGGCCGAGATGGGTTTTCTCCGCAGGGTGGCTGGTGTCTCCCTTAGGGATAGGGTGAGAAGTTCGGTCATCCGGGAGGGACTCAGAGTTGAACCGCTCCTCCTTCCCGTCGAAAGGAGCCAGTTGAGGTGGTTCGGGCACCTAGTTAGGATGCCACCTGGGCGCCTCCCTAGGGAGGTGTTCCAGGCACGTCCAGCTGGGAAGAGACCAAGGGGTAGACCTAGAACCAGGTGGAGGGATTATATCTCTTCGCTGGCCTGGGAGCGCCTTGGGATCCCCCAGTCAGAGCTGGTTGATGTGGCCAGGGAAAAGAACGTTTGGGGCTCTCTGCTGGAAATGCTACCTCCGCGACCCGACCATGGATAAGCGGGAGAAGATGGATGGATGGATGGATGATTAGCTCTCAATTTAAAAAAGCTCAAGATGCTAATGGTGGAGTTTTTACATCAGCCTGTGTGTGCAAACAGAAAAGCTTAAACTGTACTGTGTGTGTGTATGTGTGAGATAACAGCCTGGCCATCTGGTCAAAGCATTAATGACAGATAGATACATTATTTCTGGGGAATCTTCCCAAAGTTCAAAACTGATTTATATGGTATCGTGACTCCCGCACAAGTTGACTTTTGCGTCATCCTTTCGTCAAAAAGAGAGAAAGTGCTAAAGAGATGATGCTTGTCCTGATCCTTGTCCAAACTCTGCAGGCTGCCACAATGAAGGGTATATTTGTTATCAAGGTCTGCCAAACAGGCTATTCTGACAGTTCTATCTTCTGCCAAAACATAAAAACTGGGAGAGTGTAGGAGATGGAGTAGAAGAAATTGGAGAGTGACAAAAAAAAGAAAAATGTGAGTCTTGTCATCAGATTTTCGCCACTTACTGACACTCAGTGTTTGACACTTTTCAGATTTGCCGAGCGCACCGCAGGGAGCCGGATGATTCACAGCGCAGACTTCTATATAAACTGTCAATACATCACAGCAATTACATAACACCAGGGCCGTCCCTGGCCAACATGAGGCCCCACGCAAAGTTATATGATGAGGCCCTCTGTTTCGCAAGCGTCGTCGTCAACGGGGGGGCCTTGCATAAGCGCATAGGTGCGCCGCATAAGCGCATAGGTGTGCCGGCTCAGTTTAGGCTCCCTCCGCAAGATAAGGCCCCCTCCACAAGGTGAGGCCCCACGCAGTCTGCGTGATCGGCCTGTAGGGAGGGACGGCCCTGCGTAACACTCACATGCAGTGAAGAAATGTTGTCCGTTTCAGAAAAAGGATGCCTGATTTTGCTTTGAACACAGAATGGTCAGTTACATTTTTGCAGGAAATGAATACAGACAAGTCCTGTTGTGCTACACAGTGTAGTGTGTACAGGCCTATTAGCCAGGACAGGTTGTTCTATTGTTATTGATGTTCTTATTTAGTAAGACATAATTGAATTCCAAAGTACAATATCACTCATTCATCATATTAAGGGTTGACATTTCTATCATGTTATTGATGCACATTCAAGTTAATTTAGTCAAGTGTAAAATGCATAGATGATGAAAACGCGTAAATGAGAGCATGATTTTTGTTCAGAGCACAGGGTTTTGAGCTTATTCATACAAGTCATGTTTTAAGCACGACCCCCACTCTGAGCATCACAGGAGCATTAATGATGAACCTGCTTTAAAGATGCCCTATTGTGTTTTGGGTGGGATGTTCCCGTTCCTGTAGTGCAGGGGTGGGGAACCTTTTTCCTCTCAAGGGCCATTTCAATTTTCACAACATCCTCCGAGGGCAGTACAAATTATTGAACTCAACCTCTGCTAAAAATAAATGAAATCACAGCCCATTCATTTCACCTTTCTTTCATGCTGTGCAAAGAAAAAGCGACCTCTTAATCCAGATATTTTACCATGATTCGCGTATAGACACACAAGATCTGTGCAAATGTATTTAGTATCCCATCCATGTGAACATGATTTAATTTTTAAATGTTAAAGTTAAAAGCATCTGGTGCACTTTGAGCACAAAATTAAGAGATCGATGAATACATCTCTCAACACCCATATGAAACAGAACTATAAGCAGATTTTCTTTTTCTTTATGGATATTTTACAAATCACTCCCCTTTTAAACTGTTTTGTTATTTATTTTTTACTGTCATATAGTATTTTATACCTGTTTTTCATTTATTCTCAAAAAAAATTATAACTATAATGATCATATAAAGGTGTGCCTTTACCGCACTGAGCTGAGGTTATCAACCTCTCAGTCTGACAGGAGGGAACTCTCTTCCACTTGGTTGTAGAAAAAGCTCCTTATACACGTTAGCATAGCTAGCTAACCACATGCTAATAACAACAATCTCCGGTACCGCTCTCTCTCTCTCGCTCGCTCAAACAAAATGCGCTCGTGCCACACACACACACACACACACACACACACACGCACGCACACACACACGCACACACACACGCACACACACACACACACACACACACACACACACACGCACACACACAGCCGAGCTTGAATCACACACAGAGACCCAGAAGTAGTTGTACTGTAATGTAGCATATTATTTTCGATGGCGTTTTTGTATGATCATATCATATGACAGATGAACAGATCGCCACTGGGCTTACAACTAGAGACACAGTCACGCAAAAACTGCGGCATGTGTGTAAACTTTGAAGTGCTGGAGTGGTGTTCCGGTGCTCTCCGTCAGCGTCAGCACACCGCGTGGTGACATGTTACGCTCGTGTTGTGTTCATGGAACCTGTCCTTAGCCAGGAAAAACAGGTACTCGCTTGTTTAATTATTTTGCGGTCTAGATTTCTTAAATTTGTTTTCTTTTTTTTGTGTGTTTATAAATTACATCGAGGGCCGTATCAAATGGTCTCGCGGACCGTATACGACCCGGAGACCGGAGGTTCCCCACCCCTGATGTAGTGTAATATACAGATGTTTGTGCAAACTGTAACCATTTTTTTTGTAAAAAACGTACGGAGATAACATGTAGTGTGAATTGCCCTAATGTGGGACATTTTTTGCATTTCAGACTTCGGGAATATATTGCGATATGAAGCCAATACAATAAATCAAAATCCAGTACCATTCTGAAATCCCCAGGATGTGTCCTAATCAAACCAAAAGAGAACATGAAGATATTACACTCATAAAAGAAATGGTAGACGGGTCATTCCTAGCATCCGGTGCCATTTCAGCTAGGGTGTTCAAAAATAAAAAAAACATAATTTTCGATGTATTTATTTATTTAATCTGAATCTTATACCATTAAAGTATAAGAACAATATTTTGGTCAAGCTCAGGGTATTATGTTTAAAAACGTTTCTTTGTACCATCCCCAGTTACTTTGTGTCCACCCTGTTACTGTGAAAAATAGTAACAGGGTGGACGGTAACAGGGTGGACATTTTATGCTAAATTTCGCTATTGCTATGTGTGATGATAATCAAGCTAGCACTTGGTGACAACAGAAACATATATTTGATAGATATATTCATCATATTTTCTAAATGTAAAACAAATGATCAGTTCCACTAAAAATTAGCATTACAGGGTGGACATGTTATGCTTTACCGCAACAGTTAAGTTCTTTAAAACTTTTTTAAAAACGTTGAAGGAAGAATGCATTCACTCTGCTTCTTGAAGATTATTTTCCCACACAAAATGTATCCTTCTTCTTCTTGAGTCATACAGATAGTAGAATAGCAAAGGGGCTTGTCCAGAGGGATTCAAATCAGAGTAACAGGGGGGACATTCAAACAGGGGACACACACTTTATTTTCAATAAAAATGAATTAATAACAACAATTTCAATTTGGTGAGGAATATTAGGAAAAGGGTTATACAACAGTGACAAAAATGTAGAATTTGTTTGTATTTCTTTGTTTATTTTTGTATATCTGTTACAGAAGTTGAGCAAACATGATTGGGGACACAGCAATTTGGCCTAGCCTACTTGTGCGACAATTAGAGTAATTATTTAGAATTGTTAATATCCTGGCTAAATAACATTGTTGTTTTATGGTAAAACCAAGCTTTTAAAAAATGAGCATTAGACCTTTTAAATACAAAATATATGATATAATGTGGGGACCTAAATGGCACAGAATGCTAGGAATGACCGTGACATATCAGTACTCTTAGTCCCAAGTCAACACACTCTCACTCCCTAAGCCTCCGGGAGCGACGCTTGGTCAGGGTGACCGTGGCGTGCAGTTGGGACGCGCCGAGGCTCCTTCAGCTTCATAAACGGACGCAAAGAGCTTTCAACTGATTGCAATGTGTTCCCATCGGCGGCGGTATTTGACGCTCATGGAAGCACTGCACCCGTTTATGTCGGCAGCCCTTAAAGGCAATGTGAGCGTCCATTCCGATTGGATAACGGAGAATTGTACACCCGGAAGTAAGTATTCTCCTTACTGTCAATTGATTTGACAGTGATATCTCCACTACTCATCAACTCAAAAACACCGGATTACCTTTGTTAATTAAACGACCATGATAGGTTTAAATTGTGTACAATGCTTTTGTGTTTTTCCCCTTCAATTCTGAGAAACAACTTGTTTTCTCTGAAATGTGGAGCGCCAAAGAGACTACACTACCCACAATCCCTAGCTAGGCAAACTCTGGGGAAGAGCCGGGACGCCAATACGGAAGTGCCACACACTGCAGTTCATATATTGGCCGATAGGGACTGACTGCAGAAAGGAGCAATTTCCATAGACCCCCATGTTAAAATGCCCAACTTTACAGCAGAAAAAAACATATTTCTACCCCTGGATGCAATAAATATTATTATGAATATAGTTAGATTCCACCTTCATGATTATGGATCTGTGAGTGAATTGTTTTCTAACACGACCCTTTTATTTATATTAGATCTTAACGTTTTTGCATAAATTAGGGCGTGGTCACATTGAGTTACGGCTCTGTCAAGTGACTGCTGCTGCTAGCTTCTTGTCTCTCTGCTAGCTGCTCCATGAAGCTACAGGCAGTCACCCTGCCTGCTCAGTTCATCCAGGGAACACAACTTGACCCCGGCCGTGTTTGTTTGTTCTTCATGCTTATATATCGGACTATTGTGACTCGCTCTACGGTTGAAACAGACGGTGCATGAATGCGGTTTTGCGGTATGTGAAATTTGAGTACTTATTTATGTCTTAATGATTTTAATCAGCTACGTAATTAATGTTAAGGCTTAGGGTTAGCGTGTAAGCGAGTGGTAGCTACATCGGTGCTAACGATGCTAATCGTAGCCTCCAAGTTAAAATCATAGACTGCAGAGCTCTCAAGTCTCACGCACGCATTTCACTCCATTCACACGCTCACACGCCACACCTTGTATCTCTCACGCTGAGATGTCTTTCCAGGGTACCGGCCACCAAGTTGCGCCGCAATTTTTTAAACAAACTAGGCTGGATTTGAGACGCGTGCACTAAACCCCCCCCCCCCCCCCCCGTTGACATTCGCGATACAGAGGGCTTCATACTCCACTAGCCCCCCCCCCCCCCCCCCCTGTTGACATTCGCGGTACAGAGGGCTTCATGTGAACTTTGAGGGGAGCCAGAAGTTGGAGTACCAAACAGCGCTGCCAAAATCTCACTCTGAACTCTGTTCAAAACTTGAGAGCCCTGAAGATTGTATATATAGAGTTGAAAACGAAATAGACAAGTGTTAAGCGTTAAGTGGGATAATACTGTAGAACAAACGGCTTCTGTTTGAGGTTGATAAAATAAGGTCATCCTTGTAACTTAGAGAGATATTTTATTATGTAGGTAGGAACTGTATGAATCGGTAAGGTTAATTTAAATGGGCTATGCTCAAGTATGTAGACAAGCTAATGTCGAATTAGTGTATGTGAAATCAACCTCACAATAAGATGTGTGTATATTACAATTATTAATGTCATATTTCAAGAAGATTACTTAGATATTACAATATGGTTGGTTGAGCTGGAGTTCATTATTGAGCTTACACGTTAACGTCACAGTCATCTGAAGAACAAACCCAAACCTTGTTGTTTTTATGAATTGCATTACCAAATTGGTATCAAATAAACAGTAAGCATTGGTAACACAACTTCCAGAGTAACAGTAAAATAAAAAGGACCCTGACTCGGAAAATACACATTCCAACCTGTTCAACAGAAGAGAATTAGTTATATTGTTTGTACACATGGCACTTTACATATATATATCTGTTTGTTTAAGGTGTCCAGGTGATGCAGACAGGCTGGACCAGAGAGTGAGAGAAAGAACTGGACTCCTCACAGCAGTGAACTTCAGCACAGGTATAAAGACTCTATTTTTCATACTGTACAAAGAATCAAGAAAGATATTGGTTTAAATGAATGAAGTATTGACTTTAATACACTGATATACATTCCATTAAACAATACTAAATACTAGATTACCTACACATCAGTTAAGTTGAGGGTTTTTTCCATGCAAAAAGTAACATTTAGATGTTAACAAGCAATATGATTTTGTCAGCTTTCTAATTTAATGTATTGAAGGCAAAGACATTTAACACAGTGAGAACTGCTACTATTTATCTCTCAATATTGTCTGTAAAAAACGTGGTAAAAGTTATTCTTTCAGTGAGACAACAGAGTAAGCTTCTTCAGTTGCACTACATTTTGATAACAGTTAAATATTATTTTGATAATAACATATATTTCAATGTTGATGAACTTCATAGTGTTCATTCATAATCTGATTGTCTTTGTAGCTCACTGTTGAAATAAAAAAAAAACATTAAAATTACAAAATAATTATATCTACAGCCCCTAACCACACAAACACAAGGCTTTCATAAATAACACACTTGTTCTGCAATAATATGTTTTATGTTTGCTGTAATTTTTGTTAGGAAAGGACATGCCTGAAAGACACAACATTTTCTCCTTCTCTGAGGGTCAAGAAGAACATCCAAGAGGAAAATTAAAAGCTGATGCTATGAGATTTTAAGACCAGTACACTAAGAAACTAGTTTTTATTGTAAAAACAGTCAGCTGATCGAATGCACCTATTTCCACATCTACACTCCATCAGCTAATTATTTCTCTTTGCCTCGCTTTATGAGCTTCACATCACTTGTGCCTTGTACCGCAGAGTTTGCGTCACAAATGTCACAAATAAATGGGGCCAATCTTCAGTCAGATGTGAATGTGTAATTTAACATGTTCAGTAAGAATAATGGACAAAAGGAGTGCAAATACAAATACAATTTATTGAAATGTAAACCAAAAGTTAATAAAACATGTTTTAAATAAAAACCCTGAACGCATACTGTCCACCTGAGTGGACATATAAAAATCACTAAAATTAATGTAGTGGAGTAAAAATACCAGGTTATCCTCTGAATTGTAGTGGAGTAGAATTACAAAGTAACAATGAGCTGTCATGTGGGTATATATTAATGCTGCCCATTATGGATACAAGCGATTTTCACCCATTTAGTAATTACATGTTTTCAATTTGTACACACCAATTTGTTTCCTATCGCCTAAACCTCCAGGGCTGTACACAGTTTAATACTGTCAACTTCTAATTTTGGGAAAAACTAAAACGTCTTTTAAAACTACAATTCCCAGTAGAGACGTGCCATAGAGAACATGTTGCGAAACACAATAGCTAGCATGTGTAGTTCTCGGGGGGCGTTCGAGTCCAGTTTTAATAGTCTTCCTGCCGTGGCTTCGTTCCATTTCAAAGAGCTTGACGCTCGGCGTAACTTGGCGCACTGCCACTCCAACATCCAATCTCAGAGCTTGAAGATTAATCACGGGGTTTGACGCTAAGCGGACAGGCGTCGTCACAACAATAGCTAGGGATTGTGGGTAGTGTAGTCTCTTTGGCGCTCCACATTTCAGAGAAAACAAGTTGTTTCTCAGAATTGAAGGGGAAAAACACAAAAGCATTGTACACAATTTAAACCTATCAATGTCGTTTAATTAACAAAGGTAATCTGGTGTTTTTGAGTTTATGAGTAGTGGAGATATCACTATCAATCGACAGTAAGGAGAATACTTACTTCCGGGTGTACAATTCTCCGTTATCCAATGGGAATGGACGCTCATATTGCCTTTAAGAGCTGCCGACATAAACGGGTGCGGTGCTTCCATGAGCGTCAAATACCGCCGCCGATGGGAATACATTGCAATCAGTTGAAAGCTCTTTGCGTCCGTTTATGGGCAACAGAGAAACCAGGGTTAGTGAAGTTCTTACCTGGCTGGATTATGGACTTCCTCCAGACATGTGTTTCCCGGCCTGCTAGCCCCAGGCATTTAACCCCCTGCCTGCCACAGTTCCCAACATAGCTTTTTTCGAGAACGCTTTTGATGGGTCTCGTCTGGCTTTTGGAGGTCCACGGAGCCTCCAAAAGGCTCCTAAGAGAAGGAGACCCAGGTCCAGGCTACCAGCCCGAGCCCCTGCAGCCATGTTTCCGGCTCCAGCACCGGCCCCAGCAGCCATGGTTCCAGCCCCAGTTCTGGCCCCAGCAGCCATGGTTCCAGCTCCAGAACCGGCCCACACAGCCATGGTTCCAGCGCCAGTTCTGGCCCCAGCAGCCATGGTTCCGGCTCCAGAACCGGCCCACAAAGCCATGGATCCGTGCACCAGTACCGGCCCACACAGCCATGCTTCCGTACTCCATTACCTGGATTACACAGCCAGGGTCCAGGCTTCTGTTCCGTGCCCAACAGACATGGTTCTGGCTCCAGAACCGGCCCCAGCAGCCATGGTTTCGGCTCCAGTACTGGCTCTCCGGCCAACGCCAGCTCCCCGCGTCCTGTCGGCGTACCGGCCGACTCCAGCTCCTCGTCTCCTGTTGGCTCTCCGGCTGAAGCCAGCTCCCCGTGTCATGTCAGTGGTTCGGCCGACTCCAGCTCCCCTTGTCCTGTCGGCATACCAACCGACACAAGTCCTCTCTCAAGTTCCTTCTCGAGTTCCCTCTCAAGTCACCTCTCGAGTCACCTCTTGAGTTTCCTCTCGAGTTCCCTCTCAAGTCACCTCTCGAGTCACCTCTTGAGTTCCCTCTCGAGTTCCCTCTCAAGTTCCCCCTCAAGTTCTCTTTCAAGTCATCTCTCGAGTTCCCTCTCAAGTCACCTCTCAAGTCTCCACTCGAGTTCCCTCTCGAGTCTCCTCTCAAGTTCCCTCTCAAGTCCCCTTTCAAGTCACCTCTCAAGTCCCCTCTCAAGTTCCAACCCTATGTCCTGTGCCGTTGGAGGCCCTGCCGACTACTCCTCTGCCGGGGGTCCTGCCAACCCTATGACCTGTGCCGTTGGAGGTTCCTCTGGGGGTCCTGCCAGCTCCATGTCCTGTCCCGTTGGGGGTCCCGCCGACTACTCTTCTGCTGGGGGTCCTGCCAACCCTATGTCCTGTGCCGTTGGAGGCCCCGCCCACTACTCTTCTGCCGGGGGTCCTGCCAACTCCATGTCCTGTCCCGTTGGGGGTCCCGCCGACTACTCTTCTGCCGGGGGTCCTGCCAACCCTATGTCCTGTGCCGTTGGAGGTCCCGCCGACTACTCTTCTGCCGGGGGTCCTGCCAACCCTATGTCCTGTGCCGTTGGAGGTTCCGCTGGAGGTCCTGCCAACTCCGTGTCCTGTCCCGTTGGGGGTCCCGCCGACTACTCTTCTGCAGAGGGTCCTGCCAACCCTATGTTCTGTGCCGTTGGAGGACCCGCCAACTACTCTTCTGCCGGGGGTCCTGCCAACCCTATGTCCTGTCCCGTTGGAGGTCCCGCCCACTACTCTTCTGCCGGGGGTCCTTCCAACCCTATGTCCGGTGCCATTGGAGGTCCAGCCGACACCCATTTCATCGGGGGTCCTGTCAACTCCATGTCCTGTATCGTTGGGGGTTCCGCTGAGAGTCCTGCCAACCCCATGTCCTGTTCCGTTGGACGTCCCGCCGTCACCTGTCTCGCCGGGGGTCCTGCCAACTCCTTGTCCTCTACCGTGGGGGATCCTGCTGACACCTGTCCCGCCGGGGGTCCTGCCTACTCCTTGCCCTGTTGCGTTGGTGGTCCAATCGACACCAGCCTTTGCTCCATCCGGGGTCCCATTGACATCAGCCCATGTCATGTCCAGGATCCCGTCTAAGCCTGTCCCACCGGCTCCGGTTCCTGTCCGGCCGAAACCGGCTCCTTCCCGGCCTCCGGAGCTGTCCGGTCTTCGTCCTCGAGCCCGGCTCCCTGAGAGCCGCGGTCTTCGCCCTCGAGCCCGGCTCCCTGAGAGCCGCGGTCTTCGCCCTCGATTCCGGCCCCCTGAGTGCCGCGGTCTTCGCCCTCGAGCCCGGCCCCCTGACTCTTCCAGCCGCTGCATTCGCCCTCATGCTTGGCCTCCTGAGTTTGCCCGCTGTGGTCCTCGCCCCGTAATGAACTCTGCATTGCCCCCGGGCCGTCCGCCCGAGACCCCCACTATGAACTCTGCCTTGCCCCCGGGCCATCCGCCCGAGACCCCGTCCATGGACTCTGCCTTGCCTCCGGGCCGTCCGCCCGAAACCCCCTCCATGGACTCTGCCTTGCCCCCGGGCCATCCGCCCGAGACCCCCACCATGGGCTCTGCCTTGCCCCCGGGCCATCCGCCCGAGAACCCCTCTATGAACTATGCCTTTCCTGGGCTGTTGATCCAGACCCGTCCTCCGGACCCCCTCCACCCACCCAGTTTGAAATGTTTGACTTTGTGTAGGGACGTCTGGAATCCGTCCCTTGAGGGGGGGGGGGGGGAGGTGGGGGTTATGTCAGGGTTTGAGTTTTCGTGTGTCTAGTTTTGAGGTTATTTTGCTGTTCTGTCCTCCCTGTCGTTAGTTTCCCTGGTGTGTCTAATTGTCCGATTGTGTTCACTTGTTGCCCTTGTGTTTCTCCTCCCCTGCCCGGCTGTTTCTCGTCTCGTGTTTACCCCTCCCTGTATTTAGGCCCCGGCCACACGAGGACGATAACAGTAAAACGCATACTCAAACGCAATCGCAAAAAAGGCTTCCTTCCACACGCAATAAACACCGGAAAGTTTCTGTCCACACGAGACAGCTCCGTTTAGCTCCAACCGCTGGAGAAGCTGCAGTATTATGCAGGATTCTGCACGTGGCGCTGTAACTTCCTCCACAAAAGCAGCGAAGAAGCATGGTTGTCATGGTTGCCCTTCTGTTTATTCTCCGCGGTGGGGGCCAAGGGAACCGGGCAGAGTTTTTCACCAGTCAACATGTATTAAAGTTTAAATCTTCCGGACAAAATTATAAAAGTGCCATTCAAAGGTCTTCTTTGTTATTTATTGAGCTTTAAAACAAATGAATAACGACTCTATATAATATAACAATAAAATACACGGAGCCTCTCTTTTTCCTCCCTCTCTTCGGACAGCGTCAGTGTCTGTCTCATGCAGCAGCTGATCCAGTAATGAGTGACCCGGCCGACACTAAAAATAAACATATTTATAACTAGTTTAGGTAGTTTGAGAGGTAATTAAAATAGCTAAGGGTGATGATCTGACTTGAAGTGTGTGTTTTGCTCCGTTCACCGCTGCATCACAGCGGGAGGAGCTGCAGGTGAGCAGAGCTGCGTTTCTCCGTCCTGTCAGATTAGACTTCACTCGCGTTTATGTCCATATCGAGAGAAAGATAAATAATCTGAATTCAGTGTGCAGTTTACTTTGACGCGGGGGTGAGCAGAGGTGGGGAGAGGTGGGGCTATTGCCTCATCATTATCAGAAATGATCATATAGGGTGCACACACAGAGCCGTTGGACCCCCCAGAGCGTTGCGTATGCCGTTCTATCCACCTTGGCACCTTATCATTACCGTAGTCGTTTAGGGCCATATTCTGTCGTCCTAGTGTGGCCGAATGGTCTATATGACACAAAATGGTAACGGAAACGACCGTTATCGTCCTCGTGGGGCCGGGGCCTTAGTCTTGTCTCTTCCTGTGTTCAGTGTTGGTTCATTATTTGTCGTTCATGTCTCCCTTCATGTTGGTGACAGTCCCTTTTTGTTTGGATGCTACCTCGTGCCTTGAACCTGTTCATGGATTCTTGTTTTTCAGCTTTTGTGAATAAAGCTCGCCTTTTGTTCCATTTTGAAACCAGCTTCCCTCCTCATTCTGCATTTAGGTCCTATTTTTCCCCAACCCTGACAATACAGCCATTAATTGTCTTTACAGTTATACAGCTTGAAGTCAAAGGGCAATTCTACTCTTAAATGTACTTTTCATTAACTGTTATGATCATACAGTATCTGTACATTTAAAGCATTGGTTTGAATAGAGTTTTGTTCCATAAAGTCGTCACTTGGCATCACTATCACACTGGACAGTATCGCAGCAGGTCTGTAAACAGGAGCAAGCGGTCACTTGAAGATCATTTGAATGTGGGTAGCTAGCTCAAGTGCCAGCTTGAGAGATGTGTGTGTAACTGGGGCAGATGAGGTGCATGTCAGCAGCAGAGTGAGCGGTGTAAAAGCATCGTAGTTAACCGAAATAAGTTTGAATGTGTTTGTTCACTAATACCAGGTTCCGGTGCCCATCCCATTTCGGTGCAAGAAATAGTTGTGTCTTCCTCGTCAGATTCCATTGTCATCAGGTGCTGACACTCACGCTAAGCCTTTACTTGATGGTACAAGTACAAGATTCTAATTAGAGAATGCAATTCCTGAAGAAATTGCTAGTGGGAATGCTTTATGCTGAAAGCTGACGCTAAACTGCCATGCTGAAATGTAATGTGTTAGAAGAAAGTGAAAAATTTAGATTGAAATTATACATGAACACTGGGGGCTTGAATATGTGATGAGAGAAGAAAAGAAAGTAAAAAGGCTTGGAAAAGCAGCAGAATATTTGAACTGCAAACTTTTGAACTAACTTGATGGCGAATGATCTGTCGCCATGCCAACAGCATTTGATGACATCCCATAATACGCTTAGATGCGTTGATGGCTGCATCGTTACCAAACCTGTGAAGTTTTGGTCCATTTCGAGCATTTTCACTGAAGTTATGAGAAAACCGTGTTTCATGGTGAGCATTGTGTTGCCATGGCAACGGCATTTGAATAAATCTCAAAACTGTCCCGTAGATGTCTTCACGGCTGTACTGTTAGCACACATGTGAAGTTTGAGCACTTTTTGAACATTTTCATAGGAGTTGTAGCGACATTGTCTTTTGTGACGAGGGATGCGTTTCCATGGAAACTGCATATGGTGAGATGTCAAATTCAACGTTGTTGAGGCATGGAGAGGTGATATACAGGTGAAGATTGTGGGACGACCGGACCGTGTCCATTGGAGTTACAGCGACATCGTGTTTTATGGCGAGGGATGCGTTTCCATGGAAACGGCATATAATGAAACCCCATAATTGAAGTAGAGCTGTTGAGGGCAGGACCATTAACCATTATCTGAAGTCTGCTGCTCTGAGCATGTCAGTTGGAGTTATGACATCATTGTGTTCCATTACACAGGTGTTTATATTTGAGCTAACGATGTGTCCAGAGATCAAAGGTTTCCATGGTGATGTGCAGTAATCAGTGAGAGGAGAGCATTTTCATTGTTCTGAATGAGAGATAAGCCTCTTATGCTGCGTTCACACCGGACGCGATGCAATGTTTGGGGGCGGCGCGATTACATGTAAAATCAATGCAGAGACGCGGACAGACGCAAATTCGCTGCATGGAGCGGTGGACGCGGCGCGAATCACGTGATTGAGGCGATTGAACGGTGCGGCGTCAAACGCGAGAGTTCAATTTTTTCAACTTGAGCGTCAAATTCACGTGACACGTTCTCGCGGAAGCCAATCAACGGTGAGGATCTCAGCCTGCCGTCACTCACGTTCAAACAGAAAACATCAGCCGTTAGCTGTTAGCAGTTAGCACACAGAGATCACAGCTCCTCATATCTGTTCAGAAACTGGACTGAAGTTAAACCACAGACTGTCTGTGTCATGGCGAACACAGTCGCTGGTTTATTTATGTCTGTAGGCCGTTGTTATGAGTGTGGAATGAGCATATACAACGTTAGCTTAGCCTCGTCGACCCAATCTCCATTCAGAAAAAAAGCATTTAAAAATGTTTTTCACCTGCCGTCTTGTCTGCAGACTTTTCAGGCATTAATTCATGGTTTTTACTAACCGGTATCAGTATGTTGTTACTTCGGCATCATTTAGAAACGTGTATTACAATTTAATCACGGTCAAATATGTTAATTTTGTTGTAGTTGTAGCTCCGGAGCCAGCGCGTCATGTTTGAATGATGCGAGTAAACACAGCTGGCAGCCGCGGTGAAACTCGAGCGATTAGAGCGAAGTGAATATTCGCATCGCGTCCGGTGTGAACGCACCATTAGACTAGAGCGATGCGATAGGAGAGATTAGAGCGAAGCGAATATTCGCATCGCGTCCGGTGTGAACGCAGTATTACATGTGAACGTGTTGTTGAAGAACCGTAACAGATATCGGTGAAATTTCATGCAACTTGAGCATCTTAAGTGTGCTTTTTGTGTACTTTCGGGTCAATAATGTGGCCTTTTTGGCAGATTAACTAAAGGTGTGCGTGCGGCTGCTGTGGTAAAGATGAGGCTGAATTTACAATGGGGTTTAATGGAGGCATGTTGAACGTTTTTGTCACTTCATGCCCTCAAGAGGCATTTTGTTTAACTATTTTGCTTAATTTGTTTTTATTTTTCAAGCTACGAGATGTTTTCCTACGTTTCTCATGAAAGATTATGTCTCAGGAATTTAGGGTTTGGGAATGATGGCAGGTTTAAAAGAAAATACGAAGGCAAAATTAAATCTGTCCTCCACTCTGTGACATCACACACTCTAACATCTGAAGAAGGCCTCTTTACCAAGGTCTGAACAATGTTTAATATCTCTAAAAGTATGAATCAGATTTAAAAGTTGTGTTACACGGATAATGTCAGAAAGATGTGAAACATTTTGAAGTTGGAATGAGGTTTTTGAGTGAAAGTATGAAGGAGCAGTCGAAGTCACATGAAGATTGTTCAAGTCTGAATAATTTCTCCATTGACTTCCATGTTAAAAAGTTGATGAATTATGGGATGTATCTCTGGAATTATTAAAGTTATGAATAAGTAAAAAATAATAGCAATCGATTCCCGTCCGAGCTGAACGTTTTGATGTTTGAACGGAGTTTCTGCGATGTGGAATGTGGGAGAAGAGGTACAAAATAACCCGGCGGAATAATAAAGCATTTTGTGTGTCGAATAACAGATAATTGGAATGCTGTATCAGCATGGGATAGTGGCGGTCAAATGGATAGTGAGGTGGGCTGAGGATCGGAAGGTTGTGAGTTCAGGACCGCCAGGACCACGAGTGTCTTTGAGTAAGGCACTTAATCCTTACTTACTCTAGGCAGAGGTGCCCAGTACGTCGACCGCGGGGGCAATGCTGGTAGATCGCGAGTCATTCATAAATTTTAAAAAATCCAGCTCCGTTAAAATAGACAAAACAGGTTTTGATCCCTCCTCCCTTGGCCTCCCTGCCACTTAATTCAGGAGTTGACTTGATTGACAGAAAAAGCGACCTATTGCTTTCCAGTCTGTTAACCCAGAATGCAAAGCGATACAAAATCAGTCAAGTGCCAGGAGAGACAAACAACAAAATGAGTGCGGGAACGAGCAAAAAGCTAAAGACATACCACTTCCACACAGAATGGGAGGGAGAATCTTTTTTTGTGATGTCACATTCAAAGGTTATTTGCCTTATTTGTAAAGCAAGCGTCGCTCTGCCAAAGAAAGGTAACGTGGAGAGGCATTATCGGAGTGTTCACAATAGGGTGGCCATTTCCATAACACCAAAAAGGAGGACACTTTGGGATTATCTTTTAGTTTTTATCCTGGCTTCACTGAATCCTTCACACTCAAAACACAATAAGACTCTAGTGCACTAACCACAAGTTGAATGTCTATTTACAATACTTTTGCCCTTTCCTGGCTGCTTCCAATAGTTTTTTGTTTGTAAGGAGTCTCTGGTACATGTCTGTGCACTCAAATGTGAAGTTGACACAAATTTGCAGCTCTGCCTTGACACTGTCCACATCCAGACGATTTCTCTCATTTCTCCATGCTGAGGTCATCATTGAGAACACACGTTCTGTATGTGCATTGCTACATGGGATGGAGAAGATGTAGGCGCTGATCTTCCTCAGATTCACAAGTGGGACTTCTGCTTTGGAAAACAGTTTCAGATACCGCTCCTCACTGTGGCATCCTTCCATTTCTGAAGAGCTGAGAATAGCTTCCACCATGCCATATTCTTCATAGAGTCCATCCATGTCAATGTCTTTCAGGCTGCAGGCTTGGACTGCATCACTGTATTCTCCATAGGACACAGCAGTTGTGAGGCCAAGCTTTGACACTTTACTATGAAAGCTGTTCTCAGAGAAGTCATACCTTTCACTCACGTATTTCTTGGCTCTTTCATAGAAAACAAGAAAATCAGCCTCACATTTCTTAGCCAGATCAGGGGTTAGCTGCTTGAGTTTGTTGTTCACAGCAAAGCCAAAAAATGTGTCCTTTAACCTTCTCTCAAGTTTCCCTTTCAGTTCAGTCATTACCTTAAACACAGAGGTTATGCTGAATGATTTGGCCTCGAGTGCTTCAATGCAGTCTGAAAACACTTTCAGAATGTGACTGAGGAAGAGAAAATACATCTCAGATACTTCGTTGCCATCCTCTCCAAAGCATTTCCACAAAATCTTGGAGCATTCCTCCTCACCTAGACTCTGAAAGTAGCTGGTCAGGGGTCTCCAACACTTCAGGATTCTGTCAATAGATGGCAGCAGAGACAACCATCGCGTGACAACGTGCCGCAGCAGATTGCATTCCTCCACTTCCACAAACTCGCAGAATTCCTTCAACTGCGCCGTTCTGCTAGCTGAGATGCTAAAATGGCTATACACCTTAAGCACAACATTTTCAATGTCAATATCCAAGTTGCTTGCTGCATATCTTGTTGCATTGTGCAGAATATGGGCTAAACAGTTTGCAGCGAGCACGTCTTTTTGAGCCTGTTTCAGTTTCTGATAAACACTGTTGTGTTTTCCATAGTTAACGCTGGCGTTGTCTGCTGCATATGCTGACATTTTTTTCACATCTAGTCCAGACATCTCCAGTTTAGATAGCAGCTGATTTGTTATAGCTTCCGACTTTTCGTTGCTATCACTGTAAAAATCCAACAGTGCATGTTGCACGCCCTCCTCAAAGTGAAAATATCTCAGTACAATGGGGAAACACTTGATCGTACCTTTGTTTGATGCATCACTTGCCACTGAATAATGCAGTTCATTTTCTTTTATGTAATCCACATGCGTCTGGACAGAGTAGGGTGCTAGGATATTTTCGCACAAAGCTTTGGCTTTTGTTTTTCCACAGGTCATCCCTTTTGCTATTGATGAGTCGTTGTAGATTGTGCGATCAACTTTTATTCCACAGTCTACACTCCTGTATGACTGGTGATGCTTGACGGCATGATAAACTTTACAAAGTTCTGCTGCGGAGATTTTGTCATCTTGAGGCGATGAAGCTTCACGGAAAAACGATAAAAGTGAAGAGGCACCTGCGCTTTGATCGTTGCTTTTGTGCTTATCTGTGTTAGCATGTCTGTCGACAGCACCTTTTCCTTTGCTACTTACTTCCACATCGCAACGACACAACGTGCAAAAAGCATGGAAGTCGTCCTTTCGGCTTTTTGTGAGGAATCCATGCTCTTTCGACCATTCAGGATTAAATGAAGTCTTTCGTTTCGGCATTTCTGCCGTTTAACCTACCGCTAACTAGGCGGAGTTGGCTCATGAGCTAGTCTGCTAGCGCTAACGTCACTCTGTGCCACAGTGCCATGCCGTGAATGTGACGTCAAGAAGCACATGGCTAATTGTTTACGTTTATTAACCAATGAAATACAAGATATTTATTTGACATCACATTCAGCCAATAATTTGTAAGACCACAAGTCTTACAGGGATATATACTTACACATAACTTATTTTTTGTATTTCTTTGTATAATTGTCTATTTTTTTTTTATACCCTAAAAGTATAAAATGGGGATCACCTCAAAAGGAGGACAAATGAGCGTCTGGCTCAAGGCTGCGCCGGCAGACGGACACAGACATTGAAAACCGGACTGTCCGACCTAAAACCGGACGGATGGCCACCCTAGTTCACAAGGCATCTGACAGCGACTTCCCTCCGAGTAGCGAGTTGAGAAAGAGAAAGGTCATGTATTATTGCTACACAAACATTATCTCTTAGTCTTAGTGTCGCCAACTCGTTTCTAACATGCAAAAAGACAAACAAATGCGTCTATGGTCGGTGTATTTTCTATCTTTCCAATCCAGAAGAGATCTCTCTCTCCCCCGTCTGTTTGCAAGGGGGCGGGGCAGTTTACACACACGCATCTGCTACATGCAGCAACACACGGAGGAGATGGTGGAGAGAAGCGCTCCAAGGTGTGGTTACATGTTACCCGTCTTGAGGTGGACAATGCTCGTCACCAAAAGTGTTTAGCATGTAAGGGCGGTAACACGAGCAATTTGTCTAAACATTTAGCAAAAGTGCACCACATTCAGATGGAGGAATGCACCGGGTTCGAATGTCTTTCTAGTAGCTCTGTAGCCCCATCCACGAGTAACGTTTCCACGTCAGGTGTTATGTATGCTAGCAGCAACACACGGAGTTAACTACATTATACAAACATGGGTTAATGATTAGAGGTAACTGAGTTATTTATTTTGTTAAAGTTTCAGCTATTCTGTTTCCAGTTCTGTCATCAGATTATTTAATAAGATTTGTTAAAACATTGTTGTTTCTTTTGATGTGAAATATTATTTATTTAATTCAAATAAAAAGCAATGTTAATTTTGTTCACAATTTGTTAAGTTAATTTAATAATATATGTATTTTTGAATCAAGTATTCATCTTTATTGTCTTCATTGTTAGTTTCCACATGCCTAAAACAACCTCAAACTAAATCTAAAAGTTGATGGCTAAATAAGAGCGTTTGAGAAATTGCGCAAGGCACACAGTAGTAGTCCGAATAGTCGATTAATCGTTTCATTAATCTATAGATTAATCGATAATCAAATTAGTAGTTTGTTGCAGCCCTATTGTAGTTATCCCATGTAAAAATAAAACGTGTTATTCAGCAACCCTTGCAATTTGGGATTTTATTTTTGGTTGGTAGACCTCGGTTAGCTGGTCATTTCAAAAGTAGCTCACCAGCCAAAAAAGTGTGGGCACCCCTGCTCTAGGGAGAATGTTCCTGTAATCGCTAATTGTAAGTCTGGATAAAAGCGTCAGCTAAATGAAATGTAATGGTGTCAATCCTTGCCTCAAATGGGCTGAGTTCCAAAAATATAGAAAAAGGGCCTACTACACTGTGTGATCAATGGTAGGCCAATCTTGAAATTCTCAAATGTATTTAAATAACGTCAAGTTCTACATCTTATAACAAATAACATCAGTCAATAATAACAAATAACATCAGTTAAAAATAGATAAAATCAATACATTCATACATTCAGGAAATACATTCAGCAATGCAAATGACCAATTGAATGCGTTGCGAGGCTCCGGCGCAGCGGCGCTGTGAAAATCTAGCGAACAGTCCACTACCGCCCGCGAGGACCCTGCAGGTTCGATTCCGGCCTGAGGTCCAAAAAATGTATTAAAAAAAAAAAAAAAAAGATCTCCCCACCTATCACATCTCTGCGCCCCACCAGTGGGGCGGGCCCCACACTTTGAGAAACGCTGGCCTACATAGTTACTAACATCAGAAGACATAGACGAACTGTGGTTACATGACTTAACTAGCTAGCTACAGCAACAGAACATATTTTCATTCATCATCTTCACCAGTCAGAAAATGTCTGATAGCTGCAATGCTAATTACCGCTATGTTAAACTCCATTGAGTTATGCTAAAAATGTTAGCGATCTAAAAGTCCGCTATTTTTGACTGTTTTGGGTTGACTTCAGTTGTATGGACCTAATTTCCTGCCATAACTCTACAAACAAACTGAATAGGTTTTACAAATGCCTCATGATTCACTAACAAACACAATGTGGTTTGCAAATACAAAACACCATCTACAAAGTAGTGCATTTAGTTTTGCGAAAAAAAAACGTATCTATCAAACAAACACATAACATTTTTCTAATAAATCATGTTTCAGAGACAAATTCAGCATAGGTTTTACAAGTACACACATTTTTTTTACAACTACAGATGTAGCGATTCATTTCAGACAGTTTGAAACGTGAGGGCAGTGATTGGTACGTGATCTGCCCTCGCTCAAGGGAAAACCTCCAGCTTGACTTGAGACCGCCCCCGTGATAGATAAATGTAATTATAATGAAGCCAGCTGCAATGGATCATTGATCCACCAGGTGGTGCAGTGGGGTTCCACACTGGAGCTCATGTGAAATAAAGTCAGATACAGTACGCTGGATGTACAGCGGAACTTTGTTAAGATCCATATGTCACGGATATCATACTTCTGTGCTAAATAAGAGACATGTAATCATTTACAAAACATCACCATGTTGTTATTTAACAAAATAATTTTGTTATTCGAAAAAAACGAACGGGAGGAAATGCAGCCCGGCTCTCGATTTTTAATCCTAATTTAATCATCATCTTCACCACGATCATTTATGTTTATGTTCGCCGAATTGACATGAAATCACTGACACATATGAATATACTGTATTCAACTTCATTAAAAAGTTATTAACGTGCCTAAACTCAGTAATTCACCAAAAATATGTATATTTTAATGGAGCTTCGTCGGTCGATCAGGATCCCAAAGCGTAGCGGAGGGATCCTCATCTGGATGAAGGGTGTTATTTTCCCCATAAGGAACAAGTCGCTGCAAATTATCCCGCTTATTACATGGCCACATTCTCAACAAAGTAACGACATGACTCCCAATATTAATTGAAATGCTTTTATGGATTTAGAAAATGTTTTTATTGATTTAAAAAATAGTTGTATGTATTGATTTAAATTGACATGCATCCGCTAAGAAATATAGTCCCTTGTTACCGTTTTTAAACAGTCTGAATGAAACGGCAGCTCTCAGCTGTGTATTTACACAACTAATGGCCCATCAACCACAGCTCTCTCCCCCCCTCCCCCCCTGATCTTTCTTCTCCAGCAGCTAAATTAACAGTAGGTTACTCTGAGTGACCATAGACTGTATGTGACAAGCTTACAGTTAGTGACGTAACAACACCATAAAAGCTGGTGGGTTGAAAGCAATACGGGAGGTAAAAATAACTAGAATAATTGTGATTTATTTATTGTGGCGTTTATGTTTTTAGGTATAAAATGTTATCTAATTCAGGCTTATGGTTCACCCTTCTCTAAAAATATTCAACAATGACAATATTCATAGTAATTTAATAAATCCTTCCAACACACATTGTAAAAAATAGCCTACTGTAAGTTAAGAAATCATTCCAATATGTACATCTTCTGATGTAACAACAATAACATTATAAATAGTAACATAGCTGAACATGGTATTGCACATTTAGCTTTGAGTGTTACTGACCTGAGATGTTTTTATTTCATGAATTAAGGTGACTGAGGCTTTTTAACATACAGGGATGCAAACTCATCAGGTATGAAAAAGGTGACAAGAATCCGAGCCCCCGGCTCCCCCACCCCACAGAATGACAGAGGATTTTAGCAGTCAGAACAACTAAAGCAGCAGTGTTCATAATAACAGAAACGCCAAAGAGTCACATCTAATAGAAATATATAAAAGCATTTATTTTAAATTGTGTAGCAGTCAGTTTATAATTTTGGCAGCACTGTTGAGCATTTTGAAAATGTATTTTCATGCCTCTGTGCAAGGCTTAAGTCTTTTTATCTTTATAGCCACATGGTGTAAAGTAACTAAGTTCATAAACTCAACAAGTACTATACTTGGGCACAATTTTGAGATACTTGTACTTTATTTAAGTATTTCAATGTTTTGCTACTTTGTTCTTCTACTCCACTACAGTTCAGAGGTACATGCTGTACTTTTCCTCCACTCCATGTATGTAATACCTTTAGTTACTTTACAGATGTGGATGAATGATGTGAAATATAATCTAGTGTTAAATCAGACTTTAGTTCCACCTGGAGTAAATCCACAAGCTACCCTGCAGTATACAAAGTCATTCAAACTAGCTGCACCTTTACCAGCTTTGAGAACACTTTCATGATCAATCATTACAAAACATATCATATCTATTATTCTGAAATGGACCAATCTGCACAATGACTACTTTTACTGTCGCTACTTTCACTATATTTTGATGATAATACTTTTCTACTTTTACTTGAGGAACATTTTGAATGCAGGACTTTTACTGTAACAGAGTATTCCTACACTCTGGTACTTATACTTTTACTCAAATACAAGATCTGAGTACTTTTACTTTTGCTCTAGTACAAGATCTGTGTGCTTCTACTTTTACTCAAGTACAAGACCTGAGTGCTTCTACTTTTACTCAAGTACAAGATTTGAGTAGGCTACTTCTACTTTTACTCTAGTACAAGATCTGTGTGCTTCTACTTTTATTCAAGTACAAGATCTGAGTACTTCTACTTTTACTCAAGTACAAGACCTGAGTACTTCTACTTTTACTCAAGTACAAGATCTGAGTACTTCTACTTTTACTCAAGTACAATATATATGTACTTATACCACCTCTGTTTATAGCCTATGAAAAAAACTATTAGAAATAGAAGGCTAAAGCTAACGTTAGCAGATAGTGACAATGTATGCTAGCTAGCTAGCTCAACGATTCCTTAAATAATATTGCCACACAAAAACTTTTCAGTTCACATCACGCTCTGCCGCTCCGACAGGGAGCTCTGCTCTGAACACCTGAACGGCCGGTTCTAACAGCTGTTCACCAGCGGTCCAGTCTGTGCCACAGTGACTCCGGACGCACAGTTAATATTAACGAACGCACCCGTAGGTAATGTAGCTGCTGAAGCTAGACCATCATCTCGGAGCAGCAGAGTCTATACATCCATGAGAGCAGAGCCGACAGGCAGGAAGACTCGAGCACACAGCTCGTACTTCATTATAATATATAAAAAAAGAACACCATGCGTGTCATGATGGCACATAAAAGCTCACAGCCGCAAATTACTCCGGGTCCCAGACCCCCCCATACCCCAAAAATAGTTTTATTGCAGATCTACATGAATCACACAAACGACTTATTTTGGATTGAAAACGGCGAATTTCGCCGAAAGGTTACAAGTTTGCATCACTGAACATAGACAGAGCACAACTGAAACATAACATCTGAGATGTAACAACATAATACATTTTTTGGGGATGCTTGGGATGTGAGGAGTGAGGGACACGGCTTAGAACGGGCGTGTCGCCTGGCAGGACAGGAGAGTGTGTGCACCAGTCTGCCTTGATCTATGAATTCATGTCTGTGACACTCACTGCTGCCCGAAAGCTGTTTTATAGAAGGAAATTCCTTCACTTCATGAAAGTGTTTTAACCACACACACCTCTACACACACATGACGGGTGTTATTTTCCCCATAAGGAACAAGTCGCTGCAAATTATCCCGCTTATTACACGGCCACATTCTCAACAAAGTAACGACATGACTCCCAATATTAATTTAAATGCTTTTATGGATTTAGAAAATGTTTTTATTGATTTAAAAAATAGTTGTATGTATGGATTTAAAAAATAGTTGTATGTATTGATTTAAATTTACATGCATCCGCTAAGAAAAATAGTCCGTTGTTACCGTTTTTTCAACAGTCTGAATGAAATGGCAGCTCTCAGCTGTGTATTTACACAACTAATGGCCCTTCAACCACAGCTCTCTCTTGATCTTTCTTCTCCAGCAGCTAAATTAACTGTAGGTTACTCTGAGTGACAAGCTTACAGTTAGACACTACACTGTCATTGCAAGTGACCTTCAGTTAGTTGACTTTTATGTTCAACTGCTAAATTCGTTACTGATAAAAAAGGGCTTCTACTGTACCTAATTACCTTAACACTAGAACCGCCAGAGGTTTTTGTATAGGCCTAAATAAACCCTTCAAATCCCGCTATTAGAATGCAATTTTTAACAACATAGGGTGCTCCATAACACACTTTCAGGAAAAGTCCCGGACTGGGAGACTTTAATATTTTATTGAAAAAAAGTTACATTGCACACACACAACACACATCACACAAATTGACCCGATTGGCGGTTCTAGTGTTAAATAAACTCACTAATTAATGAAACCAGTTCAATACGCATTATTCTTATTCTTATCATTCTTTATGAGCGCAGAAATAGTCTTAGAATCAGATCTGTTTTTTAAATGAAATCTGACGGCAGGCAGTTAGCTCTGATCACCTATGATAAATGCGCCGCACCTAATCGCTGGCCATTCAGCCACAGACACCATAGCCGTGGGAACATGTTTCAAATGGGGGTGCTGTGGGGATGACACCAGGGCTGGTTCTGACCAATGTGCTGCTAGGCAAGATTTTAGCTGGCAATGAAAAACCTCTACAAAAGACCAATACACTGCAAAAAGAGAAATATATTGACATGGTGGACAGCTTATATAACAAGGCTTCAAATTTATTATATATTATAACATGTTTTAATTGGGGGGGTGGATTTCACATCCTCTAGGGGGGTCCGGGGAAACCCCCCCGGAAGATTTTTTTATCATTTTAAAGTAAAATGCTTCAATCTGGTGCACTTTGAGCGCCCAATTAGAGACTGATCTAGGGGGTACAACTCTAAACACCCATATGAAAAAGATCGGTTTGCATTTTATTAATCAAATAAGTAGGTACGTGAACATTTCCAATAACCTACCATAGCCAATAACAAATACATGTAACTTATTTTATTTGTGTTGTTCCTTCATATCTTATTTTACCAGTTAACATTTATTTATTTATGTATATTTTAGAAAATCTCTCCAGTTTTAAATGATATTTTTGGTTTACTGTCCTATAGTATAGATTGCAATGATTTCAAACCTGTTTTTATTTATCCTAATAATTATAAAGGTGTGCCTTGGAAATATTTGTTTACATAAATTGTGATCAAAACGTTTGAGACCCACTGAGATAACTTCGACTAAAGTGAACTATCTAAGCCCTCAGAGTCCTTTACCACACTGAGCCTCTCAGTCTGACAGGAGAGGACTCTCCCTCCACATTATTGTAGAAACAGCTTCTTATATCCGTTAGCGCAGCAGAAGCTAACAACAATCCCCGCCGGTACCGCGGTATCCCCTCTCTCTATCTCTCTCACTTTGGCTGTGAGCTGCGGGCGCCTGCTAAGCCAACATCCCCCACTTTCATCACTTACAGCGCCCATCGTACAGGGCAAATGGAAAATGTAACCGGGGTGAAAAGGGTGTTATCTTTACTTAATTATGAATGTTGTTACATCAAGGCTGAAAATTCGTTTTTTTTTAAAATTATATCTTGTGGAAGTGCAGATCCCCTGTCCTCCACCAGGGGGTGCTGCAGCACCCTCAGCACCCCTACTTCCCACGGCCCTGACAGACACTGTTCGAAATGGGGGGGAGCTAGGGGGAGCTTGGCTCCCCCGAAGAGGGAGGGGGCTCCCCTGAAGGCTGACTTTGAGATAAATAGGGGGAGCCCAAAACAATCGTGCATATTTGTGTCACACAGATTAGAAATGTTGAGTTTCTGTAAATAACAGTTCTTGAAATAAATAATAGTTATTGTTCATTACAGTTTCTGAATATTTGTTTTATATTTGTGAATATGTCTGGGTGTTGCCATCTGTACGTGGCGGCGCTGGATTCTTAGTTACGTTGCTATGGTTATGGCGGTGATGCCAGCGTGGTATTTTGAAATGTTCATATTGATATTTTTTTAACTCTGGCTTTGTCATAAAAAATATGACAAAACGAAAACAGCCAAGCGTCACAGCTTTTGGATTCACAAGCAAAGAAGCGAAGGAGTCTAAAAATGACAACGTGAACGGAAAACAACTTTTAGTTGGCCGGCTGTAAGCGGCGTTAGGGTCGAGCTTGACAGCTCCACACCGAGGGAGAGGCCTCCCGATGCGGAGCGTGAAGAGGCTTCAACAACGGCCACATCCGCCGGCATAGTGACACCGTCTGTATTAGTAGAAGAGTGTTTTTATAGCAATTGATCGCATCCGCGCTGCTGCGCCAGTCAACAGAGCGTGCGTGTGACATATTTAGTAGCAGGATGTGCTCTGAAAAATAGGGCTCCCCGAAAGCAAATGGGTAATTCGAAAACTGACAGAGCCCCCTCTATACAAATCAAACTGTAGACGGTGTGAAAGCACCTATTGTTTTAAATAATGGTCGGAATGTGACCTGTGAGCCTTCTGAATTACCGTGGGACAGCACATTCTAAACTAAAATGTTCAATCAATAAAGTAACATCTTATCTTATCTTAATAATATCTTCATATTAATAATAATAATAAATCATACAGTATGTGTCCGAAAGGGAGCAGGAGGAAGCAAACACAAAAATATACAAAAAATATACTGCATATTAAAGCAAACGACTGTAAAGGTAAAAGTATGAGCATAACAAATAAAGAAGTGTAATGTTAACATTTACATTATAATTATGATTATTTAATATATAAAGACTATATATTATTGAATTACAAGATTAGATATACTTTAGTTGATCTAAAATATTGATGTGTTCAAATGCTCTTCAAAACACAACTGAAAGTCCATGAAACTTGTCTTTCTGTATTTGTGAATGAAGCGCCATCTCCTGGTTAAAACCTGAAATTGAAAATCTGGCAACGCCCTCTTGGAAAATAGTGGGAGGGCTTAACATTCCTCTATACTGGTCTTTGGCAGGTCTTTGGCAGGAAGCTGTAAGCTGGAGTCTGAAATGAAGTGCTACATCTGTACAACACTTTTTTTTACAAGTACAAAACTTGTTTTTACAACTAGAAAACTTTTTCTTCTCACGACGGAATATTACTGCCAAAAGTCACGCGACTTTTGGCAGTAATATGGCTGGCACATGCTCCACGGCAGCAGGGGGTGCTACTGAGTCCATTGGGGAAGGCGGGAGCCTCCCGCCGGGAGGTTGAGCAGAGCATGGAACAGCCCTTGCCAACCTGATGACAGCGGTGTTTCTAGCGATCCAGCGATCTGGGTCAGTGTTATAGTGATAATATTATAAACAAGGTGAATTTAGCGATCACAACAAAAACAGCCAGGACACATATTGAGCCCAGAAAATGAATGTTATTAGGGCTGTAAATATAATAAGCCTTTGTCTAAAATGGACAACATTGTAACTAAGGAGATTTAAACCATACAGCGATTCTGCACTCTTCATTTTCTTTCCTGCTATATTCAATGAGTGATACAAATATTTTTTACCACAAGTTCTTAATAAAACTGACACTGTTGGACTCGGTACTAGTTGACTGCTACCAGAAATAAAAGGAAGTACTTTACTGTGCACTTTGTGAGTAATCCTCTGTCAGAGTCCCCTAGTACATAATGCATGTTTTCTGCTATCTTTGATGAGTGATAAAAAAACAATTTTACCATAAGTTCTTAGTGATATTGAGACTGCTGGACTCAGTATTCTTACACCTACTATCACAATACATTGAAGTACTTCTAGTGTGTGTTTTTTTTAATCCTCTGTCAATGTCCCCTCCTGATTACAATAATGCATGTTTCTCTGCTATTTTGAATAACCGTTAAAACACCTTTCTTATGAGACTGATATTCTAGCTGGATCGCTAGAAACACCGCTGTCATCAGGTTGGCAAGGGCTGTTCCATGCTCTGCTCCCGCCTTCCCAAATGGACTCAGTAGCACCCCCTGCTGCCGTGGAGCATGTGCCAGCCATATTATAAAAGTGTTGTAGTTGTAAAAAAAATGTGTGTACTTGTAATACCTATGCTGAATTTGTCTCTGAAACATGATTTATTAGAAAAATGTTATGTGTTTGTTTGATAGATAAGTTTTTTCTTTGCAAAACTCAATGCATTAGTTTGTAGATGGTGTTTTGTATTTGCAAACCAAATTGTGTTTGTTAGTGAATCATGAGGAATTTGTAAAACCTGTTTAGTTTGTTTGTGGAGTTATGGCAGGAAATTAGGTCCATACAGTTGGCTGTAACATCGAAAATCTTATCGAATTGAATTTTCACAAAGCTGCGGACTGGTTACACACTGCATAACAAGGGAACTAACATAGCTAATTTAGCTAAAGTTAGCTAATCTAGCTGTTGTAGGGGCAGAGAGACGGGACCTACGGATTAAGCAACTGGACTAGTGTACATGCAGAATTATTTCAATCTAAAATAGTTTGAAATGCTCACACACATAGCTGACTCTCGTGCTGTATTTTCTTCTCGTTTCTTATTAATTTTCGGTTTCGAAGCACCTGAGTAATGCTTTCTCTTTGACAGCGCCATAATCCCATCATCAACGGAGGGTACTGTACTGTAGCTATTAGCCTATAGTTTCACCTACCGGGGTGGCATGGGGTGGCAGCTGCCACCCTAAAAATAGGCCTTACCCCAGTTGGCAGCTTTGTTTTGAAAGAAAAGTTGTGACTCATCGGACATTTATGAGAGAAAGTCTCTAATTTCCGAGTGCAAGTAAATGCAGCACAAGACGCATGTCTTGTAACCCCTCCCCCGGCCCTGGCGCGAGCGTGGAGATATGATTGGCGGCGATTTCATTTGAACGGGACGGCGCAAAACGAGAAGCATTCTGACCCAAGTACGGAAGGAATGAGGTATTTGCAGCTGTACTCAGCATTGAATCAAAACGCACTAAAGCTTTTGATCTTAAGAATTTTGTGAGGTGTTTTGCTGAACAAAATGGTAATCGCCGCATTCAGCTGTAATAGACAACAATATAAATAAAGACGGTGTGTAAAACTACACTGCCCAGCCAAATTTAACTAGGCCAGTAGGTAAGGACTTTCCACTGGATAATAACTGAAGTATAAAAGAATGCATGACTTTGCGTTTGAAGGCAAACAAAAAGAGGAAATAACAGGTAAAATCAAGCAAATCCCCCTCTCAGATTCCACAGCAACCAGAAGAACATTAATACTGGCTGGTGATTTGATTAATCAGCTTTGTGATGGAATAAAAAATGCACAGTGCATTTACTTAGCTGTGGATGAGTCCACTGACACCACTGACAATGCTCAGTTGCTGGTGTTTGTGAGTTTTTATGATGAGGCAAAAGGGGAGTTTGTTGAAGCCTGACGAACCTCAGTGGACACAGAAGGGGGCAAGACATTTATTACATTATATTTCATTTAGCTGACGCTTTTATCCAAAGCGACGTACAATTACCAATTACAGGGGCATTCTCCCTGGAGTAACTAAGGGCTAAGTGCCTTACTCAAGGGCACACTAGTGGTGAACTCACAACCTTCCGATCTTCAGCCCACCTAACTATCCATTAAACCACCACTACCCCTATTTATAAAGCAATAATGGGAATGCTGAATGAAAGAGGGTGCAGCTGCCTTTATTCATAACTGTGCAGCTCTTACACTGCGACTCTGAGGGATCAAGCACAGACACAATAACAATGAAAACTGCTGCATACAGATTATTTTTGTTTTTGCAACTTCGTGTTAAGAATCTTGTTGCAATTGTTTAAAGGTTCAAATGACCGTAATAAACGGACCTTTGTCTTATTGAAAAAAATGTTTTGGACCTTTAAGATTTGTATTTGAGTACCCCTGGCATAGAGTCAGGGCTGGAGTTACGCCCTGCGCCTGCAGGGGTGCGAGACCTGCTGCCACGACCCTGGTGAACACCCTTGGAGAGAGGGAGAGACCAAAGGGAAGCACCCAGAACTGATAGTGTTGGCCCTGAAAGGCAAACCTCAAGAACTTCCGGTGGTGAGATGCAACCGGCACGTGGAAGTAGGCATCCCTCAAGTCCACGGTCGTGAACCACTCCCCCTGTGCATGTGCTGTGGTCAGAATATGGACTGGCAGCACTTTCAGGAATCTGTTGATTCCTCTGATGTCCAAGATCAGACGAAATCCGCCGACTTTCTTGCTCACGAGAAAGTACGCCGAGTAGAACCCCCCGGGCTGAGCAGAGGGTCTACTGGCTCGATAGCGCCCTTGGACAAGAGGAAGGGCAACTCTTGGGCCAGAGCTAAGGCCTTCGCCGGATCAACTGTCATTTTGACCCGGCCGAAGGCTAGGGGCCGGAACTGCAGTTCGTACCCCTGCGTTAAGGTGGAACCACCCAAGGGTCGGAAGTACAGGCAGCCCAGTAACTGAGTTGCTGCTGGGAGAGCAGCCGACGACCGTCCCCGAGACTTTGGGGCCCCTTGGGGGGCGCCGGTAAGGCTCTGAGGCATGAGGCTGCCTAGAAGGCCGGTGACCGGGGGCACGAAAGCCACCGGGAGGCGGTTGAGTGGGCCGCTGGGACCTCCGCAGACCACCACTGTAAGCTGGTGGCTGAGTGCGGCTGCTAGAGGGGCCCCTTGGCCTGCTGGGAGTGGGCACAGGCCTTTGAAGCTGCTGGCTGCTGCCTGGTCCGCCTAGCTTGGGCAGCATGCTCCAGTGCCTCCAGGGCAGCTGCCCCAAACAGCTGCCCTGGCTCGACTGGCACACTACGGAGGACATGTCTCCGACAGTAGTGACTGAGCAAGCCAAACCTGGCGATGAGTCTGCACCAACAAGGAAATAACCCGTCCCAATTCCCTAGACATTAGGTCAAAGGCTTGCAGTGATGCATCACTGAGGCCCAGCAAAGAAGGCTCGGCCGGAGCCTGCTGCAGAGAGGTAGAGACAGCCAGCATCAGATGGGAGAGGCAGTTCCCATTATGACCCATGTGTGCCGCTGTGTTGTAGGCCTCACAGAGCAGTTCGTCTGTGACCCTGCACTGAGGCCGAGGGCACCTGGCATCAGACCTTGGGGGCCCATCAGGAGCCAGAATCAGGGTGGCGATGGCAGGCTCAATGGATGGCAAGCGACCCAGCCCCACCCTCGCCGGATCCTGCATGACAGAAGAGTGGGAGAGGGCCCTGGTGTCTCTCCAGCAAGCATGGAGCTCCCTCAGGTACTCCTCTGAAGGGGGAACAGTGAGAGTGACAGGGGCAGGGTTATGCCTGAAGAAGGCGCTAGCCTGAGCCGAGTGGGCCTGCAGAACCTGAAGCTGCAAGCGTACCAGGTCCGCACGAATAATGGCCGCCATGGAGGCGTCTTCCATGCCTTGCAGAGAGCTCTGAGCAGAGGAGTGGCAAGCCTCCTCGGGAGTGATCGGGGCTCCGTCCTGCACCCCTTCCTTGAAGAGGTTTAGCTGAAGCCACTAGCGACATGGCATCCTCAAGCAGAGGTGCGGCAACCGAAGGAGGGCCACGCGGCAAGCTAGTAGCCCCCACACCGGCCACTGGCTGAAGGGCCAAGAGGAGCAACTTCATTTGCACCATGTCGGTAGCTAACCGATCCACCTTAGAGGACAGCTTGTTTCTATTCCTCTACCTGGGGGGTGAACCCATGGCCATCGCTCCATCAAGTCGCCGGGAACGGCCAGACTGAGCTGGAGGAAGTTGTGACGAGGAGAGGTGTCCGTTGGCTTCTGCCAGACGCTCCACCTCTGCGACTCTAGCCACTCTGAGCGCCCGAGGCATGAAGCTACAGTTCATACAGAGAGAGAAGCCATACAGGCGCTACATGAATGAGCCAGTCTGTAGGTAGCCAGATGCAGCGTAACAGAGAGCGGGTGCGAGAACACAGCCTTCCCCAGCCAGCTGCTGAACGGAAAGAGTAGAGCAATGCTCCTACTCGCCGAACACAAAGGGGGATGTAAATGTCCTACACCCACATTACTAGCAGAGGGCACTGCCTTCACCAGCTGAGGTAAATAATGAAGCTCAACCGAACATGAAAGATGTTAGCCAACTTAAGGCGAGACACTACAGGTGAAAAGGGTACTTTTTTTAACTTAAAAATATCAACTAGAAATTTCTCCAGTTAATTACTTACATTAAGACTGAAATAGCATGTTTAAATATGCAAGTGAGCCATTATCTCATCAGATATGCGCATATTTTAACACATTTCCGGAACACAATTCTGAACATTGGATAAAGCCAGGTTAAAAATTCTTGTTTCATTTTGTAGTCATATTAGAATATAAGGCTTTGACAGAAGGGATTTTGGATATCTCTTTTTATCACTCGATAAATCAGAAAATACTGTCAACAGCCCTAAAATATCAATTTTGCCATGTTTTTAGATATAAAATGTTATAATTCAGGATATGAATGATATATGAACAAACCATTCTGTTAAAGCCTTCAGAATATTGATAGGAATATAACTGGAAGGTTTGGTGTATGTAAGTGCTACTGAAGTGGACATTTCTGACTCAGAATATGAGCAAAAACTGATTTTGACGAAACGACCTTTAAAGATTGCTCTGTGGCGCTACCTAAACCCTCCTGTTATTT
This sequence comes from Notothenia rossii, assembly GCF_949606895.1. NCBI lineage: Eukaryota > Metazoa > Chordata > Actinopteri > Perciformes > Nototheniidae > Notothenia > Notothenia rossii. The sequence goes on from NC_136910.1 coordinate 34,435,842, forward strand.
GGATGACAGCTTGTGCATTGACGCAATCCGTGAAGGTATTTCATGTTCAGGCTCTTTTTTTTTTGGGATAACCTTGCTTCGTGCAAGTGACAATTGTTGTCGTCTTCTCTGTGAACGTTTTTTTTGCTGTTCTTTTGCCATTTTGAGATTTTCATGTCCAGCGGAAAGCTAACCAGGAAGTGTTTTAGCACACCGCGTGACGCATCTGAGCGAATCACGTTTCTTGGTTTAAGACCCCTTTGTACTTTCACGATTGGTTGCTGATACAAAGGAAATTACCATATTTGGATCCGATGAGATTGTGTAGGAGAAATGGAGCTTTCCAACGATATCTCTGATGACATGGTGCAAACAGCGGTCGCGGTACTTTATGTTACGTTAGAATGCTAACTTTTGGTGAATTTAGGAGAAATCTACAGACGCAAATAGACAAACTATAATAAAATAAACACCTAAATGTGTATTTTGTACGTTTTCCTTCCAAAAGCCTGAAAGAAAACATGTTATGGAATCGAAATAGCATGCAACTACTACGTGCAAAGTCAATGCAGAGACGCGGACAGACGCAAATTCGGTCCGATGGCGAGCATGAAGCAGTGGACGCGGCGTGAATCACGCGATTGAGGCAATTGAACGGTGCCGCGTCAAACGCGAGAGTTCAATTTTTTCAAATCGAGCGTCAAATTCACGTGACGCGTTCTCACGAAACCCAATCAGCGGTGAGGATCTCAGCCTGCCGTCACTGACGTTCAACCAGAAAACATCAGCCGTTAGCTGTTAGCAGTTAGCACACAGAGATCACAGCTCCTCATATCTGTTCAGAAACTGGACAAAAGTTAAACAAGTACAAACCACAGATTGTCTGTGTCATGGCGAATACAGTCGCTGTTTTATTTATGTCTGTAGGCCGTTGTTATGAGTGTGGAATGAGCATATACAGTACAACGTTAGCTTAGCCTGGTCGACCCAATCTCCATTCAGAGAAAAAGCATTTAAAAAGGTTTTTCACCTGCCGTCTTGTCTGCAGACTTGTCAAGCATTAATTCATGATTTGTACTAACCGGTATCAGTATGTTGTTACTTCGGCATCATTTAGAAACGTGTATTACAATTTAATCAAGGTAAAATATGTTCATTTTGTTGTAGTTGTAGCTCCCGAGCCAGCGCGTCTTGTTTGAATGATGCGAGTAAACACAGCTGTTAGCCGCGTTAAAACTCGAGCGATTAGAGCGAAGTGAATATTCGCATCGCGTCCGGTGTGAACGCAGCCTTACACGGCATAGAACCGTAGTTACAGTAGTAACCGTGGCCAGTGCTTAAAAGTGTCAGCCAAACGGCTGCACACTAGCAATAATATAATATTGGGAGGGATGAAACCCTCTTTAATGGCCACACATGCAGAGCACACAGCACACACAGTGAAGATTGTTGTCTGCATCTAACCCATCCTAGTGCTAGGAGTCTAGTGCTAGGATCAGTAAATAACAACGATATAATTAGGCTGAGCCACGCTACTGCTAACTAAATAAAACGAGAAACGCTGCTAAGCGGGAACTCAAAATGCTAATGATAGCTCGGGCACAACGCCACAAGCAGAACGTTCAAAAGAGCACAATAAGGACAACTTTATGGGAGAGGAAGTGGGAACACTGTCGTCACCAGAAAGTCTAAGCCAAACGATAAACAAGAGAGCAATCAGGACAACTTAGCTGGGAGAGGGTGCGTGGACACAGCCATCACCAACAAAGTTGACACGAACATGTCCGTCGAAGCTCTGTACAGCTGGCCACAGCTCCTGGAAGACGAGTCAACGACCCGCGCCTCCGACTGAATCACGAAGCTGCATGCGGCCAGCTGCATGCAGAGAAATCCCTCGGATTAAACGTTCAAACTTGAACGCTGTAGGCAACAAGAATGTAGCCACGGTACTCTCGCGCAGCGATGAAAGGAACAGATCCTCTGACGACACCGGCAGATATAGCCGGTGTCACATGGGTCACAGGTGACTTTGTTGTTATTGGTACTCGCATGCGCGCGATGGACATATCCAGTGCTAAAGCACCGCCTCTGGCGGTCAGTACGGACGAAATAGTACTGCATTTACATCTGAGCAGGGCCTCTTTGCCCTTCCTCTGACCTTGGTGTCAGTTCACTTAACGTGAATACATCTGGTAATAATTAGCAAAGAGAGGCCTCTTTACTCTGGAAACTGTAATTCAATAACAGGTTACTTATAACTAGGTCCAAGACTGATATAACACTTTATATTTATTATATATTTATATTACCCTTAAGGTATACCATGTGTGTTAAATAAATTACACAAAAGCGTACCTGTCTAAGCATCTGTATGTCATCATTTGTTGTCAGTTTGTAAGAAAGGGCTTCTGGTAAGTAACATCAGGGTCATTGTTCTAACTTTTTCAAAGGTCCCTTAATATTTTACAGTTTGAGAAGTAACCCTTTTCACGAGTCTACTGAACTACATGCGTAAAATCAGCGAAGTTTCCCTTTAAAGGAACATTAAGGCACACATAACCATTTTAGCTGCACTGCTGGGTTAGAAATCACTGAATTAACATGGAGAACAACAACAACAACAACAACTGAGGTTACCTACTGTAACCCCAGCTTCTATGAGTAAATGGCGCAGCCCTCTAAGGCTATCGCTATTGGGTAATCCCCCTGCGCCCCCGCGCAGCACTGAAACACTTGTAGTCCACGCCCACCCGCAAGGTGGGCCCCCCCCTCGGGCTTCCTTCCGGTATAAATAGGAAGAAGGCCCGGCAATCTGCTCCAATACAAAATAACTTTTCTTCAGCCCTTCGTAGAGCCAGTGGGGCCCAGCGCTTAGAGGGCTACGCCATTTACTCATAGAAGCTGGGGTTACAGTAGGTAACCTCAGTTCTATTTCGTATATGGCTTCGCCCTCTAAGGCTATCGCTATTGGGTTAAGGGCGAAGCATGATGTAGTCTGCGCCCCACTGGGTGCGCCCGGCACTAGAAGCACAGACACACCCGCTCAATAACACCCCCTGCTTGTTGTGCCATGCGTAATGGCGCATCACCGTTCCTGGAACATAGCAAAACATGCCTATCTTCCCGACGGGGTGAAGGCTGGGAATAATACATACCGGCCGCTGTGAGAAAGTAGAGACGAAGGTCCCACCTTGCCCAGCAATCATAGAGGGGGAACAGCAGCTCTCTGCGTATCAGACAGGTAGGAGAGCGCCCAGCTGGATCCCTGACGTCACTCCCTCTGACCAGGCACTCCGTACAAAGTGTGTCAGAGGAAAAAGGAACCTCCCTCATATAAGAGGGATAACGGGGCCGCCCTCCGCGTGCCGAGAGGCCGGAGAGAGGCGCACGGCTGGATCCCTGACGTCACTCACTCCGACAGGACACCCAGTACAGGGTGCGTCAGAGAGGAATGGGAGACATCCCTCAAATAAAAATGAATAAATGAACAGGGGGAAGACCAAGATGCAGCCGTGCAAATATTGAGAACGGCGCCAGGCCGCCGTGCGCGCCACATAGCAGGACAGCGCGCGCACCGGACAGAGGAGATGAGATGTGGCTTCTTCCTCCGATCTATGAGGCGGCGGGAAAAACCCATCCAGGGTGATCACTCTTGACCTAAAGGAGCTTGTGATGACCTTTGGCAAAAATCTGGGTTAAGACGTAGCACAGCCAAACTGCCATCTCCTTGGATCCGGAGGCATGACGGGGCCACAGAGAGAGCGGATAAATCACTCACCCTTTTTGCTGATGTTAGAGCTAAAAGCAGTACTACTTTGGCTAATAACATTTTAAGGGGAACCTGCTCTAAAGGTTCAAATGGGGCTTTGCTTAGTGCTCGTAACACCAAAGCCAAATCCCACTGAGGCGCCAGTGCGCGTGATACCGGTCTGAGTCTTCGCACTCCTTGCAGAAAACGTTTCGTCAGGGGGTGACTGAACAACGTCCCGGCTCAGAAACCCACGTGACAAGATTATATGGCAGCCGCATATACCTTGATTGTGCTGAAAGCCAAATTCCTGTCCAACAACAGCTGGAGGAATGACAGCACGTGAGGCAGGGGGCACGTAATGGGGTCCAGGCTTCTTTCTACACACCAACGCCGGAACGTTGCCCACTTGGCTGTGTAGGACGCTCGGGTAGACGCGGCCCTGGCTCCCTGAATGGTGCGTACAACATCTTGAGAGAGACCCAACCTCTCTAAGTGTTCCCGTTCATGGGCCATGCCCATAAGTGCTGGCCTATCACTGGGTGACTGTATATCGCTCCCTCCACCTGCGAGAGAGCGTCCCCGCGCCACGGAATTTCCCACGGCCTGCCTGACAGCGTACGCTGTAGGCATGGAAACCAGGAAGCGCCCGTGCGCTCCGGGGCAATTAGGATCACTGACAGCCGCTCCTGCACTCGGTCCAGGAACCGGGGAATCAGCGGGACTGGTGGGAAAGCGTACAGCAGTCCCTTGGACCATGGATGATGTGCGAACGCGTCCACCCCCAGAGGGGGGTCGTCCCGCGCTGACAGGGAGAACCAGAGGGCGCATTGCGCTTTCCCACGTGCGGCGAACAGATCCACCTCTGCCCTCCCGAACCGGCTCCAAATCTGGGCGATCAGCTCGGGATGTAGGCTCCAATCCTCCTGGCGAGGACCTCCTCTGGACATGAGGTCTGCCCCTTTGTTCAATTCGCCGGGCACATACATTGCTCTGATGGAAAGCAAGTGTGCGCGCGCCCAGATCAACAGCCGTCTCGCTGTGTTCAGAAGCTGCGCTGAGCGTACACCGCCCTGGCAGTTGATGTAGGCTGCCTCATCCACGCAGCGATCCTCGCCTGGGAGACAGCCACGGATGCGTACAGCGTGAGTGCCGTGCTGGCCGCCTTGCCGATCTCCTCCGCCTCCTCCGGTGCCACGGTTGTGGAACGCTCCACCAGCGTAACCACCGAGTTGGCCAGCAGCGCGATGTTGTTTGCCGCCGCAGACGCCTGAAACGCACACTGGTGCGCCCGGTCAGCCTGGCGGGCGACATACTGGTCCCTGGGGGAGGCCAACGTAGGGCGCCGTCCGGCGATCAAGTTGGCCTGCCTAACCCCAAAGAACGCTGTCAAGCACGGCTCCAGGTTGGAAAACCCTCCTTTGTGAATCCCTCCACCTTAGTGAAGGGAACAAAGGTGGCCACCGGAGCCCTCAGGGTCCTCGGGTTTGCCGCCGCCCCCTCCTGGTACCTCCTAATAGCGGGGAAGCGCGGCCAGATCGGGTCACTCCTGCCCATCTCCACCTCTTCCCACATTACAAATTAAAATTAAAAAAATTAAAATTAAAAAAAATGTATTTTTTTTTAAAATAGCCTATATATTTTTGAAACTATATTTTTTAATTTTAATTTTTTAATGAACAAGGTAAATATTATATAATTGGTATCAGTAAAATGTATAATCTACAATAAAATCTCGTTTAAAATGGTGTTACAATGTCTAAAGTTACCGATAAGTCACATGTTTCCTGCCCGGCCTTGCCCGTGTATCATTACCCTCTCTCGTCTGGGCGCTAAGGGAGGAGCCCTCAACCAGTGAAGCAGCAGCCACTAGCAGCTGACTGTTGCTATCTGTAAGCTATGGCTCCGAAACATAATTTCAGCCAATCAGCATCGTCAAATCTGATGATCACCGGGCGCCAATGTCAGCGCCCGGTGCAGGGTTATGGCTAGAAAGGATCCGTCTTTTGTAAAACTCTCGCGAGACTTTGCGAGTCACATGGCTGAATGTTTACGTTTGACAGGCAGCCTTTCAGTTACGATCGTTAACATCAGTGGGCCACAGCAAATGATGGTGAGAAGCTAAACTATCTATTAATTATGTCAATTACAGGGAGTGTGATTGTAACTGTGTGTGTGACTAGCTGGATGCAAAGAGGTAAACACTGTCTTTTGTTTCCCATGCTTGCTCTTCAAACAGCCGGGGACAGACACTATGTGCCCGTGCTAAACACACACACACACACACACACACACACACACACACACACACACACACACACACACACACACACACACACACACACACACACACACACACACACACACACACACACACACACACACACACATACACATTATTGTAGTTGAGTTTTGACAGCATCCATCAAACTAGATGTTTTGCCTTAATGATCTGTTTTCTAATATTTCTGTGTTTCTGAACCACGTCTGTGTCTGCACAAAATGTTCGTATTTAGTCTCCTCAGGGTTCCCGCGGGTTCTTAAAAAGTCTTACATTTGATAATCTGAATGTAAGGCCTTAAAAAGTTCTTAAATATGACCAAAAAAATAAGAAAGGTCTTAAATATGATTTAGAAGGTCTGAAAAATGATCGGATTTGAAACGTACTTCTGTGTTGCGATAGCGTCTAAATATGTTTTGGGGGAAATGTCCGGGCTGCAAAGTAACCAGTACGGTAATAGCCTTTCAGTTCCCCCCAACAATTTGTATTGAATTAAATCAACATGGAACCAGTAATCACTAACTTTGCTTCCCCCGGCCCCTTATTGGAGAACACCCAGCTAGTAACCTAGCAACCAAGCTTCAGCTTGCGGCAGTCAGAAACTCATGTATCTTCGAATCTAATTACAAATGAATATGGGGAAGTGTCAGTTCAACCGTATTTGGTTGGAAAACATGTAATTTAGTGCTTGGTTGAAACCAGTGGAGGGGAACGTGTTTGAAGCCCGCCGCACCATTTGCAAAAGAAATAAGCGTTTGTTTTGCTAGTGCAGCATTAGCTAGTGGAGCGTTAGCTAGTGCAGCAGCTCCCGCAACAACACCGGGGGACCTCCGGGCAACGTTTGGGTCTACGTCAACCGTAAAAGAGGAGGTGCTGTAGACGCTAAATACCGTAGCTAAACACCAATCATACAACAGCAACGATGAAATAGTGTAGCCAATTTAATTTAAGGGGTAATTTCTCAAAATGTTCTCCGTGTGGTTTATTCACCATTACAATAGCCCCACCTAAAATAATTTTCACCAGCCGCCACTGTCTTAACTGTAGGCTATAATTACCCTATATAAATAATTAATATAACATGCGCTGAAGGAGGAAGAAACCAAAGCACATTTTAATATCTTTAAGATATTATGTTGGAATTTTAGTGGCAGTATGTACGTCCACAGCAGCTTTGAAAAAATCTTGAAAATCTTGCAGCTGGGCGTGTCTGAGAGCTTGGGGATTTTTAGCGAGCAACGCGACCAACAACCAATCACATGAATCTCCCGCCCCCGCCATACAAAGCAAAAAAACCCGGGGATTTTATGCGAGCAATATATATATATATAAACTCCCCAAACAGGCGAAAACCTACCAGTTTCACCCACTGTCTCTGCCACCTCCCTCCATGCCTGGTTCCTCCTGTTTGTATCCCAGTAAATAGTTCTGGTCGTAAAGAACCGGGTGATTTGCTACCATAATTTCTCGTTTGGAATATGAGGAAATTAACTGCGGTCTGGCTCTCCCAGCTTGCACGCGGTTTGATTGGCTAGCGCTTGTATTGTCAGATTTGCATAAACGGGATTTGATTGGCTGACGCTTCCAGCTCAGCTTCAAAAGTTGAACATTGCTCAACTTTTGAATCCTAGAAATCTTCGCTTTGCTTCCCCACAATGCAGTTCGACGAAAACCGAGGCAAAGTGACGTCACCCCCATTCAAAGTCAATGGGCAGAGAAGCGTTGGAAGATTTTTTTTAAAGCTGCTGTGTGGACGTACCGGAGATAAATAATACAAAAGATAAGGTCACTGAGGACAAGTCCCGTAAGGAGTGCCAGAGAAATGCAATTTTTAGGGCATCTGTGAGTTCACCCTCCAAGAAAAAACAGTGTGTACACAGTACTTTTTTTGTACACACCTGGAGTAGGCCTACATTAACCGCTGGTGCTTTAAGTAAAGTAATGTGCACCGGACCTGGGGAACAGTTTGGAGCGGAGAGGGGAAGTTGCACCGCTCGGTTCAGGCAGCAGGACTGGAGCAGATATAAGCTCAGATAGTGATTGAAAGTGATGGTAAAAGGATTTAGCCTGGGCATTAACAGAGAGATAGAGAGATAGAGAGGAAAAGGGAGGGGAGAGGGAGGAGGAGGAGGAGGAGAAGGGAGGGTGATATTTTCCATAAAGCCTTTTTTTTCTCCTCTCTTTCTGCCCTTGAGCTTCCCGGGTAAACCCGAGCTTGTAAAGTGGGAAGAGGAGAAGCAGAGGGGGGAAGAAGGGCGGGCACAAGCCTTTCCTCAAAGTCAATATTTTATACTTTTGGTACTCCTTCACGCTGGATTTCAGTTCTCCTTTTCGCAGACGTTCCTAGATCTAGGACACCGATCTACCGGGTGTAGCCTTCCACGGTGCGATAAAAAGTATCCGGCAAACAAACAGCGAGCCGGGGCAGGAGGAAACCCGGAGCACAGTGAGCACCGCGGCGGGGACCAAACACTGGACCATCGGGGCATCTCTTTTTTTTTACCCAAAGAAGGGGGACGTGCACGTACAAAGTGCTGACCTGTTTCGCGGATGGATTTTAGAAGTAAGTGCTTTATCTGTTATGATAAAAAAAAACGTCGATGCATTTTGATCAAGGTCTTTGAAGTGTGCACCGAAGAGCTGCTCTGAGTTATATCCGGGCCACTCCAGGATAACCGGAGTGGTGAGGGGACTTTAATCTCAATGTACACTCTTTCCCTCACACGGATTACACGCTTTAATGTGGGGTATACAATAGATGCGTAGTGTGAGGGGATGCTGCACTCCTGGAGGATCTGACACACCCCTACAACACTGACAGTGCCGGGAAATAGCTTTGGCGACTTCACTTGACAACTGAACTAAGTGAGGATGCACAGCGTTGTTGGGATAGTGACCGTTAGATTATTTATTATCAACGAGGGCACGCTGCAAAATATGTCAACCATATGTATTGAATAAGATAAAGTGGCCAAATTCGGCAATATTTACTTATGGTGCAGTTTATTTATCTGACAGTTAATTATTACTTTAAAAACTGTAGATTTAAGTGACACAGAATACTGATTAGGATCTAACATAAATGTTCCCAAGAAAATAGCACCTGATCGAAGAAAAAAAAGTTGTTTGTATAATTGTCCCTCCTTTTTGCAAATGTTCACACATTTTAAGTAGGCTACATTGCCTTGAAAGCATCTCTTTCAGGTTGATATTGCTTTAAAAAACAAACAGTTGACAGTCCATCTCCAGCATTGTGGAGGTGTGAACAATTACAACTGTGGCACGCGCAGGCGACACCCGGCAGCAGCACGTGTTTTTACGCACAAGGTTATCCTCAAAATAGGGAGCCTTTTAGTGTCTGTGCAAATCTTTATTTTGAATGTGCCAATGCACCGCAGTCAGGAGGCAGGTTAAACCAAACCTGCCCAACTTGTTGTAGCCTACCACACATTCACTTAAAAGTTCTCCTTTTATAATCTGTTTTTCTTTCACTGTCAAACTAAATACCACACATTTCTAGATTATACTCAAGGAATTAATTATGCTACTAAATTAGATCGCATCCCACCCATCTGGATAAATATTTCAAATACATGTCATTAAACCTTTACTCATGCAAAAGAGAAAAAGCCATGCATGATACATTTCATCTCCAGCTGAGCTTTGAAAAATATATCCTTGCATTTACAGCAGGACTCCGGAAGTGCTGAATTGATGAAGCTACACCCCTCAGACTAACTTCTTATCACATTTGTCCTCATTTTGACCCAGGAGAATCAGCGGAGCACGGTCGGTGCAAAACCTCCAATGGATATACCTGAAGACGCAGCATCATCCACCCGGAGCAGCGCCACTGTTTCCCTGCGGGACTCAGCTCTCTGAGGGCATGGACCCGCGTTAACAACTCCCACCCAACTCCCCTGCAACACTATGGTTAAAGTGTATGCCGAGATTAAGCTCTGTAACATTATCCGCCTCTCCACCCATCAGAAACAAGGAAGCGTCCCTCCCTCGGCAGTTTGGGGACCGTCAATATCTGAGAAGAGACACTGAGTTACAGTCACAGATCTAGTGTTCTTCTGACATATAGGGGAATCTAAAACCCTGGAGGAGAGTTGTGTGCATTTACATCCAGCGTTTCACTCTCAGTACAGCAGCATGGCGGTGGGGATGTCCATTATTTCCTTATGATCTCCGCTCCATGCGCGTCACCCCTTCTCTGAGCTCCGTGGCCCCCTCACCCTGCGCCGGACCCGGCTCCAATCACCACCCTCCCTGACCTGCCATGCTCCTCCAGGCCGTGTTTCTGCTGCTACTGCACTGCTTAGCCTCCACGCTGGGCCAGTACGAACTGTGCAAGTCCCTGGTGAGCACGGATGAGGGCCCGGTGTGGGAGCAGTACGCGTGCCAGCCGAAAACCGCGTCCATGAAAGACCACATGCGGATCAAAGTGGATCCGCCAGGAATAACTTGTGGAAACCCACCCGAGAGGTTCTGCACTCTGGTGAGTTCGAAATCTGGACTTTTACTGCATTTAACTACTTTTTGATAACGGTAATGTAGAGAAATAGAGATTTAAAAGTGTAAAGAGTTGCTTCACATTTCCAGAGAAACATTGGTTGCTCTTCACCAAAAATCTTAGTGTAACTTACTTTATTAATGACTAAAATGCATATTTGAAAGTTTATAAAGGGGTTCCACACTTTCAGATAAACATAGGTTGGTCTTCATTAAAAAGATAAGAGTTTTAAAGTTAAAAACTATAATCATGGGAGTCTAAGGTCTCGGAATAAATCTCAGAGAAAAATATTTAAAAACTCACTTTAATTAAGGTTCGGCACTCTGATGAGTTAAAAATCAGGCTTGCAAATCCAACAACTTTATTTATAACTGTAAAACACAGAGAAATACATATCTGAACGTGTAAAGAGCTGCTCCACATTTCAGACGGACATTGTGGAGCAATGTTTTTTCGTCATATGCATTTGTGTGCGTGACATTACAATCTTTGAATTTAATTGAATTTGAATTGAATTGGTTGGTCTTTGTTAAAGATCTAAGAGTAAAAAGTCAATAAATATCAACTTTAATAATGACTAAAATTGATATAAATACATATTTGAAAGTGTGAAAAGGGGCTTAATACTTTCAGACAAACACTGATTGGTCTTCAATTACAATCTGAGAGTAAAAGCAAAAACAACTTCCTAAATGACAAAAATGTAAAGAGATGTATATTTTGAAAGTGCTCTTTACTTTCAGAAAACAATGGCTGGTGTGCATTAGAAATATAAGAGTTTTAAAGTAAAATAAATATAATTTTACAAGGTCACACAGGCAGTAACTACAGAAAAAAGGGTCTAATAAAAGTCAGAGCAGGATTCACACTATGAAAGCTATAGGGAGTTAAAAGGGATGACATAAGTGCAATGACTCGGCAGGAGGTGCTGAGGTGTTGTTTACATTAGTATGGACCTGGGATCCGGTTTGTTTGGGCTTCTAGAGGACCCACCATTTCCTCTGGTAAAATGCATATATAGTGGGACCTTTTTAGTTCCAAGGACAGTGAAGGGTGAGTTGGAGGAAAACTCGTTAAAATGTCTGCTACAGCAATACTTAACACACTATAGCCTTGGGGGTAGTTCCCATCCCGGATAATGTAAGTGTAATAATTTGAAACAAGGGTTATAAAATCATTATAATCCTAAGAAGACTGCAGTTAAACATCCCCCTGCCTCTTCAGAGGAAAAGTTTTATATCTGAGGTTTGATTCACAATCTCTGTGTGTGTGTGTGTGTGTGTGTGTGTGTGTGTGTGTGTGTGTGTGTGTGTGTGTGTGTGTGTGTGTGTGTGTGTGTGTGTGTGTGTGTGTGTGTGTGTGTGTGTGTGTGTGTGTGTGTGTGTGTGTGTGTGTGTGTGTGACAGCAAGTTTCTCCTCATGATAATCGCTGACTGTCCACTCTCTCAGTTGGACAGTGTTTGAGGTGTCAGACCAACAGCCATGACTCAAGATCTCACAAGTGTTTGTGCAGAGTGTTTAAAGACTCACATTATACACACTGTGTCATGCTGTTAATTAGCTGTTTGTATTCTGTGGGACTGGGGTTTTATTACCTTAAATCAGCTTTACACACTCCCCCCTCCTCTCCCTGAGACTGGTGTTTGTCGTTTGACAGCAGCAGGAAGGGATATTGTGCTCTTGGATACTTAATGGTTAATGATTTGTTTAATGTAGAGCTAGCGGAAACCACTGACGTCTTGAGAGAGCTCTCCGGTGACTTTGTCTTGAGACGAGAGACGGACAAGGAGGAAGTAAAAGTGGGGAGAAGAGAGATGCTCGCTGCCATAACGTATTGACGTCTGCCCCCTAATGGCCCCGGCCTGGAAACTTCTATAACTATGTTTCTGAGTGAGCAATGATGAAATATTGATGGGTTCCTTAATGGGCTTCCTTACAAGGGTTGGCCAGGTCCATACCAAGGATCCAGAGCAGGCTGATGGGAGGGAGGTGGGACAGGAAAGACGCTGGTCTTAGTCAGCACTTTTAAATTGGACAGGGTCTATACAGTGGAAAGTTCTGGTTCTTCTCAGGTCATCCGTGGCTCTGGGGATTGCAGCAGGCCCCCTAATGCGCCAGCAGGGGATTTAGAGAGTAAATAAGCTGCAAGATGGAAGTTTACTTAAGAAGGGAGGGGTGTCAAACTCAAATTCCTACATAATGAGAGAGATGTGCAGGTTTAATACTGTCACTCATTATTTGACTATTATTCTGATATTGAGCAAAAAACTGCTTTTCAGGCAGGTTATAATTCAGATTTTAGCATATATCTAAATACAAATCTTATTTTAGGTTAATAATCGCCAGATGTGGAAGAAGTACTCTTGATGTTTTACTTAAGTAAAAGTCGAAACCTGCAGAAATACTCTGTTAAAAGTAGAAGTACTATATCAAGGTTTTTACTAAAGTCCAAAAGTATAAGCATGCTCATACATTATATACTTGAAGTACCAACATCTAAAAGTACTTGAAATGTAGAATTGTCATATTTAAAAAGAAAATATATATTTGATATCACTTGATATAATTAGTCATCTATTCATGTTTTCATCATTTGGATGTTGCAGCTGTTAAATGTGTAGCTCATTTTAATTACTTGTTATAATGCCAGGTATCTTTATCCATTACAGTAAATGATATTTCATTATCTGGGTTTTATGAAAAATATGAAAGTCCAAAGTAACTAATGATGTCAAATAAATGTAAATGGGTTAAAAGTACAACATTTGCAGTAGAAGTATAAGGTAGCAGAGAATGGAAATAATCAAGTAAAACAAAGGTACTTGAGTCAGTACTTGAATATATTAACTTAGTATATTCCACCAATTTAAGTCACTACATCTTATCCCCTCCTAACAGAGGACACTTCAGCAGGGAATGAACTACATCTCCTCCGCCTTTCTTTGGACCCGCAGACGGATTATTAGTGGAGAGTTATTGATATACAGATAATTTATTTTCAGGCAAGCAGCATTTTATCTCCTCTTCTTCTTGCCCCCGGATTTGGCAGCTTTACAGAAAAGTCTTTTTCTTCTCTAATTGGTGTACATTTACATTCACTCATTCAGCAATCCCACAAGTCAAGGGAAAGTCGGGGCACTGGAATAAAAAATAGAAAGAAAGAGAAACTGCATCACCCAATGCGCAGAGCTGCTCATCCTTAATAAGTCTTGAGACATACTGCAGAAGATGCAAAATATTCCCCCCATCCTTTCTTCCAGTGTGTTTTATTCACTCTTTGCTGGTTTTGATGTTGAGGCGTACTGTAGCGCTCCTGCTTGCAGGTGTACAGTAGTTTTTGGTCCCTCCATCTCCACAGGGATCCTTTTTTCCCACTCTATTTTCTCTCTTGTTCCATGGGAATACAGCTTCCTTCCTCCTCAGCCAAAAAGGCCAGCATGTTGGCTTCTTTCAAAATAACGCCTCCCGGCTCTCTGACAAAGATGCTACTGTAACTAGCGTCGAGTTAGGAGCTTCAGTGGCGTCTTTGTAGTTTCTCAGTATGATACTAGTCTCGGCTTGCCGTTGAGGATGATGGAGTAAGGAGGTGTGAGGGGGGTGAGGCGGTGCGGTGCAGAGGGGGATAGCTAATGATGAGGGAGAGGTGAGGAAGATCCAAGCTTAGCTAAGCAGAAAGATGAAAATTACACCACAGTTCCCACAAAAGTACAAACAGTGTGTCGATATATAGAAAATGCTGAATTCAAAAAGGTCTCGTCGTGCTGTTTGTTATTTTCGCTTTTTGGTTTTGAAACGAAACCTTCAATCAACCGTCTCCCCTAGGTCCTGAGTACAGAGAGCAGCCGAATGCAAATGCGACGCGTTGCATGTGTATGGGAATGTACAGTACTTTGACGTTATAGAGCGGACCAGCAGGGGTGTGTGTGTGTTTGAAAGATTTTGCACGAGTTGGCCAACACACATATCCTGTTCCACAACACATATGCCCTTTTTAGAAGGTAGAAATCAGCCAGCTCTAAAAATAGACATGAAGAGAGAGGAGCCGCGCAGCAGTGGAAGAGGAGCGAGCAGGAAGGGAGGAAGATGGCAGCTGGTAGGTCACTGCTTCCCAGACTGGGCCTATGGCCACTCTTCATCCTCCCTGCCCAGCTTCGGCCTGCCTGCCCTCCCCAGCAGTGGGTCATCAAGGCCGGGCAAAAAGGGGCCACACACACCCAGCATCCCTTCCTTGATGCACCTCCCTGGGGTTAAAGCTGGCCAGTTTCCTAATAAAACACCCTCGGAGGGGAATTTGGGGCTCAGCAGGGTGGACAGTGCAGGGTATAATTAAAGCAGGGAATTGAGAGAGTGACTGTATGGACAGAGGGAGGTGGGGGAGGGTGCAGTGATGTAATGGCATGGCTTGCATCCCCATTAGGACACAGTTGAAAGTGATCAGAGAGTGTTTAGATGTGTTGGCAGAACGGGAGGATAGTTATAAGTGAGATTTATCCCTGGCTGAGGTGATACTAAGAGGGATTGGCCGCAAAGGCTTAAGACAGCCTGAGGTGAACTTAACAAACGGCCTGAGAGGAGAGAACAAAAGTACAGGAGCTACAGACACAGTGTTCATCATGCATTGAATATTTCCGTGATATTTTAAAGAGAAATGTGTCCCTGCTTGTTATACATTGTGTGTCCTTTATTTGTACTTGGTGAAACTTCCTCCTCAATAGAGGTTTTTGGGAAAGTGTAAAGAAGCCTCTTCGCTTTCCAACAAACTTCAGTGTAACAGAATCTAAAAAATACAGACAGAGAGAAGTCCCCTGGAAATGCCTGAAGAAATCCATGATTTCTGTTGATTTAAAACCTGCAGGAAATCTGTGAGACAAATACGCTCACTGCCCTATATGACGTTCTTTCTTGAGTTTCCTAACTCTGCACAGTAGAAGTTGTAAGTAAAATGTTATAATAAAAAATAAATATGATAAAATCCATGTTGACAAATAGCAGAATTTCCCTTTTCAATCAAGAAACAGCTCCTCAATTAAAGATGAAAAAAGCTGTGCTTAAAGGTCTTAGAAGTACAAATGCATATGTGAAGTAGTTGCATTAAAACCTATTGTTCCTGCAAAAGGAGCTGTGGGAAGTCTGATACATTTCCTTTACGCAATGTCCACAAGTTTGTGATGATTGGGACTGAACACTACAAGGCGTACAAATTTGGCATATGGAGGAAAAAGTGAGCTTTTTAGATATGGTCTGTTTCGCACTTTCTGAGGCAATTAGCTTAAGGCTATCATTAGCATAACTCACCTGCATCTCAGCATTGAACTGTTGATTGTTGAGTTGCATTGTGGGTAATGTAGGCGCCAGTTGTGACAAGGATAGTGACGCTTAGAATAGTGAACTAGCTCTGGCTTTGCTACTCGATTTTGATCCTTTTTAAGAAATAATGAGTTCACAAATCTAATAGAAGTGCAATGCTAAATCAATGGAGCACTCTTCAAGGAAGACAAAAAGGATATCGTAAGATTTCTGTCGCACAACCCACGTCATTTATCTCAAAGCTTACAGTAAATTCATTTTTACAGCCAGTCTGGCTCTCTTTATCTACATCTCCTCCTCTGTGATTGGTTTAGATTAAATAGCAGACATCAATAAAGGATAATAGCTTTTACCTGAATTCACCTCATCAGGCCACAAAAAAAAAAAAGAAGCAGCTCTACTTGATATTTTATTATTTCACTGCACTCTATCTTCTGTAAGCGTAACCTGCATTATAAAATAATATATTAATATAACTCGCCCTGGTCTTACGGCCCGTCTACACAGCAGTGTTAAAAAAATCTTCCAACGCTTCCCTGCCCATTGACTTTGAATGGGGTGACGTCACTTTGCCTCGCTTTTCGCCAAACTGCATTGTGGGGAAGCAAAGCGAAGATTTCCAGGATTTCCAGGATTCAAAAGTTGAGCAAAGTTCAACTTTTGAAGCTGAGGTGGAAGCGTCAGCCAATCAAATCCCATTTATGCAAATCTGACAGTACAATAATAATAATAATAATACTACATTACATTTATAAAGCGCTTTTCCTGGTGCTCAAAGCACTTACAAGCAAGTAAAACAAAAATAACGACAAAAGTAGAAAGTGCTAAGCTAGGAGGAATAAGGGCAAGGGGATAGTTGATTAGGATTTGAAGGCAAGAGTGAAAAAAGTCAATGCGGTGTTTGATGGGGAGCCAGTGGAGGCCATGGAGGATAGGGGTGATGTGGTCGGAGCGTCGGTTGGAGGTGAGCAATGCTGTTGCAGTAATCCAGTCGGGATGTTATAAAGGCATGGATCAGAGTTTCAGCAGCGGTCGTCGAGAGGGAGGGTCTAATGCGGGCGATGTTTTTTAAATGGAAGAATGCGTTTTTTGTGACCTGGTTGACGTGAGGGAGGAAAGTGAGGGTGGGGTTGAGGATGATGCCAAGGTTACGGATGTGAGAGGAGGGGTTGACAATGGAGCCATCGATGGTAAGAGAAAAATCTTGGGTTGAGCGGGTAAGTGAGTTTGGGCCAATGATTATAAGTTCCGATTTGTCACAGTTAAGTTTTAGAAAATTGTTTTGCATCCAAATTTTAATGTCAGTGAGGCAGGTGCTGAGATGGGAGTGTGTGGTTGGAGAAATTGATTTTGTTGAGAGGTAGAGCTGTGTGTCATCAGCATAACAGTGGAACTGGAGTTGGTGTTGACGGAGGATTTGTCCAATTGAGAGGATGTAGATGATGAACAGAAGGGGACCAAGTACAGTACCCTGAGGGATGCCATGATTGACGGGGGCAGTGGGAGATTTGGAGTTGTTAATGGAGATGAATTGATGTCTGTCAGAGAGATAGGATTTAAACCAGGAGAGGGCAGTACCGGTAATGCCAATGGAAGACTTGAGGCGGTTAATGGAATGATGGAATGGCTGATCGCGTCAAATGCGGCTGTTAGGTCAAGGAGAATGAGAATTGAGAGGGAACCAGAGTCAGCAGAGAGGAGAATGTCGTTGGTCACCTTGAGTAGGGCAGATTCTGTGCTGTGGTGAGTACGGAAACCAGATTGAAAAGGTTCATGAAGGTTATTGCAGTCCAGATGGGATTTTGGTTGGGAGGCAACAGTTCGCTCCAGATTTTTTGACAGGAATGGGAGGTTAGAGATGGGCCGGTAGTTATTGAGGGAATCAGGGTTGAGACCAGGTTTTTTTAGTATGGGAGTGAGAGCAGCGAGTTTCAGAGCAGGGGGGACGAGTCCAGTGGACAGAGAGGAGTTAATGACTGTGGTGATAAGATGAGTGAGTTGTGGGAGGCAGGCCTTGACAAGGGTGGAGGGCATGGGGTTCAGGATGGAAGTTGAGGTATTCATGCCGGTGACTTGGGCAACTATGTCCAGTGAGGTAATTTGTCTGAAGGCTGTAAAAGGGTGCCTAGAAGGAGGAGGGTAGGCAGTTTCCGGAGAAGGATTGGTGGTGGAAGAGACGGAGGAGTTGGCTATGTTGCTGTGTATTATTTCAATTTTGCTTTGGAGGAATGAGAGGAAGGATTCACACTTTGAGGTGGTGAAGGAGTTGGAGATATTATCCATGGGGTTGAGGAGCTTGTTAATAGTAGAAAAAAGGGACTTTGGATTATTGTTGCCAGATTCTATTACAGAGGAGTAGTGGAAGCAGCGTGCACTGTTGAGGGCATCTTTGTACTGCTGTTGGTGCAGTCTATAAATGTCTTTGTGGATAGTGAGACCAGTTTGTTTAGCATGTCTTTCGAGCTGGCGACCTTTCGTTTTGAGGCAACGGAGATGATCGGTGTACCAGGGGGCCGAGTGAGTGAGAGAGACATACTTGGTTTTTATTGGAGCGAGTTGGTTGAGACAGGAGGAGAGAGCATTGTTGTAGGTGTTGACCAGGTCAGTAGGGGAAACATTCTGGGTGACGGTGGAGTCAGGGATGGTGTCAGCCAGTAGGGAGGAGAGGGAGGAGGGGTGTATGGACTTGATATTCCGGAATTGTATGCTGCGCTTCTGCTTGATGAGGGGGGTTGTGGTTAGGATGTCCATGATGAGGGCCAGGTGATCGGAGATGGTGAGGTCATAGGTGGTCAGGTTGCTGATGGCGATGCTAGTGGTGCAGATCAGGTCCAGTGTGTGACCTTTTTTATGGGTGGGAAAATCAACATGTGAAACAGTTGAGTATGTCCAGGAGTTCTGAAGCGGTATTGGAGTCATTTGAGTCGACATGAATATTGAAATCACCAAGTAATAATACAGATGGAGAGATAGAGCAAATTTGTGTGAGGAATTCAGCAAGATCCGAGGGGAAAGCAGGGTTTGGTTTGGGGGGACGGTAAATGACTGCTGTAACCAGGGGTTTTGGAACAGACAGTTTAAATGCAAGGTGTTCAAATGAGGAGGGGCAAGGGATGTTTATTGCAATTGTTTTTATATTATTTCTTAGAATTGTGGCAATTCCACCTCCACGCCCATGGTGGCGTGGTTTTTCCATATATGTGTATCCTGGGGGTGTTGTCTGGTTGAGGGAGAAGTATTCCTGTGGTTTTTGCCAAGTTTCTGTGATACAGAGAAAGTCCAGATTATTGTCAGTGATGAATTCATTGAGAATGAGACCCTTGTTGTTTAGGGACCGGGTGTTAAACAGAGCAAGTTTAAGATGAGGTTGAGTTTGAACCGGCTGGGGTGCTTTGGGAAGGGGGCGTAGGCAGGCAGAGTGCACGTGTTGGTTGTTGTGATGATGAAATGGAGGGGGTGTGTCATGGCGCGCAGCAGACCAGATGGATGAGATGGAATGACCGGACCGGGATTAAACAAACTTTCGTCCGGAGTTTCGGTGAATGTATTTGGGTCGCTGTAGCAGTCCATGTTCACTGATGGCGGAGATAATCGTCGGGCATGGTGGAGTGGATGTGTGCTTTAGCTGGAGTAGTTCCGCGATGGAGTATGACAGAGTCGTGTCGGCCGGGAAGCATGCAACTCACAACGAACCTCTTGAGAGGATTAATGTCAGACAGCAGGAAAGCACACATCATAGCAGGTGATCGGGGTGAGTAGCAAAGTTTCTGTTGACAATCAGTGATTTTGCGGGAGTCAGTGGAATGAAGGCTAAGAGACGAAAAGAAGGAGAGCGGTCCAATGCTAGCGTTAGCATGTAGCCATCCGGTGACTGGAGGTTGGCTAGCTGTAGAGGTAGCGGTCACGGCTACTAGGGCTTTCCGCACCGGGACAGCTAAAAATATTTTTCCCACCGTAGCTGTGTTGTGGAGAGACGAGAGTGTCCAATGTTAGTGGCCAGCTGACAGCAGGAAGTTGACAAGATTATTGACAGCCAACGGCTGGAGGCTGGTAGCAAACGGGCTAGCAGGCTAAAGCAGAGAAAAGTATGACCGTTAGTGGCCAAAGGTGCGAAAGCTCTCTCCAGAGCTACTGGAAGCCGAATCTCGGGGACCCGAGAAAGTGGAGCAATATTCTCGCCACGCCAAGCAACAGCCTAGATAACAACCTCAACCTATACAAGTGACCACATAAGCCATTCTACAGATGATGGACAGTTCTATTTCGTATATGGCTTCGCCCTCTAAGGCTATCGCTATTGGGTAATCCCCCTGCGCCCCCGCGCAGCACTGAAACACTTGTAGTCCACGCCCACCCGCAAGGTGGGCCCCACCCTCGGGCCTCCTTCCGGTATAAATAGGAAGGTGGCCCGGCAATCTGCTCCATCTTTTTTTCAGCAAACCAGCACAGTTACTGAAGCACAGCAATTGAGAATCATCATGAGCAACAACTGTGTCCGTGGTTGTCCCTCATGTGGCTCTGGGTTCATAATGAGTTATGACCTGCAGAGATAAAAGCAGTATGCGAATCCTGCCGGGGGTCAGAGCACGCGTACGCGGCTCTAAACCAGCAGGTAGCATGCACTGCGCTCGTCTCCCCTCGGGCGACAGGAAGCGGAGAGCGGACACTCTTGCTGCTGTGGCCGAGGAGGACGATTGGCCCGTCCAGGCTTACGAGCCCGCGGACGGGGCCTCGTGTCCCTGGGGCAGACTGCCGGGCAGGAGTCCGAAGCAACTCCTGCCCCGCCTCCCTCCACGGAAGCGGAGCCGGTAATTAAGCCGGCTGCCACTAATCCGTTGATTAAGTAGGCAGCAGGGCTCCCTGCAGAAGCCTGCTGGTTTTAACCTATCGGTTAATAAACCTGCAGAGCTCGCGGCATTCCTCTGTCGGAGATACGCCTCCTACACACGGTCATAACCCATGAGCGCCGGTATAACGCCTCATGTGGACAGCACTGCACACACCTCCACTCATCCCCTGAGCGTGTACACGCCTCATGATGACAGCCGGAGTGAAACGCAGCGTGTGGAGGTTTCCTCGCAGCCCTTTCGCCTCACGGGCAGCGGCGGCGAGGGCAATGCCCCGCCTCCCTCCACGGTTCACCGTTCGGTTCTCCCCTCCCTCCTCTCCCCCGGGCGGGGGAGACAGAGTCGGAGCAGGGTGCCAGCTTGGCGGCCGAACATGCTTTCCCCCTCTCCGTCACCACAGTGCGGCGGCGTCTGTTATGGAGACGGCCAGAAAAGTGCTACTGGACACTCCAATCAGCCCGGACGGGCTGTTCGGACCCCAGTTCATGAAGACGGCCGCGGAACAGGTGGACGGCATTCGCCAGCATGTACAGCTGGCTCCAATCGGCTGATCTGCCACAGCGGCACCAACACCCGCAGCAGTCGCGGCGTCCACGCCGGCCACAGGAGGCCGCAAGCGGAGAGACGCCCACAGCAACCGCCCCGGCGGCTGCAGGGGCTCCGTCCCACGTCTCAGCTCCCCCGCCACCCCAGAGACAGGGTCTCCCGGCGGCGAGTCAAAGGGGAGTGAAGCTCCCCCGCTCCTGGTCTGCTCCGCGAGAGCCTCCGAGGAAGCGGAGCCGGTAATTAAGCCGGCTGCCACTAATCTGTTGATTAAGTAGACAGCAGGGCTCCCTGCAGAAGCCTGCTGGTTTTAACCTATCGGTTAATAAACCTGCAGAGCTCGCGGCATTCCCCTGTCCGAGATACGCCTCCTACATACGGTCATAATAACCCATGAGCACCGGTATAACGCCTCATGGGGACAGCACTGCACACACCTCCACTCATCCCCTGAGCGTGTACACGCCTCATGATGACAGCCGGAGTGAAACGCAGCGTGTGGAGGTTTCCTCGCAGCCCTTTCGCCTCACGGGTAGCGGCGGCGAGGGCAATGGCGTGGCTCGTCACCATGACGACCATTACAGCACATCACAGAGAAGCCAGAACGGGGGAATGAGCAGTATTCCAGGCTGAGTGCCCCCAGCGGCAGCGCCACGGCGCCAGGTCTCGCTGCAAGAAGCCTGCTGGTTTTAACCTATCGGTTAATAACCTGCAGAGCTCGCTAATTAAGCCGGCTGCCACTAATCTGTTGATTAAGTAGACAGCAGGGCTCGCTGCAGAAGCCTGCCGGTTTTAACCTCGGTTAATAACCTGCAGAGCTCGCGGCATTCCTCTGTCCGAGATACGCCTCCTACACACGGTCATAATAAACCCATGAGCGCTGTTATAACGCCTCGTGTGGACAGCACTGCACACACCTCCATTCATCCCCTGAGCGTGTACACGCCTCATGATGAGAGCCGGAGTGAAACGCAGCGTGTGGAGACTCCCTGGCGTGGCTCGTTGCCATGACGACCACAGAACATCTCGAGCATGTGCGCCCGCTCTTAGAGTGTTTCTCAGAGTGGCAGCGCGTGTGTCTGATGGACAGATGGATGAGCAGGCTGATCAGCAAAGGATACGTCCTGCAGTTCGCCTCTCCCCCACCCCCACAGTTCAATGGGATACAGGAAACACTCCTGTCCTCCCAGAAGCTATGTCTTGCGCTCCAATCCGAGCTGCTGGAACTCCTGTTGAAAGAGGATATTTCCAGGGTTCCTCAAAGGGAGGAAAATCAGGGGTTTTCACTCCCGTTATTTTTCTAATCCCGAAAAAGACTGGGGGAATGAGACATCCTGGATCTGTCAGTATTCCACATGCTGACGATCAAACAGGTGCTGGAATGTTTTCACCAGGACGACTGGTTCACTTCCACCTGAAGGATGCATACTTCCACGTACCCATCATCCCGAAACACAGGAAATTCCTGCGTTTTCCATTCAGGGAATATCAGACCAGACAATCGTCTGCCGTTCGGATATTTCCTGGCTCCTCGCATTTGTGTAGAGAAGGCTGGAGCCACTACACACAGGAGGGATGAGAGTGTGGTTTTCTTCTGGACGACCTGCTATTTGCTGGCTCGCCCCAGGGAGGAAGTCGCTTTACAGACGGTACATCTCGTATCGCATCTGTCAAAGCCTGGGTTTCATAATAAATTGGAAGAAGAGCTGTCCTCTTCCCTCTCAGACAATCGTTTATCTGGGAGTGGAGTTAAACTCAGCCAGCATGAGAGCGCGACTCTCGCGGCAGCGAGGGGAAGAACTGACAGCTCTCCTCCGGCGTGTCACAACCCACACAGCCCTCTCCGTGACGCAGCTGCTCGGCGTTGGCGTCAGCTGGTCACGTGATGATCCCCCTGAGTCTCTTCCAACAGGGGGACACTCCAGAGGTGGTTCATTCGCTGCAGAAGCCTGCTGTTTTAACCTATTGGTTTATAAACTGCAGAACTCGCGGCATTCCTCTGACCCAGATATGCCTCCTACACACGGTCATAATAACCACGAGCACCGTTATAACGCCTCGTGTGGACAGCATGCACACACCTCTCATCCCCTGGGCTTGTACGCGCCTCATGAGGAGAGACGGAGTGAAAGGCAGCGTGTGGAAACTCCCTCGCAGCCCTTTTGCCTAACGGGCAGCGGCGGCGATGGCGTGGCTCGTCACCATGAAGACCATTACGGCACTTCACAGAGAAGCCTCTCCCCCCAGCAGTTCCATGGGATACAAGAAACACTCCTGTCATCCCAGGAACAGTGTCTTGCGTGGTTTTTACCCCCGCTATTTTTCTAAATCTCCTCTGTCCGGTGCGCGCGCTGTCCTGCTATGTGGCGCGCACGGCGGCCTGGCGCCGTTCTCAGCGCCTGTTCGTGCACTATAGAGAGAGCTCGATCGGGCAACCTCTGTCTGCACAACGGCTGTCACACTGGCTGTGTGAGGCTGTGTCACAGGCATATGTCTCCTCTGGGGTGGAGCCCCCGGAGAACATCAAGGCGCACTCCACCAGAAGAATTTCCTCCTCCACGGCTTTGCACGGAGGAATGTCAGTGGAAGATATTTGCACGGCTGCATCTTGGTCTTCCCCCTGTTCATTTATTCATTTTTATTTGAGGGATGTCTCCCATTCCTCTCTGACACACCCTGTACTGGGTGTCCTGTCGGGGTGAGTGACGTCAGGGACCCAGCTGTGCGCCTCTCTCCTGCCTTTTGGCACGCGGAGAGCAGCCCATTTCCCCTCTTATAGGAGGGATGTTCCTTTTTCCTCTAACACACTTTGTACGGAGTGCCTGGTCAGAGTGAGTGACGTCAGGGATCCAGCTGTGCGCTCTCCTGCCTGTCTGCACGCAGAGAGATGCTGTTCCCCCACTACGATCGCAGGACGAGGTGGGACTTTCGTCTCTACTTTCTCACAGCGGCCGGTATGTATTGTTCCCAGCCTTCACCCCGTCGGGAAGATAGGCATGTTTTGCTATGTTCCAGGTACGGTGATGAGCCATTACGCATGGCACATCAGGCAGGGGGGTGTTATTGAGCAGGTATGTATGTGCTTCTAGTGCCGGGCTTACCCAGTGGGGCGCAGACTACATCATGCTTCGCCCTTAACCCAATAGCGATAGCCTTAGAGGGCGAAGCCATATATGAAATAGAACTGAGGTTACCTACTGTAACCCCAGCTTCTATGAGTAAATGGCGCAGCCCTCTAAGTGCGGGGCCCCACTGGCTCTACGAATAGCTGAAGAAAAGTTATGTTGTATGGGAGCAGATTGCCGGGCCACCTTCCTATTTATACCGGAAGGAGGCCCGAGGGTGGGGCCCACCTTGCGGGTGGGCGTGGACTACAAGTGTTTCAGTGCTGCGCGGGGGCGCAGGGGGATTACCCAATAGCGATAGCCTTAGAGGGCTGCGCTTACTCATAGAAGCTGGGGTTACAGTAGGTAACCTCAGTTTTTCAGTGGGTGCACAATAAACAGCAACATACACATTAATGTAAATAAACAACCAAATAATGGATCAACGCTCTCTGACTAATATGTTCGCTCGCTGTTAGTGTTGATGCATAGCAACTACCTCGCACTAAGTTTTGTGAAGAAGGCAACGGAGGACTATTTTATTTTTAACATCATTATTTACTAATAAAAACTATTTAAATTAAAGTGTGTATTTTTCTTTCATATTGCCACACTTGGTAACCGTTTTATAAAAGCAATAGCTCACTTCAGGCCGTGATATATGCTCATTATATCACAGCTAAGGGGGTTTCATGATATCATTTCTCGGTCATAATTGGTTGTTTCCGTGTACGGCCGACTGTTGTGTGACGGCAAATGCTGCGGCTGCAATGCATTGTGGGGCAGCATTTTCTCCTCTCCTTTCGGTAAGGGAGGTCCAGTGGTTCCTAAGCTAAAGGAGGTTATAAAGGAAGTTTGAAACCTCCTTTCCTTTCATTTAGAGAATTGGAACGGCACTTAACATAGCTGCCACTGACGTACTTCCGCGTCATTTCACTTGGTTAGGAAGGTTCCTAAGCTAAATGGACTATTGGAACGCAACCCGTGTATCTACAGACCATTTCTTTTTCTTTATTAAACAAGTAAACGGAAGAGTGTCTACGAGGCGTTTTTGCTTTTTACATTACTTAATGGTCTAATGGTCATTGGAGCAAGGGGGGGGCGAAACTCGCGGAAGTGATTTCAGAAACAAAAGCACTCGTTTGCTTGGAACGGTGATATTATAAACAAGGGGAAACAAGGGGAATTTATTAAACGGCCAAGACACACATTGAGCCCAGAAAATGAATGTTATTAAGGGCTATAAATATAATAAGCCTGTGTCTAAAATGGACAACATTGTTGGGAGATTTAAACTATAGAGCGGTTCTGCACTGCGGTCACTCAGCCGTCTCTCGAGTCTTTTTTAAAAATCATTAGCTCTTTTTTTCCCTGCTATATTTGATGATTGATACAAATATTTGTTACCACAAGTTCTTAATAAAACTGACAGTTGGACTCGGTACTAGTTTGACTGCTACCAAAAATAAAATGAATGACTTTTACGGTGTACTTTGTGAGTAACCCTCTGTCAGAGTCCCCTCCATAGTAGCCTACATAATGCATGTTTTCTGCTATCTTTGATGAATGATAAAAAGACAATTTTACCATTAGTTCTTAATGATATTGATACTGCTGGAGTCAGTAGTCTTACACCTACTACCACAATACAATGAAGTAGCCTACTTCTAGTGTTTTTGTTGTTGTTGTTGAAATCCTCTGTCAATGTCCCCTCCTTAGAACACAATAAAGCCACTTCTGCTAAGTTTGATGAGGGAAAAAATGATTTTTTCAAAATTTGAAAAAAAACCTCGAGAGACAACCGCAGTGCAGAATCGCTGTATAGTTTAAATCTCCTAACAATGTTGTCCATTTTAGACACAGGCTTATTATATTTACAGCCCTTAATAACATTCATTTTCTGGGCTCAATGTGTGTCTTGGCCGTTTTCTAAATTTCCCTTGTTTCCCTTTGTTTATAATATCACCGTTCCAAGCAAACGAGTGCTTTTGTTTTGAAATCAAATCACTACAATGACCATTAGAACATTTAGTCAGGTAAAAAGCAAAAACGCCTCGCAGATACTCTTCCGTTTACTTGTTTAATAAAGAAAAATAAATGGTCCATAGATACACAGATTGATCTCCCTCCATCATGTTGATTTGAATGCGAAATTCTGAACATGAGCCCGCCCCGTTCCACCTTCTGAGCCAATCACAGCGCGATAATGACCTGCCTTCCGTTTCAACCACACTCCTTCCGTTTCCACTATACTTTCTCTCACACATACATGCATTCTTCTCTTGCATACATATATTGTCTTCAGACATGCATATTTTATTTTTAATATTAAATGTAAGCATTGAATGAATGTGCATGAGAGCAAAATGTATAAATATGAGCATTAAAATATATGAATATGAGAACAAAATGCATGAATGTGTGAGTGACAATACATGAATGTGTGCATTGAAATATGATAATATGAAAGCGGAATGTAGGAATGTGTGAGTGTAAATATATACGTGTGAAAATGTATGTATGTAAAAGGAGAATGTATGTGTGTAAGAGTGAAAATATATGTATGTAAAAGGAGAATCTATGTGCGTGAGAGGACCAGTATGAATTACGGCCTGTACGGCTCCCCATAGTGTGTACACACACACACACACACACACACACACACACACACACACACACACACACACACACACACACACACACACACACACACACACACACACACACACACACACACACACACACACACACACACGTAGAACACCTTTTTTAAAGCCAGCTTTTAATCACTGTTTCAGGTCATTAAAGAGCCCTATTATGCTGTTTGAAATTTTCCCTTGTGTTATATCATTTTTTTGTATGTAAATAGTCTAAAATCAATGCTAAAATCTCTGTACCCTCCAGAGGGAGTTTCTTTCCCACACACTCCCCACCACTCCTCCATTGGGCTCCTTTGTTTACTTCCGGAACATAGTGACATCACTATGTAACATGTATTTCGATTATGCTAGCATCGATTGATGCTAGCGTTCCAACGCATTGTACGTGATAGGCTAAGGGGCGGGACATCTCTAAACAGCTGACCAATCACAACTGAGCCGGCCAGCTAACCAATCAGTGCAGGGCTCTGGTTTCAGACAGAGGGTGAAAAGAGGTGCTGCAGCACAGGCAATATGAGAAAAATAAAGAGCTTTTTGAACATTAAAGCATGGAGACATGTCCCAGTAGAGACACTACATACTGATATGAACCTGAAGATGAGCAGACCATAAAAGACCATGTTAAAGACCATGCAAAAATATTCTGACCCCCAAAACATTCCAACAATAACTCACTTCACCCCCCCCCCCCCTCCTGCAATGTAACACTTCCATTTCTGCCCCCTGATTTCTGTCTTTATGTCTTGTCCATATGTTTCTTCTTGTAAGGTGACCTTGGGTTAATGAAAGGCGCTATATAAATTAAAGTTATTATTATTATATGTCCCTATCAATTTTTAACACAATGTTACTCCCTTGCATATACACACACACACTCATGTATGTACACTTTTTTAGACACACACAGACATCCGCCCTTCACTCAGGGTAACAAGAATCTCCTGTATGATGGAAAATCCTCCAACAAAATAAAAGATTAAGGTTATAAGTGAAAAAGCAATATCCCTCTCTCGTCCCCTCTGTGGCTCTTTTAATGGGGAGGGTCATTTCATTCGATGTTTCACCAAAACAAAATAAATTGTATTCTCTGAGTGTGTCCCTTCCCTTATTCCCCTTGCTGGCAATATAACTTAGAAACTTCTATAAGCGGAGGAAGAAATAAAAAGGAGAGAGGGCAAGCAGAAGCTGACAGAAAATATTTTTTGGGGGGGCTCATAAAAGCAATGAAAGAGACAAGGAAGGGGAAGCAGAGCACTATTTTCTTAATGCATTATTCTTATGATCCTGAAAATGTGTTACAGATTGTGTAGGGAGCAGGACCCAAATGCAGATATAAACTGAAAAAACTCCTTTATTTCAAGGCTATATGATACAAACAAAGACAAAACAGACCACTCACCGAAGAACTAGTCATGACACAAGACGAACCGACAAAGACAGACAGAAAACCCAGAACTTAAATACACACAAGACTAATCACACAACAAGACACAGGTGAGGAGGGAGGAGAAAACACAGGGGCCACAGGTGAACATAATCAGACAATTAGACACACCAGGGAAACTAACGACAGGAGAAAAAACACAGGGAAAAGGACCAGACAATAAACAGGAGGAAAACATGACAGGGAGAACAGGGATCATTCCATCCAATACCGTCTACCATATTGAATTGCGATATTAATCAAAAACAATCGCAATTAGTTATTTTATTCCACATCGTGCACATACTGACATATTGCCCAGCCTTAACTATAGCAGTAAAGGAAAACTTCTTCACTTTAGGAGTTTTTAATGTCTGTTTAAAGCACAGTGTTATCCCACCAGTGAAAACAAAGAAGTCACTTTAATCGCAGACGCATCATGGCGGCTGTTGTCGTCGTGGAGACAGGATCCCACCGAGGATAATTGCTAGCGGGGCTTAGCGGTGCGGGCCACCTGCCACAGCAGTTGGCCAGGATCTGTGTGTGTGTATTTAAGCATGTGTGTTTGTGTGAGAGTGTGTTTGTGGATGCATCATGGTCATGGCATATATATATATATATATA
Source organism: Notothenia rossii (assembly GCF_949606895.1). Lineage (NCBI taxonomy): Eukaryota > Metazoa > Chordata > Actinopteri > Perciformes > Nototheniidae > Notothenia > Notothenia rossii. The sequence goes on from NC_136910.1 coordinate 34,464,877, forward strand.
TATATATATATATATATATATATATATATATTTATATATATAGTGGACAGAGTGGAGTGATATAAGGAAGACAGGGCACAAAAGGGCTTAAACATAACCCTGAGCGTAAGTCTCTCATGGGGGATTAAAAATAATGAAAATCTTCCAGCCTATTGTATATTACAGCATATATGTATCACCTCTGCTGTAGGTAATCCTTACAGGCTCTGCAGGTCAGAGGAGACTGATGAAAATGCAGCTTCTTGACCTAAAGAGAAAAAAAGGCGCAAAAAATATTCATCGCATTGACCTTTGTTTTTAAAATATTTTATACTACATTACTGGATTTCAATTATTGATGCGTGAGTGTGTTTATCAAAGCTTGTAAAGGTGGAACTAATTGTATTATTTCATATACTATTGCATTATATCCTGACCTAAGATAATAAATCATAGTTTATGTGTTAATTGATTTATATTTGTATTAGCTTATAATCTGAAAATGATGTAAAGTAACTAGTAAAGTGTTAAATAAATGTAGTAGAGTAAAAAGTAAAGTATTGGCAACCAAAATGTAGTGTAGGAGTATAGAGTAACTCTAAATGGTACTTAGAGTAAGTGCAGTGTGTGTCAATGTAAATGTAAAGTGTCAATACATTACACCACTGTTATTAAGTCATATTAAACAAAGAACATGCATAAAACACTAATCTCAAAAAAAAAATGAGATCATTTTTGGAAGATTTGTCTTTTAGCTCATTTCCATCTGCAGTCCCTACAGGTGCACTCAACAATCAACTCAAATATAAATACAGCAGATTTATCAGTACAACTTTAATATTACAAGCCATTTTAACTTTAAATTAAATTAAGTTCAAGTTATTGTTGACAAGAAAAAAATTCTGCAGTGCAAGAAACTTTTGTGCAAAAAGTTCAGCTAAAAGCATATTCCAATGCTTGATGGACGACAAAATTAAAAGGGAAGTTTGTGGATTCACATGCACACAAACACACACTTCCTCTGTAAACACTGTCGCAAACACACTGACCTGTACGGAGTGTGTGTTGTATCTGGGACAGTGTGACAGCGCGACCATTTTCAATAGGATTTGTAGGTCAAGGGTCATCCCCAGAACAACAGCCTACTAATCCTGTCCCTTGTGTGTGAACGTGTGTCTGGACTAAGGTCAGGGGGATGCACTAATGGAGGGAACCAAAGCAGCAGGGGGGTACTACTTTACTGTCAACTCTCCACTAAGCGTAGTAAAAGTACCCATCATCTAATTTGTATTAGCTTTTCCGGCTGCAGTTGTTTATGAACGTTGTAGATTATCATCCTAAATGAGTTTGCGCAGACAGTGATCTCTATCGGAGGGAGATAATTGGGTTAGCAGATAGAGGACAACGCTATGTTGTTCCAGCAAGGAGGGAGACATATTATCTGCAGTCTTCAGTGCAGGGATACTGTAGTTTAAGTCTTTTCTTCACAAAGAGTTGGCAAAAGTACACAAATCCTTCACTCAAATAGAAGTACAGATATTCTTGTTTATAAGAACTAACTCTACGTCTTTACTCAAGTAAAAGTCACTGTCATTGTCATACATACACCAACCGTGTTTTCTGCATGACATTAGGTTGAATCACGCCACCAAACACAGATTCAAACTAAAGTAACCAGCCTGTTTGAAACATGTAAGAAGTAGAAAGCACAGGTATTTGTATTCAAAATGTAAGGAGTAAAAGCAAAAAGTTGTCAGAAAAATAAGTAGTGGAGTAAACTGCTGATACCAGAAAAATCTACGTGAGTACAGGAAGGAAGTATTAGTACTTCACTACTTCCCGAGCATCACAGCGTCTTGTGAACAGTTTCCCTCAGCACCGGCTCAGCGTTTGCTTGTTTGGACTTTCCCCACCCGGCGTTGTCACCATAAATCAGATGATTTATAATCTCGGCCTCGAAAGATTGTACGTTTTGCTTTTGTTATTAGACCGCTAGAGTGCGTTTGACTGACTGCTAACCCCCCCGGTACAGTCCAATGGCTTTATACAGAGCTTGTCTGCCGCTTCCTGGCAATAAGACTTGAAAAAAGTGAGCATCTGAAAAGGGTGGTGACATATGATCTGTGCTTGCTCTGTACATCGATATTATGCAGTATTGCTTTCACGTTAGAGCTTACATCATACAGGGGAAACTGCTGTTTACAGTGATACTGCATCCAGCATCTTTGAGTATTGGACAAACAGCCTTTGGAGGTTACTGTAGAAGCCTGAATTCATGTTAGGAAATTGGAAATAGGAAAGTATTAAAAAAATCCATAGAAACCTCTCAAGATATCCACTCAACGTCTCATCCTCACAATCACTGTCAACCCTTTCCAAATAACAACTTACTTTAAAATAACTTTAACTCCTTAATGGATGATTTTGAGGTACCAGAAATATATATTTCTTTGAGAATATCACTTAAACAGTCATTATGCAATATCATTCTGCTGTGCTGAATTTAAAGCATTATAATATATAATCCGTTACTTCAATTTGTGTAATTCATATTCTCAGTGGAACTTCAGTATCCCTATTCATGGCAATTATTTGATAAATGGCTATGTGCAAAAATATATTTCCAGATTCTTCGCCCATTAAGACTTTATTTTTGTAAATCTTCCTTGAGTTTAATGTTAGATGTTGTTAAGAAATCTCTAGACATTATCAGGGAAAAAGCACATTAATCAAGCGTATTTTCATCAGGGCCTGTATTTATCTTCAACTGCTTAATATCAAACTTGATCTTTCAGAGGAATATAAAATTATTTTCATTAACTTTTAAAATGAAAGCCATTCATTAAACTTGTTAGGGATTAAAAATGCTGTTATATTCCAAAGGTGCTTAATACAGCATTTACTGCAACAGCCACACGTATTTTGTACACCTTAAAGAAAGGCTTACCTCACAATCAAAATAATTCTTAGTTTTAGCCCTATTTTGGATATTTTTAGCACTTTACCTTGTCCTCAGACAGCCTTTTGCAATTGGGAGCTAAAACCTATTAAGCGTCCTACAACACCACCAGACTCCATTGACAAAACCAGCAATTTAACATGCAGAACAAAGGGGTCACATGCCTACCTCTGCACCGATTGGTTAGTTGTTTGGTGTTATTGTGTGACTTTGCTGTTTTAAATGGTTATTTAAGTTTCACCATCCACATGTCCTGCTATAGGTCAAATGAGTGTTTTGGTAAATAGAGTCTGGTGGCTTAAAAAGAGATCAGAACTGATATACAGTATTGGCCTTATTTAAAATGATGGTAGTTGACTTTCTGTGTCATTTAAGATTCCCTTTTTCATGCATCTTAACTGTATGTACCTGACAATATGATAAACCAAATGTTTTCTACAATTAGCTTCAATTTAAGCAAATAACCCATTATTGTAATCATATTTAATATTTTCTCTCCATTTTCTATTTCGGAAAACATTATATTGTTAATTGTTATTATTTAATCAGGTAAAAAAAAAATGGTGTAGATATTTCTATGTTATTTCCATTACTTTACCAAACAGTGTTTCCAGATGAGCTGGTCGCAGTCTTAAACATTACAAATAGAAGCCGTAATATCACGAACATCAAAACAGTGAAAGGAACAAAACAGAGAAGAAAGGGGAGGAAGAAGGAGGTGGAGGTGCAGGAAGAAAGGAGGATATTTTAAGACACACTTTGCACTGCATCAGGAGCTTGTTAAGAATGCAGTAACATTTAGAAAGACTATAGGATTCCCAATAAAGAAAAGAAGAAGGATAACATCAGCTATAACATTTCATCAGTTTGGTGTAAAAAAACAAACAAAAAGGAACTTCACAGGCATCAGCAGCTAATAAGTAACCTAAATTGAATTGATAAATTGTATTTAGAGTACAAAACTGCTTGCTAACTAGTTTTGGTTTGTTTGCTGCAAATGAAATAAGCCAGTGGCTTTACTCGACAAAGTGTACAGTTTGGCTATTTATACAAATAATAACCCCTTTGGTACAATGAATGACTCACTGATTATCAGACAATATAATAACTCCATATCAGTCTAATTAGTCTATCCTGAGGGCGCGACGAGACTTCTGGATGTGATACAATCTAAACAGCGTCAGGGCTGCTTTTTGCAAATGAAGCACCAGGAGAGATGGCTGCGAGGATCTCAGGGATTTCATTCTGTAAATATTGAACTTCTGTGTGTGATGAAGATGTCAGACAACTAGCTTACACCAGTAAGCTCCATCAAATTGACTGAAATGTCTGCAAATGTCTCAATATAACGAGCCAGAATTAAGGATTCTGGGAAAGTTATCCGAGGGGAAGGATTTTATTTTAAAGTTAGAAAACTCTCCATAAAATGTCATGGAAGGTGCGTGGACATCTGTATGAGCTGATAATGAATACATCTCCTTGTTAAGAAAAGGAGATCTGCTAAGAGGCATTTCTTAGTGCAGGTGGAAAGAGGGTGTGTGTGTGTGTGTGTGTGTGTGTGTGTGTGTGTGTGTGTGTGTGTGTGTGTGTGTGTGTGTGTGTGTGTGTGTGTGTGTGTGTGTGTGTGTGTGTGTGTGTGTGTGTGTGTGTGTGTGTGTGTGTGTGTGTGTGTGGTGTGAATAATCCTGTTGACTTCAGAGATCTGTAGAGGGGGGTTGAAAGTCTTGGCATCACTATGGGAGGCGGATCAATTCTCTGGAGTTAAAAGTGAAGCAGCACTCTGCTGTCTATGCAAAGACAGTGATGATGCACAATCCTCTTGACCTTCACACTTACTGTTGTGCTGTTTGGCAAGTTTACTTTTAAACTCTCTGTCCCTTGGTGCATTGGTGGCGAGAGGAAGGCTCTCCTCATTTAGATACATGACTTCCTCTGTGGGTTTATTAAATGACATGGTGAAATCAGTAGTGTTAATTTCGTCAGCTATTTTTTAATTTAGTTTTAGTCTTAGTCCTGTGTTAAATTTCCTTTTTAGTTTTAGTCATATTTAGTCACCTTCATCCTGTTTTTATTTAGTTAAGTTTTAGTCGACTAAAAGTCTGAGCATTTTAGTCATATTTTAGTCAAAGAAAACAAATTATTTTAGTCTACTTTTTGTCAATGCAAACTGTTGAGTCTTTTTTAGTCATCAGATTATATAGAACATTTCAGTCAAACTAGTCTAGCCAAAACCAATAATTTGTCATTTTTAGTCAAATTTATTTCACAATAAGATTATATCTTGTCCTTATTTGATGAAAAACACAGGTTGATTAAGAATGCAGCTTTGCAGACAGTATCAGCTTTTTTTTTCTTCCCTCCGCCTCATGGTAGTGAACATGGGCTCAAATATCACATCGTTTCTTTCTCCCAAGCAGTGGTGGCTTTAGACTTGTTCGTTGTCAGTCATTTTGACAGACAGGATTGTAACATTTCCATCATAATCCATTATTACCCGTCGAGTGCACAATTTATCACTCACTCGCGCTGACGAGAGGGGGGGGTATTTGGTTAACGCGACCACTGCTTCCAAGCCCGGTTGTTGCCATTTTATTTTCTGTTAAATAAGGTTCGTAAGACCCAAGTCTTCCTGACAATTCACAGTGTGCCGCTGCCCGGTGTAATTCAAATGTACCGCCGTGCGCAGCACAGACACACAGCTGCTGCCCAGCTGCAGCACCTGAAATGGAACTGCTGGGAGAAAAACTAGGCTTGTTTGAGACAAGCGAGACCTGCGCAGAGCTGCGCAATTTCGATCAACGTCTTGCTAGTGCGTTGCATGATGGTTAGTCATTTTGTCCTACTTGCTCTGGAGGCTCGCCTACATGAGACGTTGAAATCTCGCGGGACAAAGACGCCCGCAGCCTTGAGAGCGAGGCGCGGCGAGGCGGCGCAGTTCCTCTCCACGGGCTGCGGAAGCGAAATGCTTGATGGGAAACGACTCGCTGGTATCTCGAGCTGAGCGCTCGTTGGTGGTTTTCACCCCGTGCTGCTGATGAAACTCTCCAATTGGCTCGGCAAAAGTTTGTTGTTGTTTTGTGTCAGTTTTACGTCGCCCCCTCCATTAACATTTTTCATAATTGTTCCACAATGTTTATCATCATGAAATTAATATCTATATATATGTTATACTATACTTGCACTGCTTACCATTTTCATACTTTATATATCTTAGCATATTCATACACACTGTTCATACTGCTCACAGGCTGCTGTGTATATCTAGTGTATTCATACTGTTGAGCATATTTGTATAATATCAAAGTCATGTTTATGTTCATGTGTATGACATCATCATAATGTGCCTGAAACGTGGTGATGCTAATGAGCATGCGCAGAAACAATAAACGGCTCTTACTCCAGGCCAAACTCTGAGCGATAGTGGTCGTGTGTTTTTCTGTCCGTTAGCATACTTACACTACTTTGGCTGACTGCAAACGTGGAGACGTCTGCTGAATTATGTCTCACGCAACAGTTTATGGGCCCAGTCAAGGAGGACAAAGGTGGTTTAAACTGTTATTCGACGGTGACGAGAAAAACTTTGAGTTATGGGAGACGAGGCTTTTGGCGCACATGGAACTGCGCGGCCTCAGTGAAGTTATCCTGGAAGAGCCAGCGATAGACTACAATGACGAACAAGTACTTGAAGAAGACGCAACAAAGAATGCAGAGGCATATGCTGAATTGGTGCAGTGTCTAGATAATAAGAGTTTATCACTCATAATGAGAGACACAAAAGGAGATGGAAGAAAAGCGTTGGCAATACTCCGAGAGCACTACGCGGGAAAGGACAAACCACGAATCGTGAGCCTGTACTGTGAACTCTCTTCTCTCCACAAAGCAAGCAACGAGACCGTTACTGATTATATTATTCGAGCGGAGACTATATTCACGTCTTTGAGAAGGGCCGAAGAAAATATCAGTGACGGGTTGCAGATTGCCATGGTAGTGAAGGGGTTACCGGACTCATTCAACCCGTTTGTCGTGCACGTCACTCAAACCAACGACCGTCTAACGTTCGGTGAGTTCAAAGCTAAACTACGGAGCTATGAGAGCACTGACAAATATAGGACGAGTGACATGAATGCGGACGAGGACGGCGTTATGAGGACTAGCGGGGCGAGGACATGAGGACGTGGAAGAGGGAAGAAGATGGACTTAGCTGACACTGAATGCTACACATGCGGAAAGATGGGGCATATGGCTAGGAAATGCCCTAACGAGATCCAAGCGAGGCGAGACAAGCAACGATGGGACACGCCACACCGAGGAAGAGGCCGAGGCAGAGGGCTGGGCCGTGATCAGGTGAAGAAGGCAGACGGAGACACGGAGGATGATACCGGTGCGTCATTCTTTTTCTAAATAAGTGACTGTCAAAATCAACTGGGAAATAAGAGAGGTCTTATGGTCGACTGTGGTGCCACGACACACATGATTAATGACCCGGCAAAGTTTAAGACAATCGATAAGAGCTTTAGACCCGAGGACCATGTGATAGAGCTGGCAGATGGAACGAAAACGACCGGGATGGCGAAGATGAGAGGAGAAGCCGAAGTTGTTCTGCTCGACAGCGAGGGACGGCAAGTGAAAACGAGGCTCAAACGAGCGCTTTACATCCCATCTTTTCCACAGGACATTTTCTCAGTAAAAGCAGCGACAGCCAGCGGAGCTGAGGTCCGCTTCAAGGACGGTGATGATTTGCTGATTCATCAAAATGGTACTAAGTTTAAAATTGATGTTTATGGTAGGCTATATTACCTTAGCACAGTAGAGGATGAAAATACTGATGATGTTTGTAATGGTTGTCATGACATCCAGAAATGGCATAGAATACTTGGTCATTGTAATTTTGAGGATGTGTCTAAACTTGAGAAAGTGGTTAAAGGTATGTTGATCAAAGGGAAACATGACATGTCTAACCATAACTGTGAAATATGTACGCAGGGAAAATTTACTCAAAGCAGAAACAGGCAGGCAGATGCAAAAGTAAAGACAGTACTAGAGCTAGTACATACAGACCTATGCGGTCCAATAGAACCAGCAGATAAAGACGGGTACAGATATGCAATAGCATTTACTGATGATTATAGTGGGATGATTTTTCCCTACTTTATCAAAGCAAAGAGTGATACAGCAAAAGCTACTGAAATATTCATAGCGGATACTGCTCCATAGGGACACATTAAGTGCATAAGATCTGACAACGGTACTGAATTTACCGGGCATGAGTTTCAAACTTTACTTAGGACGAAAGGGATAAGGCACAAGACAAGTGCCCCATACTCACCTCACCAGAACGGTACTGCCGAGAGAGGTTGGAGGACCTTATTTGAGATGTCACGATGCATGCTATTAGAGAGTAACCTCCCAAAGCAGTTATGGACATATGCTGTACAAACAGCAGCACAGATACGTAACAGGTGTTACTGTAAGCATCTAGAGCAGACACCATACCGTGTTTTTACTGGCAAAACACCCGACTTGTCCAACATGAAAATATTTGGCTCTGAATGCTACGGGTATAAGCAGGATAAGAAGAAGCTAGATTCTAGATGTGCAAAGGGTATTTTTGTAGGACACGACAAATATAGCCAGGCATTCCAAGTATTTTATCCTGAGAAAGGGAAAGTCCTGAAACATAGGCTGGTAAAATGTATCACAAAGAGTAGTGCAGATAGTCAGACTCAGACAATCATAATGTGGATTTTGACACTTATGGAGAAACTATTCCCACAACACCAGCAGGGACAAAAATGGTGAACCAGAATCAGAGAGAGCCTAATGTGGGTGTACAGTCCTATAGTGAGGAGAATATTGAGGCTAGTCAGATCCAGACAGATGGTACTCAAAGAGAGTAGGGAGAGAGTGCACGACGCTATCCCACTAGACAAAGAAACGCTCCAGAATATTTAACGGAATATCAGTGTAAGGCTGATTGTAATGATGAAGGTGAACATGTAAATTATTTCTACAGGGTTGCTTGTGACGTACCCAAAACATACATGCAGGCTGTAAGCTCAAAGAAATCAAAAATGTGGGCTGATGCAATGAAAGAGGAGATGAACTCTTTAACAGAGAATGAGACCTTCAGTCTGACCACACTGCCAAAGGGCAAGCAAGCAGTGGGAGGTCGTTGGGTATATGCAGTAAAGGAAAACCCAGACGGATCTGAGATTTTTAAAGCCAGATATGTAGCTAAAGGCTATAGTCAAGTAGAGGGAATTGATTACAAGGAAACTTTTTCACCGACAGCAAATATGACTTCTGCACGTACATTGATGCAGGTGGCTATACAGGATGATCTTATCCTACACCAAATGGATGTGAAGACAGCTTATCTCCATGCACCAATAGACTGCGTGTTATATATGAAACAGCCCGAAGGTTTTGAGGCAAAATCTATAACAGGGGAACACTTAGTGTGCAAACTCAACAAGTCATTGTATGGTTTAAAGCAATCAGCGCGAAACTGGAACAAGTTACTGCATGATCATCTTACAGAGAATGGGTTTGTGCAAAAATGATGCTGATCATTGTGTCTACAGAAAAGAGTCTGAGAAAGAAAAAGTTATTCTATTGATATGGGTAGATGACCTACTTATAGCGGCCAATAACAACGGCTCACTCAGTGATGTCGAAGAGATGTTGAAGAGGAAGTTTAAAATGAAAGATTAGGGGGAACTTAAACACTTCCTAGGTATCGACTTTACACAGAGTGAGGGGGAGATCAAAATGAGCCAAAAGAGACACATAGCAAAGATGCTAGAGAGGTTTGGCATGTCAGAGTGCAAACCAAGGTCAACTCCATGTGAGCAAAAGTTACATTTTGACACTGAGGGTGAAGTTATCGATTCAACAGGATACAGAGAGATAGTAGGTAGCTTGATATACCTGATCTGAGCTGGATTGTGAGTAAACTATCACAACACTTAGCAGAACCAAAACAACAACATTGGGCTGCAGCAAAACAACTGTTGAGTTATCTAAAGGGTACAATAGACCAAGAGCTACATTACAAGAAAAGTGAAGAAAGCCTAAAGCTTGAGGGATACAGTGATGCTGATTGGACGGCCGATCAAAATGATAGGAGAAGCAGAACTGGATATTGTTTCAGCTTAACTGAAAATGGTCCAGTTATATCCTGGAAAAGCAGTAAGCAGCCAACAGTGGCGCTATCGACCTGTGAGGCCGAGTATATGGCATTAGCGGCTACTACTCAAGAGAGCATGTACCTTGTATAGTTATTAAAAGGGGTAGACCATCATAGCCCACATGTACCAGTGAAGATATACGAGGACAACCAGGGAGCAATAGCTCTATCCACAAACCCTGTATCCAGACAGAGAAGCAAGCATGTAGACATCAAACACAATTTTGTAAGATCTGCACATGCTGAGGGGAAGATATCTATTACATATTGTCCTACTGCAGACATGTTAGCTGATGTCCTCACCAAGCCGTTGACAAAGGCACAATTTGACAAGTTCAGAGGGTATTTGTTTGGAGAGTAATGTAAATTGCAGGTATACAAATTGAACACTGCTAGAGAAGCTTTTTTTTTTTTTTTTGGATTCTGTGTACCACTGTAGAGAGTTATCAACATGTCTTTGAGTGGGAGTGTTGAGCATATTTGTATAATATCAAAGTCATGTTTATGTTCATGTGTATGACATCATCATAGTGTGCCTGAAACCTGGTTATGCTAATGAGCATGCGCAGAAACAATAAACGGCTCTTACTCCAGGCCAAACTCTGAGCGATAGTGGTCGTGTGTTTTTCTGTCCGTTGGCATACTTACACTACTTTGGCTGACTGCAAACGTGGAGACGTCTGCTGAATTATGTCTCACGCAACACATACCCCTCCTCACTGTTTATTCATCATTCAATTCATTCTATATTTTATTCTGTAGATTGTGTAGATTACTTTTCACTTTACTGCTTGTTACACTCCTGGTTGGGAGCTAAACTGCATTCCGTTGTCTCAGTACCTGTAATATGTGCAATAACAATAACGTTGAATCTAATCTTGAGCAGGAACGAATGTATTTACTAGAGATGTCCCGATCCGATCACGTGATCGGGGATCGGAGCTGATCACGTGATTTTCAAAAGATCGGAATCGGGAGGAAAAAAATCGGGGATCGGGATTTATTTATTTATTTTATTTTTTTATAAATACTTTTTTTTAAATTTTGTATTCAATGTTACAAAACAAAAATGACCATGTTCAAGTCTTAAAGTCATCCTGAGGCCTTAGTTTTGGTTTCAAATTACAGAACATCATGTATGTGTTGCTTCTTTGGGGCTTTTTTTCATAGACCTGGTTGCTTATTTCTCTCAAATCTGGCAGGGCGCAGTGTCTAATTGTAGCAGTAAGCTAACGAGTACTGAAAGCTTTATTTTGTTTTGATCCAATGCTGCACAACTGAACTGATCCAATGCTGCTGTGAAAGAAAGAAGCTATATCCATGTTGGATAGAATATCCAATTTAAATAAAAAAATAACCTTAAGGGACAACTTAAATGCTTTTTTTCTTTTTTTTCTCTTAATGCATTGCATAAAGATCGGATCGTGAAAAATCGGTATCGGCAAATTGTCAAAATTAAATGATCGGAATCGGATCGGGAGCAAAAAAAGGTGATCGGGACATCCCCAGTATTTACTTAGTAAATATCTGACATTAACGATTAAACACATGTGTGCATTCTTTATAAATGCAAACCGAGTCAAGCCGACTCCGGAGGTGGCGGTATGCACCTTAAAGTTGTTTGCAATCTGCCAAAAAACCGAGAGAAGAAGAAAAAGAAGAAGAAGAAGAAGCCGACTCGGAGCTGTCCGACTTCAGGCGAGCTTTTTGAGACCTCCCCCGGCTGCGATCGGCTATTCTTGTCTACTTTCGAGGCGAGCGGCAACGGGTCTCAAACAAGCCTGTTATCTTTGATAACATTTCGTCTCCTCATTTTTCGCCAATGAAAGTAAAGAGAGATTTTGGCATAGTTTTTATTTAGTAAACTACATTTTCGTCTCGTCATTTTTCGTCAACGATATTGCATGATGATTTCGTTACAGTTATTGTTTACTGCCGTCGGCGCCGTCTCGTCATCGTCTCGTTTTCGTCATGGAAAAAAAGGTCGTTGACGAACATATTTCGTCATAGTTTTAGTCAACAAAATTAACACTAGAAATGAAGATGTACAACCACACTTTACATAAAAGATTAGGAGGAGAAATTGGAATTCCTCTGCTTAAGATAGCTTTTACTTCCCTTATCAGAGACTGCATCTACAAATCCACTCTAGCACTAAACGTTTTGCTGCGAGACATTTGGTTCTCCCAGGAATTGAGACATTTTAATTACATTTAGACAAAGTGAGCTGTGTGAGGCTGGATTATCAAATGTGTAAAGCAGGTAACTGCCGCAGGGACCCATGTTCACTGTGTGGCAATTACTTTGTAGTAATTTGATTAATTGCAGTTTTTCTGGGAAATGTGCACGCTCAAAAGATTGTATATACTCAAATATGAACCCTGACCTTCATTATATCAGTTCATATGATGCTTATATATTGTTTGCCAAAAAATACCAATAGCTCACAACAAAAAACTTCATCAGTTGTTGGTGTTTTGTGCAAAATATAATGAAAGTGCCCTGTGTGGTCTGCTGTGTGCTCTGGTGGGTACTTACAGGAAATGTGACCAACACAATGCACAAAGACTGTTGGAAGCTGGGTATAGATTTATTTTGTCCCCTTGGCAGGTTAATCTGTCTTTGAGTTTGCAGCTTGTTTAGTTACTTAGTAAGTTAGCAACACTTACTAGCATTCAACATGATTGTGGCTTTGTTATGTACAGTCAATATGCTGAGAGGACTCATGTTTTGTACATTGAGAAAAAAACTATGTTCAAGGGTTCAAAAAGGCTGTCAATGTGAAGGGATGAAAGAGACAAAGATACCTTTTGATTTGGCAAGAGAAAGTGGAAGATATGCATCAAATTATACAGTTTGGAGTAAAGGACGCCTTTTCTTCAAACTCCACAATAAAACAGGTCATTTTATTGTATTGGATAGAGAGTATTAGCTGTAAATGCTACGGACTAACAAATCACAGTTTAAATCTCTTTAATCTAACCAGTGAGTAAACTGCAGAGGGTCCAAAGAAAAACATCTCCGCAAAAATATTCTGAGCCCAATTGCACAGTAGGGTTAACAAATTATAAATGGACATGTATGCATTTCTTTACTGGATAACAAGTGCAAAATTAGAACAAGTACAAACAGTATTCTTTCATACAACAATGTGGGTTTAATTATTCTTCTTTGGGGTCAAAACTACTGTAAAACTATGCTATATTTTGTGTCTGAATTATACTGTTATCTATCGTAAAAAAAAGCCATTCTTAAAGGAAATAAGAACACCATCAATATAGCAGGTGATTCCAAACTTTTAAACAGTATAAGTGTACTAGTCTCATTTTTTTTAAGTACAGTAAACACACTGAGAAATAGACTCACTGATTTAAAAACATGTATTATCTCCAAGTAGCCTTACTGATGCAATATTGTGTTCCCCTCTCTCTTGTAGGAGAACCCATATCTGTGCAGCGACGAGTGCGATGCCTCTAACCCGGACCTGGCCCACCCCCCCCAGCTGATGCAGGACAAAGAGCGCACCGGCCTGCTCACATACTGGCAGACGGTGACTTGGAGAAGCCACCCTGAGCCCCTGCTGGCCAACATCAGTATGTCCTGGAACAAGAGCCTGGAGCTCTCCGACGACATCCAGGTCACCTTCGAGTACGGCCGCCCCACCATTATGGTTCTGGATAAGTCCATGGACCACGGGCGCTCCTGGCAGCCCTACCAGTACTACGCCGACGACTGCATGGACGCCTTCAACATGCAGCCCAAACTTGTGGCCGACCTCTCGCCCGCTAACATCACACGGGTCATCTGCACTGAGCAGTACTCGCGCTGGGTCGGCTCCAAGAACGACAAGAACGTGAAGTTCGAGGTGCGGGCGCGTTTCTCTGTGTTCGCGGGGCAGCGGCTACAGAACATGGACAGCCTGTACACCCGCATGGAAAGTATGAAGGGATTGAGGGACTTCTTCACCTTCACCAACCTGAGGATGAGGCTGCTCAGGCCCGCCCTCGGAGGCACCTACGTCCAGAGAGACAACCTGCTCAAGTACTTCTACGCCATCTCCAACATCGAGGTACCTGCCAGGTGAGGGTCAAACTGCTAAGAGATGCATGCTGAATGTTCACTAGTTCTACCTCAGTTATCTTCACTTGTAGGAAATTTGAACGCCGCAATGTAATCTAAAGTTTGTGGTTACATTTTGGAATAAGGTATACCAAGAATGTACAGAAAGAGGAAATGAGGGCTAAATTATTTAGTGAGATTATAATAATGTTGTGTGAAATTCCGGTTGCAGCTTTAAAATGTTTGCCAACCAAAGTCGGTGGTCACAAAATTCAGATACAAGAACTTCAGTAGCAAATTATCACAATGGGAATGCCAGTATAACCACAAGTCTACAAACAAATCAATCAAAATACGATTTTATATGATGCAAAATACACTAGCTGCCGGCAAATCATTATGCAGGCACCCTTTTTTAATTAAAGTCCACGAAAAGCACACACAGAAAAAGTGCAACAATGGAAACGGAACAATCTGTGGGTTTATATGAGACCATGATGCTGCTCTACTCTCGTTTACTATTATTCCAATTACATCACAGAGCTACGATTCATCACACTTTAACATGCCTAGGATTGATTTCTTACAATCTGACACAGATTGCAATCAATATCTTTTTATACCCATCGCGCATATTGTGACATACGATAACCTAAACAAAGAAAAAGTAAAGCATTCCCCATCTCAAGGACTTTTTTGGTGTTAAAGTTAAATGGATTAACTTTAAAGGACTATTTATTCAGTAGGAAGTACAGACAGCTAAAACAATTAATTGTTTACAAGTTTTGTTGTTTTAAAGATTTTAGAGACACAAACAAAGATAGAAACTGAGCAATCTGGTGCCACTAAATGTTTTTAAAGCTTGGTTGGATGCTACTCAATCGGAAGCTGTTGGTACCTGTTCATGTGGATAGTTATGTACATTGTAAATCCCTGTAATGATGCTGTATGATGTCCTTTTTGTTGTTCTGTTTATGTTTTTATGTGTCATGTGGAACCTACTTGAGCAGGGGGGTATACTACGAAGCAGGATTTTCGCTTAGCCGGCTAACTTCAGGGAAAACTCGGGGTTTCCGTTCCTACGAAGCTGGTTCTCTTCTTAGCAGGCTAGATCTCCATGGTAACTTATGCTGTGCGGCTAACCTGCCCCAGAGCAGGTTAGGTTG
Source organism: Notothenia rossii (assembly GCF_949606895.1). Taxonomy (NCBI): domain Eukaryota; kingdom Metazoa; phylum Chordata; class Actinopteri; order Perciformes; family Nototheniidae; genus Notothenia; species Notothenia rossii. The sequence goes on from NC_136910.1 coordinate 34,480,229, forward strand.
CAGGCTAAGAGCTCAACTCAGTGAAAGCACCGCCTGCTGACCAATCAGAGCTCAGTGTGCGGAGTTTAAAGCGATCAAGTCATATTACAGGAGAAAGGAAATACAGAAAAGCTGCCGTTGCAGGAAAGACGGCCGGCAAAAATCACCGATTGTGAGAACGTGAACATTAATAGAATATCACCTCCCATCTTCAGAGCAATCTGACTATTATAACATTAGCGTTAAGAAAGCTTACTTAAATATCTGCCACAACATGAAGTAACCGGATCAGAGTAACATTAAGTACAGTCCGTGGCATATCACATCATAATGTATCATATATTTCCTTATCTGAGTCAGCTGAGCCGTATCTGGCCGTGCAACACTCACAGTATCACATACTGTACGCAGTATTATTTTAAGCAACACATTAAGTTGATGAAACACTAGAGACAAATGTAATTAAAGTCAGATCCACTCATTTCTTAGACGGGGCAGTGATATCATAAACCTGTTAATGTACGCATTCAAACACTTTTTCTTTTACCAGCTGTATTCACCTTGCATGTGTGGCTATGTGGCTTTTATCCTGGATAAAGTGTTTAAGTCATGGATGTTTAAAGTTTAACTTCTTCATATGTCTAATATTATAATTTAATTTTCATTTAGGAAGTATGACGCTGCGCTGTGAGTATGCTTCTCCATGTTTGTGATTGGTCGAATGCTCCAAATACCACCCCTTTCATGTGAACGCGCACCTAACTAGATAGGGCACGGCTGGCCTGAGCGATCCACTTGATAACCAGCGTCGTAGTACAGTTCAGCGAGAGCGCGTATGTTTTGGATTAGGCCAACCGGCTAACTCAAACATATCCAGGTTAGGTTGAACCAGCTTCGTAGTATACCCCCCAGGTCTCCCTTGAAAAAGAGATCAATGATCTCAATGGGATACACCTGGATAAATAAAGGTTTGAAATGAAATGAAAATAGCAGCAAATATCTCACAGATGAAAATATGAATAGATGAACTGTCTTTATGGCTACAGTAGTACTAGGTGTTAGTGGAAAATACATGTCTGTTTACAGATTAATTGGACTAATCCTTTAAAAGTATCCCTTAAAACAATGCCTATTGTCACATTTAAGACAAAAAACAGTTCAAGTTACCAAAATCAGCCAAAATCAGTCAATGTAAATGACACCAGCCAACACTAATCAGTATCAAACAAAACATTTAACAGACTCTAAATAAAAGCAGCCTATATGTTGTAGAACGTATTGCCACCGGGCGATGAACAAACACAAACACACACACACGCTCATCGCTCACACACACACACACACACACACACACACACACACACACACACACACACACACACACACACACACACACACACACACACACGCTCACAAACACTCCCTTTCTCTGATCTCGGGGCGTTAAAGTGACCCTCCCCCTCTCTCAGCATGAATCCTGCCCGTCCTGTGTCTCGGCCCGTGAGGACAATGATTAATGACAGAAACGCACGGCCTCGGTGGTCTAACGTACACCGCGATGCACTCCCTGCCAGGGGGGCCGGGAACCCTTACAGGGCAACTTTGTGACAGTGAAGGATGTTCAGGGCCGTCACACGCCTGCTTAGCATCAACAAGCCATCTCTCCTACCTTTCAGAATTATCATTCCAATCGATACGGGAGGCTGACATTTGAATGGTATTTAACATCGGTGTTGGGATGGCCGGGCACGTGTGTGTGTGTGTGTGTGTGTGTGTGTGTGTGTGTGTGTGTGTGTGTGTGTGTGTGTGTGTGTGTGTGTGTGTGTGTGTGTGTGTGTGTGTGTGTGTGTGTGTGTGTGTGTGTGTGTGTGTGTGTGTGTGTGTGTGTGTGTGTGCGTGTGCGTGTGTGTGTGTGTGTGAGGTATGGTGTGTGTGAGAAGGAGGGAAAGTGAAAATGAGCGACTGTGGGTGTGTGTTGAGTCGAAGTATGGGGGGTTGTTTGATGAAGTCCTGAGTGGATGCTGACACAGCACACACATACACGCGCACGCACGCACGCACATACACACACGCACACACACGCACACATGCACACACACACACACACACACACGCGCACACACACACACACACACACACACACACACACACACAGCCCTCTGGCCCTGTGGAAAGGGCCTGCAGGTATTGACCACAGCCACTCTTCAGGCTCAGCACAGAATCAGAGAGCGAGGCAGCGATACCCCGGGGGTGAAACAGTCCATCGCCACGCCAATTGAATCATCAACCAAACCGGTTTTGAAATATTTGTGCTTATTTTATTTATTTAGCAGTCCACGAGTGCACCAGATCTAAGATTTGATCATCTGTCTCGGATTCAGTGCTGTGCCGCTTTGCTTGAAACGCTCCCAAAAAATATCTCCTCATTTTCCTAATTTCCTCTCCCCTGCCGTGGTTGGTGTCAGTGTGTGCTGATCTGGTTGCGGCTTTAAAGGTTAGTCACTGGTGGCAACATCAGATACAAGGACTGAAAGAGCTAAATCTCACAACGGGAATGTCGTTATAACCAACATCTACAAACAAAACAATCAGGCAACAACAAATGATGCAAAGTACACTAGCTGGCAAATCTTTATCAAAAAACACAAAGACAACATTGAAACAATGGAGACTATTAAGTGTGGAAATGTGGAAACTGCTTAAAAAAAAATGGGGGGCTTTTATTTCTATTTACATCATAGCACTACAATTCATCACACATAAATCAGAGAGAGGCAGCGATACCTTGGGGGTGAAACAGTCCATTGCCAGACCCTCCACCTTCACCACTAGCAGCTAATTTAATCATCAACCAAACCTGTTTTTAAATATTTGTGCTTATTTCATTTATGTAGCAGTCCACGAGTGCACCACATCTAAGATGTTATCATCCGTCTCAGATTCCCTGCTGTGCCGCTTTGCTTGAAACACTCCACGACTCCTCAAAAAAGTGTCTCTTCACTCTCTTCACTGAGGCTGGTGGTTAGTGGCGGCTGCAGATAGTGTCAGTGTGCTGGATCTGGTGACAGAGGACCCAGATTTAGCTCCTGTGGAGATGACCGGGTCCAGTCCGTCTTCCGCCCCCGGCCACCCACACCTCCCGTAACATAATCACTAATCAATGAGTTATTCTGGGCGGCCAGCAGCAGTATAAGGTGATAGTGGGTGGGGGGTCTTCAACAGTACAGTACAATCAAGAGTGTCTGATGCTTACGGCTGGGAAATTGATTTTGGGGGAGCGAGACGATTAGTCAATGTTCCCTGGACAAAAGGCTAAGCTATTTCATCTCATCTCATCTGGCCTTAGTAACATATTGGGATTTCCAATGCTTAAAATTTGAATAATGAATATTCCTCTCTGCTGCTGCTCCGGCGGGGACACGGCGCTGAAATGGGTTTTATATGATCAAGACCGAATGGCAGTGTACCTAAGGTCGCGGCAGTAATGAGATACGCTGGTGTTATCGATGGAGAGAGGGTTGTAGTCACTTCCTGGCCGTATTGTGTGTCCCCGGGCCTCAAGCTGTGGCTCTCTGGCTGAACCCAGAGAAAGTAATTATTATTAGCTAAGTCTCCTTAACGACCTGAGTTGAGCCTGGACGGCTACACCAAAAAAAGACCCTTTTTTATCATCAGCCGGTGTAAGATGTTACTGCTATGGGACGTGTCTCTTTTATCTGCATTGTCAGAGTCTCTAAAGAGCTGCTGCAGGTACGCAGTAACCCAGGTACTCAGGGATAAATAGTGCTGCTTTATCAATAAATACGTAACCTGAGAGCCCATTAAGTGCAAACGCAGGGAGGTTGCAAATTTAGATTTGTGGACACAATGAAAACACTTGTGAGATGGCGTTTAAGGTAGAGGGCAGCCAGTGGGGCAGCACGGATTTTAAAGAGGAGAAGGTCAAACACAGGCAAAGTAAACTGGATTTGATTTATTCGATTATTGTATGATTCAGCATCGCTCACTGTGTTGCAAAGTTCTGCCAAGGTGAACTGTAATGAGCTACATTACTGACTACAATGCAAACTCAGAGCCAAGGTGTTCTGGGTTTTGAAAAGCCTCGGGCTCCATGCTCATTTTACAGGCTCTATTCAAACCCTTTAGATGTGGACATTTCCATATCACTGATGGGCCTTGTGAAAGCCATCTCCAGCCATCAAAGATAGAGTGGCAAAGCCTCAACTCTATCATCATTTACATCTGGGAAATCATTTTCACCGGGAAGCTTAACTCATAAGCGCAGCTCTCAAATTCCACGTCATTCATTGGACTTCCATTTCTGTCCCCTCTCTCCCATCTGTCAGCCGGACTGTGGCTGGACTGCAGGCCTGCCTGTAGTCTGCATTATGGATTAGACGTGGGGTCATGGATTGGGCCCTTTTTAATGGAATAAGCAGCAGGTCGTACGGTGGGTCTTTATAATGGAATAAAGGAAAGGCTGTAAGCTCAGGAAGAGCCAACTAAGTGGATTAGGGCCAAGACGAGAGCAGGAGACGGAGCAGCATGAGGGAAGTTTTCCTCTCCCAGCTGGTAATCGCTGCAGCATCAGGTCTTCTTCTCCCCGACCTCTCTGTTTGATTTGATTGGCTGACGGGGGAAGAATGACATTTAAGAGAAGCCAAGTATGAGTGAGTCTTACTCCCCCGACATCAGTCTGCTGAGGGAAGAAACGCCCGGCACATGGGCAACATTACAGCACTGATTCTTTTTCCAGAATGACTCATTGAAATTCACATTTGAACTGTGAACAAGAAATGTACATTTGTATTTAATTTAATTAATAGTTTATTAAAAAAAAGGCAGTACATTTGTATTAGTGTTCCTAATTGACTGTAAAACTACGGAGCAAACCAGCCAAGCCACAACTAGAAAAAATAAATTAGCTAGTATTAATTCTGAGCAAACTGGAGTGAATTTATTTGACTACTTTAATGATTATAGTCCTATTTCTTTATAGTTTAGGAATTAACAAATGTAATTTCCACTTTTGACAACTTCTATTGTAAATTGTAACACAATTAAGTGTCTACGGTGATGGTAGCAGCTCTGAATAGGCTGTGAGCTGTTTGTACAGTGGTGCTTTAAAGGGGAACTATCATGCAAAATGTACTTTTGTACGTCTTTTATACATGAATATGTGTCCCCGGTGTTCCAGGGAACTCACCAAGTGTCAGAAAACACAACCCTCTCTATTTTCCTCCATACCCAAATCTCTAAAAAAGGGGCTGCAACGGATCTGATACAGACTGATCCAGATTTGAACACTGTCCTGACGTCAGGACGGTGGCGCTACGGCTATTGGTCAATTCTCCACCTATCAGGGGAATGAGAGGTTGGGCCACGGCCGGCCATTGCTGCTCAAAAGCGCTGGAGACGCTGTATTGCATATGTCAGGCCTGTAAGTGGCGCTGTAGTCTGCCACAAAAGCAGCGAAGAAGACTTCCCTTCATGCAGATCTAGATCTCCTGATCAGCCTGTAGGTGTTCTTTTCCCCATAATGACCGCGTCGCTGCACATTATCCCGCTTATTACACGGTCAAATTCTCAACAAAGTAACGACATGACTCCCAGTATTAATTGAAATGCTTTTATGGATTTAGAAAATTATTTTATTGATTTAAAAAATAGTTGGATGTCCATCCATCCATCCATCTTCTCCCGCTTATCCGTGGTCGGGTTGCGGAGGTAGCAGTTCCAGCAGAGAGCCCCAAACTTTCTTTTCCCTGGCCACATCAACCAGCTCTGACTGGGGGATCCCAAGGCGCTCCCAGGCCAGCGAAGAGATATAATCCCTCCACCTGGTTCTAGGTCTACCCCTTGGTCTCTTCCCAGCTGGACGTGCCTGGAACACCTCCCTAGGGAGGCGCCCAGGTGGCATCCTAACTAGGTGCCCGAACCACCTCAACTGGCTCCTTTCGACGCGAAGGAGGAGCAGTTCAACTCCGAGTCCCTCCCGGATGACCGAACTTCTCACCTTATCCCTAAGGGAGACACCAGCCACCCTGCGGAGAAAACCCATCTCGGCCGCTTGTACCCGCGATCTCGTTCTTTCGGTCATGACCCATCCTTCATGACCATAGGTGAGGGTAGGAACGAAAATGGCGCGGTAGACAGAGAGCTTTGCCTTCTGGCTCAGCTCCTTTTTCATCACAACGGTGCGGTAAAGCGACTGCAGTACCGCTCCCGCTGCTCCGATTCTCCGACCCATCTCACGCTCCATTGTTCCCTCACTCGAGAACAAGACCCCGAGATACTTGAACTCCTTCACTTGGGGTAAGGACTCATTCCCTACTTGGAGTGGACAGTCCATCGGTTTCCTGCTGAGAACCATGGCCTCAGATTTGGAGGTGCTGATCCTCATCCCAGCCGCTTCACACTCGGTTGCGAACCGATCCAGTGAGTGCTGAAGGTCGCAGACCGATGAAGCCATCAGAACCACATCATCTGCAAAAAGCAGTGGTGCAATCCTTAGTCCACCGAACTGCAGACCCCCTCCCCCACGACTACGCCTCGAAATTCGATCCATGTATATTACAAACAGGATTGGTGACAAAGCGCAGCCCTGGCGGAGGCCAACCCTCACCTGAAATGGGTCCGACTTACTGCCGAGGACCCGGACACAGCTCTCGCTTTGGGAGTACAGAGATTGGATGGCCCTGAGTAGAGACCCCCTCACCCCATACTCCCGCAGCACCTCCCACAGTGACTCACTGGGAACCCGGTCATACGCCTTCTCCAAGTCCACAAAACACATGTAGACTGGATAAGCGTACTCCCAGGCCCCCTCCAGGATCCTTGCGAGAGTAAAAAGCTGATCCGTCGTTCCACGACTAGGACGGAATCCGCATTGTTCCTCCTCAATCTGAGGTTCGACAATCGGCCTGACCCTCCTTTCGAGTACCTTAGAGTAAACTTTCCCGGGGAGGCTGAGTAGTGTGATGCCTCTGTAATTGGCACACACCCTCTGATCCCCCTTTTGAAAAAGGGGAACCACCACCCCGGTCTGCCACTCCTTCGGTACTGTTTCCGACTTCCACGCAACGTTGATGAGACGTGTCAACCATGACAGTCCCTCAACACCCAGAGCCTTCAGCATTTCTGGGCGGATCTCATCCACCCCCGGGGCTTTGCCACTGTGAAGTTGTTTGATGACCTCAGTGACCTCCCCCCGGGAGATTGGTGTCGATCCCCCGTCATACTCCAGCTCTGCCTCTAACATAGAGGGCGGAGTTGTTGGGTTCAAGAGTTCCTCGAAGTGCTCCTTCCAACGCCCTAACACTCCATCAGTTGAGGTCAACAACGTCCCATCCTTACTGTACACAGCTTGGATGGTTCCCTGCTTCCCCCTCCTGAGGTGTCGGACAGTTTTCCAGAACAACTTTGGTGCCGCCCGAAAGTCCTTTTCCATTTCTTCTCCGAACTTCTCCCACACCCGCTGCTTTGCCTCGGCCACGGCTGAGGCTGCTGCCCTTCGGGCCTGTCGGTACCTTGCAACTGCCTTGGGAGTCCCCCGGGATAACAAATCCCTGAAGTTGTCCTTCTTCAGTCGGACGGCTTCCCTGACCACCGGTGTCCACCAGGAGGTTCGAGGGTTACCGCCCCTTGAGGCACCTAGGACCTTGAGACAACAGCTCCCCGCCGCGGCTTCGGCAATAGAGGCTTTGAACACCGACCACTCTGGTTCAATGTCCCCAACCTCCACAGGAATGCCCGAAAAGCTCCGCCGGAGGTGTGAGTTGAAGGCCTCCTGAACTTGGGCCTCCTCCAGACGTTCCCAGTTCACCCGAACTACACGTTTGGGCTTACCAGGTCTATCCAGAGGCTTCCCCCGCCACTCGACGCAACTCACCACCAGATGGTGATCAGTTGACAACTCCGCCCCTCTCTTTACCCGAGTGTCCAAAACATACGGCCTCAGGTCCGATGATACGATAACTAAATCGATCATGGACCTTCTGCCTAGGGTGCTCTGGTACCACGTACACTTATGAGCATCCTTATGTTCGAACATGGTGTTTGTTATGGCCAATCCATGACTAGCACAGAAGTCCACTAACAAACCACCACTCCGGTTCGGATCAGGGGGGCCGTTCTTCCCAATCACTCCCCTCCAAGTGTCTCCATCATTGCCCACATGTGCATTGAAGTCTCCCAGCAAGATTAAAGAGTCCCCTTCAGGAGCCCCATACAGGACTCTTTCCAGGGTCTCCAAGAAGGCCGTATACTCTTAACTGCTGTTGGGTGCATAAGCACACACAACAGTCAGAGTTTTCCCCCCCATAACCCGCAGGCGTAGGGAGGCGACCCTCTCGTCCACTGGGGTAGACTCCAACAACGAAGCACCCAACCGGGGACTTGTGAGTATCCCCACACCCGCCCGGCGCCTCACACCTTGAGCAACTGTATGTATGTATTGATTTAAATTGACATGCATCCGCTAAGAAAAATAGTCCGTTGTTACTGTTTGAACTAACGTAGCAACGGCAGGAACTGCTTCAATAGTGTTTTTGAGGAGCTTTTTGATTACAGATTTGAAAACATCGTTGCTTGCTTTAAAAGTAGCACAATTCATTTTGTCAAACCTTGGAAAGTATCTAGATATCCCTTTCCTAATGCCAAAGTAACTGCCAACTCCCCTCTCCTGCAGGGGGGCGTGGTCAGTTGCAGCTCACAGAATCAGCCCCAGCAAAAACAGGGCTGGAAAGAGCAAATAGAGCGAAATGAGGCATGGCTAAAATGCAGGATCTGTTTGGTATTTTGAAAAAATATATATATTTATATACTTTATATAGGTATGGCCCTACAATATATGTTTCAAATATAGCATGACAAAACTGTCAGTACTGGCCAGAGTATCAGAAACATGAGTAACCAAAGTTATTACAATGCATCTAATTACTTTTAGGGCATACACAAACCTACGAATGTCAGCTTCATGCTTTCGCTCAGGATCACCAACGTCATTTTGATTCATCATCTGAAAAAACATGAATGTCTGAAACTACATTGTGTGCCGCTCCATCTCCAAGATATTTCAGTCTAAGTGGTAATCCTACTAACTAAAATATCAACATGTTCACCCCTACAGCAGACAGCCTGGCTAAATATGAGGACACATTAGTACATATTAATACAACATTAACTTTAAGAAACAATAAAGTGATTTTGTTCTGTGTGCTTTAACCCCTGACGACATTTGTCCCAGATATAGGCCCAGTCTTTTCTAAATCTTTTATCAACAACTTATTATTTTCCAGTTCTGAAAATTCATGAGAGGCAGATCAGGCAGAAAAACAAGCCGTATGAATGCTAATGATATTAAGCGTGTTTTTACATGGTCATGTTGTTTCATGCCGCTTCACTCATTTATCCGTTGTGTGTCTGGTTCTCTCAGTGCCATCCTGCCCCCCCGCTGACACAGCTAATGTGCTGCTGAGAGCTTTAAGCTTTCCATCTCCTCACACACTGACACAGACTGGCAGCAAAACTTTACTGCTGCTGATTAACATGTTGCACAGAGAAAACAGTCAAGGTTGTTTTTATGACTTCTATATTTTTTCTGTAGGTGGTCTTATACTGTTTATGTCTGTGTTGTTATATCATGACAGCTAGAGCAGCAAAAGCAAAACAATTGACCTTTCGCAAAGCCACGCCCCCCCTTGGTTACTGTTGCTAGTCCGACAAGCTGAGAGCCAGATGCGTTAAACAAAGCCATAATGGAGGGTCTCCGTAACGTCGGAGTCGCCTTAACAGACTCATTTTGGAGCAATAACGCAGCAATATCCTCCAGGTCCTGACAAAAGGGGCTACAAATACGCTATGGAGGGTTATATCCACAGTATAAACATTAGAAAAGAGGGAGGCTCAACATCAATAGAGGCACTTGCATACAGGTCGCAGTGCAAGAGTGAAAAACCACATGAGCTGTATGTCAAATTCGACGGAATTATTATTATTATTTTGGAATAAAACAATACAATCACAAGAGGCATTAAATGTTGTAGTTTGTCTAAAGTTAACTACCGTTTCCTTGGTGGCTTTCTGCATCCACCTTGTGGTTCCTTTGTGGGGGTCGGGGTGCCCACTTGTGCAGCAGGATTAGGGAAGTCGGCAGTAGGCTTTCCATTAACAAAATGCTACAAAGATTAAAGCAAAAATATAAATGAATGATTGCCTGTTGGCTTTCTTGTTTGTACTTTGAAAACAGGTATACTAATAACGGAGCTCAGCTGTTCAGACATTATTATGCATCAAGTGATATACATGGTCAAAACGACCTATAAGCACACAGCTTACAGCTGTAGTCGTGTGACTTTAGCTAACGTTAGTTAGTGAAATTAGTTAATTAAATTAGTTAGTTAATTTGTGAATGTAATCTTTGCTAGCTAGCTAGCTACGTTAGCAAGTATTTACCTTGGAGCAAACGTATTTGTGTTTGTTGATATTCGCCATATTCAGCTGGGCATGGGGCCTGCCGCATTTCTTTATCAACTGGCGGCATCTCTCCTCTCGGGTTTTGGGTTTAGGAAACGGGTAAAATATCACCCCCCCCTCTAAGCTTATGGGATATCTGCTATCCGATTTGCAAAGACCATAAGCACAACGCTTCACCATTTTCGCAATGAATTTGAACGCTAAGCTTGTCGGACTTCCACAGGGAGCCGCGCACGTGATCGAATATGATTGGACAACGGGCATTTAGGGGCGTGGCTTTGCGAAAGGTCAATTGCAATTTTCACAGTAGAGACACCAAATACAAATATGAACCTGAAAAGGAGCATATTATGTCTCAAGTCAAGGTCCAACTCCAATAACATAAACCTTTATTGACTGTTTCATTCTGTCATTGCCTGCTGACTCTTTGAAATAGGGCCTTTTCTATGTGGTGTCGGTCTAACTAGAAAAAAACACAAACTATAATTTAAATTGTAAGAGAACATTCTCAATTAAACTTGCAAATCAGAAACCTTGAGTAACCCTGATATGTGCTTCAGCAGCCATTCTGTTTCCTGAAGGATGGACTCATTAGACTGAATGGTGACTTGTTACAAAGGATTATTGTTTTACTGGAAGCCTGAGTGAGGATGAGGGCAGATAGTGAGGACGCTCTGTGGCCTCCAGGCTTGTCCATCATCTTCACCGGAGAACACATGTTTAATCTCTGCTCCATTTTTGGAGTCTCCAGTCTTTTTGTGTCCTACTGACTTTGGAGACTGTCACCACTATTTTTTGAATTACACCAAAGTTTTCTTTTGTGTCCTTCGCAGAGTGAAGGTGAGAGGATGCTAGGTGTAAGCCTGGATCAGGGGGAGAGGGAGAGAAAGAAAAGAGGGAGGCAGATGATGGATTAACTCCAAGTTTCATGGGACTAGCTGGGGTTTGTGATTTTGTGATGAATGATGTGAGGTGTGTTGCTCTGTAAATATTATTCTCAGGATCACACGGCCACCGCAGAGCAGAGGAACAGTCTCCCCACATAAGCTCTGCCTTTTCACCCTGGTCTATTCTGTTTCATGAGAAAACCGCTTTGCACTTGAATTCTGCCCCCTTTTCCCTCATGAATGAAATATACTATCCATGCTTGATGTGTTATAAAGTGTGTGTTTTCGCAGGAAAACCGTCATACGTGCTCCCCCCCCCCCCACACACACACACAATTCAGACTCCTCCTCTCCGAGCTCCTCTTCCTCTGAGGTTCGGAAACAGATCACTTTTTAAATCATTCATGAGCACTCCCCAGAAAAGAAAGGCATGCAGAAAGCTGAGGGACCGCAATGAGGAAAGTGTCATTGTTGCGCTCATATGAGATGATTTATGACACAATGGTTGTAACTGATTTGATAATCACAGTTTATTTCCCCTCAGAAGGGAAAGAAAGCTAAAGTCAGCGATTTTGCCTGTTTTCCTTTCATTCCCTGTCTTTTGTTTCACAGATGAACATCTCTGTTTTCATCCCCTGCTTCTTCAATAGATTTCTTCCTCCACCTTCCCACCCCTCCTCTTACTCATCCCATAAATATCCTTTTAAATTCACAAATGCAATGAAGAAATCTGCTCTGTACCTTACCCAGCATCTGGTGAGAGGGGAATCTCTTGATACCGCAAGCATGCTTTAAAGCTGAAAAGCATGCTGGGAATTGTAAGTGGGAGAACATGAGGTAGAGGGAGGGTGTCCTTGGAAAGATGGTTTGTTCTCAGTCAGCCACATTAATTAGTATGGCATTATTACAGGCATGGTGTGTTCAAAAACACACCGAGAGACTCTACTGCCGCTGTCATTAGAGGCATGGATGGAAGCAGATAAACAATTCATCAGTGTGACACACGGAAAATCAGTCCATGTGTGAGAACAAGAAGCAAACTGTGTCTGTGATCAGTCCGTTTTTGATGTCAGAGATGTTCGCTTTTACAACAGTGTCCCACAGTGGGCCGAGCAGGAGAAAGTTGTTAGTCCAACTAAACAAGACAGCAGGTGATGTCGTGTTGGGCGTCGTAAAGTTTGGAAACACTTTGAAATAAAAACATAAAATTTTTGTAATAATGAGTGAGGAACAAAACACAAAATACGGAGCAAATTAATGAAGACTTCAAAGCCGACATGGGTCATTTGGTTGAAGTCTGAAGCACATTTCTCCTCGGCAAGTTGAGTCATTGGTTAACACTAGAACCGCCAACGGGTACATTTTACCCGCAGCTGTTTTTTGATTGTATGTAACTTTTGTTCAATAACATATTAAAGTCTCCCAATCCGTGACTTTTCCTAAAAGTGTGTTATGTAGCACCCTCTGTTGTTAACAATTGTCAATATGAAGTCAGATTGAAAAAATCGCCCAAAAAAAATGCGATTTATACCTATATCCGCCAGCATGTAATATTTACCTCATAGAACATGCAGCGTAAACATGACGTGTTGCTATAGCAATGCCTTTTGTCTACTGCGGTTCCTTATAGATAGAGGGATAGATTGAGAGAGAGAGAGAGAGAGAGAGAGAGAGAGAGAGAGAGAGAGAGATAGATAGATAGATAGATATATTGATAGATGGATAGAGAGAGAGATAGACAGATAGATAGTTATAGATAGTGTAACATCTTGGAGAATACAAGATCTTGGATGACTGAGCTCACGTTGAGGACCTAATGCATGTGTGCAGGTTACGTGCCAGTTGAAGAAAGATGGACACTCGGAATGAGAGAAGTAGTCCGAGTCGTCTATTTATGTAGACAATTATATGTTCATAGAACAGAACATTACAGATATATCGATAGAGAGAGATAGAGAGATTTGTACCTAAACAAAACACAAGTCTAACACCAAGCGTTTAAATCAGCACTCTTAGCGATATTTTAAACTTCATGCTATCTGCACAACCTATATCATAGGAAAAGCTGAGAGTCCACAGATTCTATTTGTATAAGTTTCATCCCTGTGCGATCAAAACTCACTGTTCTGTATGATAAATAAAAGAACATTGTACCTTGAAAATCTATAGCGGGTACATTTGACCCGTTGGTGGTTTTAGGTATACAGCGACCTCTGGCGGTCCTATTAAAGAGGACATATTGTGCTAGTTTTCATATTCTTTTGTATTTTTGTATTTAGTGCCTCTCCTGTGACATGTCTCCATGTGCTGTAGCACCTCTTTTCACCCTCTGTCTGAAACCAGAGCCCAGTCTGCTGTGATTGGTTAGCTGGCTGGCTCTGTTGTGATTGGTCAACCACTTAGAGATGTCCCGCCTCTTAGCCTATCACGTACAATGTGTTGGGCTAGCAACTAGCGCTAGCCAATAGAAGCGTGAGTGATGTCACTACGTTCCAGAAGTAAACAAATAGAGTCCAATGGAGGAGTATCAGGCATGGGAGGAAGTGTGTTGGAGAGAAACTCCCTCTGGAGGGAACACAGGGAATCGAGCCCATTTAAATGCGCAAAAACCTATACAAACACACCACAGGAAAGGGGCATTTCTGGTAATATGCTATGCTAAAAACTAGCCTTAATGTTTTGGCCCTTAGCTTAGCTCAAAAACGGACATTTTGCAGGATTTACTAATCTTATATCATTGCTCACTTTCCCAGGATGTCAGTTTTTGAGCTACATCAAAAGCCGAACAGTTGAGGCTTGTTTTTAGCATGTTTCCCATTTTCCCAAGTAATTTCCAATCATTCCCACATAGTGTGATACATTATCTTGGACCAGACATGACAATTGAGTGAGATTCAACACCTGCTGAAGATCTGAATGGACAGATTGAACTGTATAGCTGATCATTGAATTGCTCTTGGGAATAACTCTACTCTTGGCCCTAAATGGCACACGTCTGAAAAACCTGCTTTATTACTCATCCGTTCAATTGCTTGCCACTAAGCACGTTCACAAAAAAAATATGAAGTCCTTCATTCGCTACAGCGTCATATTAAATCTGCACAAACCAGATGTCATTTCATTAATTACTAAATAATGTGGGGCCCTAGCTACACAAGAGTATCATTATGTGTTCAGTTCATATATTAATGTAATCTCTAAACAGTTTCACCACAAGTAATTCACTTATATTGAGCAAAATGTCATAATTTGTGAGCACGCAAGGCGTGTTTTCTGCTGCAGCTCAGGGCATGGGTAAACACTGTCCTCTCTGGGTTTTTCACACAAAGACCCCCAAGTTTTAGTTCTTGTACTAATTGTCCTGCTAACTGCACTGGTGTGTTTTTGAAGCTCTCCTTCTCGTCCTCTAGCCGGCGGCTCGGGCAATTCTCCCCTCTTTATGACTAATGATGTTCTTTCAGTCTGAAGGTTTTTGCTGGATAATTATATTAACCCCTGTCCTCTGGTTGATCCCAGCTCGGCTCCTCTTCCCGAGCATCTCCCCCTTCCACTGATTCTCACTGGAATCAGACACTAATACACACACCATAGTGCAGGAAACACACATAATGGAAGTGTGTTTTGTATAAGCTTGAATTTGGGGAGACTATCTACAAATTAGGTTATATTTCAAATAAGAGGACATGCAGCTAAGAGCAAAAGTATGTAATGTTGTGTTTGTGTGAAAAACAGGGTCCATGGATGAAGGAATGCGTGTGTGTGTTGATGTGCTAAATACCTCTGGCAAGAAGGAAATTATGTTTCTGTTTGGTTTGTCTGTTGGATTGTAAGACTATATGGAAACTGCTGGCCCAATTTGTACGGAAGTTGTTGTTAGGGTGTAGCATATAAAGGAAGAACCCATAACATGTTGAAGCAGATCAGGATGCAACATCTTGTATGAAGTTAAATATTATGTAAAAACGATTATTAAAGGGGCCCTATCATGCTCATTTCCAGGTTCATATCAGTTTGTAGTGCCTCTTCTGTGACATGCCTCCACGCTTTAATGGTCAAAAAGCTCTTTATTGTCCTCATACTGCCTGTGCTGCAGCACCTCTTTTCCCCCTCTGTCTGAAACCAGAGCCCAGTCTGCTTTGATTGGTTAGCTGGTTGGGTCTGTTGTGAGAGGACTCTTAGACATGTCCCACCCCTTAGCCTATCACGTACAATGTATTGGAGCACTAGCCAATAGAAGCCCTGATTTTACTATGTTCCTGAAGTAAACAAAGGAGTCAAATGTAGGCATTTCAGGCAGGGGGCGGGTGTATGGGAGAGAAACTGGAGGGATTTTAGCCTTTAGCACACTACAGGAAAGGGAAACCCCAAAAAGCATAATAGGGCCTCTTTAAAGTGCATGAAAACACCAAGAAGTGGGACCTTTTGGCGAGCATGTGAATGCAGCATTGTCCTTATGGGAAGTAAGCGCTCTCCAAGGTACCTTTACAGTTTATAATAAGGTTTCACACTTTAAAGGTTGAAAAGTGTGTCTCTAAAGTTCTTGTGGCGGGCATAATTTTGTCCCCTGAATGTATTCTGTTTCCCCACTTCCAAAGTTTTTCATTTTGATATGAACACACGCACACACACACGAAAGACAAAGATCCTACAAAGATATCCGTATCGCCCCTGGGGGTCTGAGCACTCTGTGGGGGTCTGCACAACAGGAAGAACCTCCCATAAACCCCCTGTTGCTGCAGAGTTTCTGTCTCTTCATCACTTTTATATTTCTCCCAACTCTCTTTTACTTCTCCTTGTGGTCATATCTTAAATATAGAAGGATGTATAATAATGACCCCCCCTCTCCCCCTCCCCAGGTTTTACTCCTTGCTGTAGTGTTCATTAAAACGCAAGAGCTCTGCAGGGAGGGTACAGTCTAATACCCAGCTCTGTAACACACTGATCTCAGGCCAGGTGAAGAGGGTCTCTTAAGTGCAAGAACTAAGATAAAATGACATGGCTGCTTCTTGTTTATGCGTCACAATACTGCTAAAACATTTCATATTTTTTTGTCCATGCATAAATTAAAGCAAATGGATTGATATCAAGGTATTTGTTTTTGTTTTAGTTGTCCAAGCTACTTTCAAAGTTTAACATATCCATTTAATACATTTTCAATATGACAAGCAGCACCTAAATACAAATCCATCTTTCTCCAAGATTCTACAAGTGGTGTGAACAGTCTTTAAATAACACCCATTAGAATGTCCCATGTGGACAAATTAATAAGGTTCACACACAACAGTGGTCAGTAATGTAATGTTTGATTAAAAGTGGATTGATTTATATTTGATAATATTCATTATAGGATATCGATTTGTTAAAGGTCCCATCATATGCTTTTCTGGTTATTACCCGTCCCCTTGTGTGTTATGAAGGTTTTTCTGCATATAAACGGTCTGCAGAGTCACAAACCCTCAAAGTACACCCTGTAGCAAGTACAACTCTAATACAGAAAATACGTGTCTATGCTGCCCCAGAACACCTCGTTGGAGATTTTTATTTTTCCATTTTTCTCTTCCGGGCCTATTGACGTCACTAAGTCCAAATGGACCAATTGGCACACAGCTATTGAACAATAGGCACACCCTCTGCCAGGGTGGACTCCCGAGCAGCTCAGGAGTCCGCCCCACGAGGCTCCCGGAGCGGACGGTGTGAGGTGGATTTCCCGCTGTGTTTCCCTGGATGCTGGATATGTTAGCGGGACATTACGGAGCTCAAGAGTCCGCCCCGTGAGGCCCCCGGAGCGGAGAGTGTGAGGTGGATTTCCCGCTGTGTTTCCCTGGATGCTGGATATAGACCAAGTGCCATGTTAGCGGACACCGCAGAGCTTAGCCTGAGCTCCGCGGTGTCCGCCAACATGGCACGCAGACGCCACACAGCAACCAGGAAATGACACCAGTAACCCAGCTCACACTGTCCGCTCCTCGAGCCTCAAAGGGCGGAGCAGCGAGCCCCGCAGCGTCCCACCAACACGGCACCCAGACCCCACGCAGCATTCTCATCTGTTTGTCATTACTGGTGTCATTTTCTGGTTGCTAACGCCATTGTAACACATAAACACTGATGTTCAGCTGTAACGGTGGTTGACTAATCAGAACAGAGTGGGCGAGCTGACCAATCAGAGCACAGTGGGCCCACAGGGAGGGGGGGGGGCAGGAGCTCCAACAAGCCGTGTAGGACAGAGAGTGAATACACATACTATACAGAGATGCTGTATGAGAAAACAATGTGAGTTTGGAACATTGAACAATGTAAATCTATTCTAGTAGACCTCAACAATGGAACTATGATCAGTAGAAATGGCCATGACATGGGACCTTTAAAGTGTAATGTAGCTACAAGCATAGAAAACTAGAAAATGTATACACTTTTTGAAAGGGCTGTTTCTATTCACACAGTTTTTTTTTTCTGAAGTGGAATAAAAAAGCGTTTAATTTATAGCTTCTAATCAACAGAAATAGTTTTTGCCCAATCAGAAATAACAAATAAAAAGTGACAGTCAAAAGAGCCAAAAACAGTTGAAAATATATGCTTTAGATACATACAACCATCTAAGATTCTACAACTAAACTCAGGAAACGAAATGATAGAGCCAATTCTTAAAAGATCACATATTAAACTCAATCCCAGGTTCATATCAGTTTACACCTTGGGTTGGGAACATGTTTAAATGCTTTAATGTAGAAAACAAAAATGTATGCTGTTTCAAATCTCTGTATACAAACTTATGCTCCGTTTTAAAACGGTTCAATTGAATAGTACGTTAATATGCTCCATGTTTACTTCCTGTCAGCTGAGGTCATTCACAGCAACCGGAAATAAACTGGGATGTTTAACACTGTGTAATAATAAATATATTGTTTTGACGATTAATTTAAAAAGGCATATTTTGTAGATACTAGCTGTGAGCATTTGGACACGGATCAAGCATTTACAGTAGATACTTTAAAAGCATTTTATAAGCACTTACTTTCAACAATATAGGACCTATAACATAAAGTGACACCCTCTGTTTCAGTGAGAGAGAAAGTCATCTACAATTTGTTTCCATTTCTCATGTAGAGAATCACAGAAAACAGCGAGTGTGACAAAATCCTCCGAAAGCTGCGTATTAATTCGTATTAAAGTGGGCCTAACTCTGTCTGCTGCTGCTCTTTACAAGACGAAACCGACCAATCAGAGAGAAGCTCTCAGGACTGCATGCAACAGTCATTTACTGTATCCTGTTTAAATAATTTACTCGCACGCTTATTCACACCCAGTATCTGTCTCTGTCCATCCACACGTTTAAACTCAGCGCAAATTGTGCTAATATAATGAATCGGCCCACATACACACTAGGGAGGTCACACATCCCCTTACTGCATAGAAGACACACACACAAACACACACTCACACACACACACACACACACACACACACACACACACACACACACACACACACACACACACACACACACACACACACACACACACACAAGGAACACAGAGGGTGTAGATTGCAATGACAATCAAGGTCATTGCTAAGCTTTGAATAATTTAAGATGTATTTTTCGGGACAATTACATTTTTTCTAAAAAAACAAAAACATCCAGTGAACTCTCAACAATTAACATGTTCAGTGAGTGCACGTGTGTGTTTATTTTTCACTGTTACTTTTACGTCTGTCTGTCAGCAGAATAACGGGAAACTACAAGCCACATTTTTGAGGGAGTTAGCATTATGGTGTAGTTTAAGAAACAGAAGAAACAAAATAGGCTATTGATCCTGAATTCATCTTGTGTGTAAAACAAACTGGAAAATAAGTTTTCAACAGGGAAAATCCACTGGAGCATCCCTTTTAGTCGGAAACAGCGATCAACATTTAGTTTTAATGCTATATTACGCAACTACAACACAGGTCTTTGTAGAGTCCATGTTGAATATACAAATCACGGCATAAAGCTCACGAACAAAGTCGGGAAACCCACTTTGCATTCAGCTACCTCTCAATATTGAGCATATATAATGATGAGTGAATGAATGTGTGTGTGTGTCGTGGAGACCCCCAACACACAGTCCCTTTGGGGGCCTTGGATCTCCAGTTGAAAGTATTTCCCCTCTTTCAGATGGCTTTTTTGATAAGTCCCCGAAAAATAGATAGAAAATTGAATAACTCTAAAAAGATAGGAGATCTTAAAAAATGTATTTAAAATTGTATTTTGAAGTCAACAGTCAGATTTCCTGATGTTTTTGTTTTTGTTTTGTCATATAAATCATATAACACTGAATATCTTTGGGTTTTAGACTGAAAACCCTCACATTTAAATAGGCCTATTATGCTTTTAAGGGTTTTCCCTTTCCTGCAGTGTGTAATATAGGTTTGTGTGCATGTAAATTGTCTGCAAAGGATAAAATCTCAAAGTTCTCTAACTAAACGATGATGAAAAAAGCAAGGTGCAGTCATATAGTTGCATACTCGACCACAACTTGCTATCAAACTAGGTATGATGTCACAAAATCCCGCTTGTACGTCCACATCTTAAATTTAGATTTAATTCGAGGACAGATACATTCCCCCCTTCAGCAGATGAATGCCTTCTGGTGTGAAACTGTGCACATACATCATCCTGCACAGTGAAGGTCAAACATCCAAGTGAAGTAAGAACAAGCAAAAACACATTTATTAGAAGAGGGAGGATCTCAATCTTTACATACAAAAGTGTCACCCACAGCACTAAGTGAAATTAAGTCCTCTGTGGAACAAACATCACTTTGATTGCACTTCCCAAAGTGTAAGCTCTGCATTGTGTCCTGTTCAAGAGAAGTGAGAATAAGCAAAAACAAAGTAGTGTTGGAGGGAATTCAATCTTTGGATACAAAATGGCTCGAGAATGAAAATGGAAAACTAGTGTCAACAAGAGTCTTTAGATAACCACTTCAACTTTGATCAGATAATGACATAATAAGCTTGAGTGGAGGGATTAGGTTAAAACATGTTTATGTGATGTATGTACAAACCTCTGTGGTTATGAGAGGAGGCGCCGTGTAATCCCTGCTCACGACATGATTTCAGGGGAGGTCAGTCATAGATTACTCGTTTAGTCTGGAGGGAGGAGAAGGAACACACACATGTGGGAGGTGAGGGGAAGGGTCCAACGTTTGAAGAGACTCACGCTATACGGGAGGCTGCACTCCAGGAAAATCGATCCTCTCCCTTCAGAGAAAGAAATGTATGAAGCTGGAACATAAACGCAGTCATGTCCAATTAGCCGCTGTGAATTTACGAGGCGAGGCGAGGGAGGAAGTGGGAGGGGACGCGGTGATAAAGACTTCAGCAGAAGCCAATAAGGCGTGCTGCTGATCAATGATCCGGCTTTACGCTACACACACACACACACACACACACACACACACACACACACACTCCTCGCTACGTCTCTTCCCACTGCGCTTGGCACACACACTCCTGCTGGCCGCCCTCCGCCAATCAGATTAGAATGAATGGACCTACTTAAATATCTCCTCCAGACATGTTTTATAACTGATATGGTTCTCCCACAAAAAATTAAACTGGCTTGTTAAAATGACATCTACTCCTACTCCCTCTTTGAGGAATCCAGAACAAATAAAATGTCCTTTCTGTTTTAATACTGGGCACAAGATGTCTCATCTATTCCCTTTATATCCAATTCTCAGTGTTCTGAAATCGTTTAAAGTTATATCGTCATATTTGTGGGCTGCAGCTGCAATGAAAGTGGACCAATCAATCAACAGATCAATATTTTTGATGCAAAAGTTGCGGTAAATGCCGTTTTCAACCTATTAAATATGCATTTTTCCAACCTTCTCTGTTTTATTTTATATTCAAATTAGTATATTGAGGTTTTGGACTGACATCACAAGACATTTTAAGACATTTACTCCACTGTAATGTCCATTTTAGTTTGTCCACTGATGGTTTCAACTTTTCACATCACATTCGTATTAATCGCTGCAATAATTTGTGGACTCATTGACCAACAATAAACTATTTCCCAACTATTTTGATAATTTATCAATCATTTAAGTCATTTTTCATGGAAGACAAAGCTGTTTTCAGCCTCTCAAATATGGAGATTTCCTGCTTTTCTCTGTTTTATATCACATTAAACTGAATTTTTTTGGGTTTAGAACTGAGAAAACAAGACATTTAGGGTCAACACCTCAGACTTTAGAGACTGGGATGGATATGTTTCACTACTTTCTGACATTTTATAAATAAAATGATTCATCTAGCTGCAATATAAGTCAACTAAGGCATAAAAAGATAAATATATTTTTAAAAAATCATTAAATTGATTTTCACCTTCTAAAATATAAAGCTTTTCTGTACCAGCACTTTCTGTTTTTATATCATATTAAAGGTCCCATGTCATGGCAATTTCTACTGATCATAATTCCATTGTTGAGGTCTACTAGAATAGATTTATATCGTGCAATTTTGCAAACTCACATTGGTTTCTCATACAGCATCTCTGTAAAGTATGTGTATTCACCAGGTATTCACTCTCTGTCCTAAATGGCTTGTTGGAGCTCGCCCCCCCCTCCCTGTGAGCCCAGTGTGCTCTGATTGGCCAAGCGACGTACAGCTGTTTCGTGAGGAGCTGCTGTGAGGAGCAGACAGGGCTTCCGTGTCGGCGAAACAAATACAGCGAGAACAAGCGACACTCATCCTGAGCACACACAAACACTCACAGCCGAAGTAAAAACAATAAGTGTGGCTTGATATTGAGTAAGAAAAAGGTTTATAACGCTGTGAGAATGGGTCTGCAGAGAGCATTTCTCCGCGATCCAAATTTAGCAGTCCGAAAGACGCTTACCCTTCAGGGCTCAACGCTAACTTTTAAAAGTGGTTGCCAGGCTGGCAACCAGGCATCAGCTTTTGGTTGCCAAAACTGAAAATACGGTTGCCATTTTTAGTCACCTTATATTTTAAATAATTAATATACTATACAGTTATACATCAACTTAATAATGAAAATGTGACACAAAAGAATGTTCAAATGCTTTACAATCAGTAATTAACACAATTATTTGAAACCTAAGTGGTAAACTTGTCCACCCTCAATTGCTGGTATACTAAGCACCAGTAGTGCAGCTGTTGTCATGTTCTTCACAGATCCCTCACAAATGAATTGAGCAAGTCACTAGTTTCGTTATCCGTTGTCTCCCTTTCAAATGTGGGTTGTCTTGACCTTTGTGCTGATCCCCACCATAGATCCACTTGCCCTTCAGCATCGAAGTCTTGACCTTTGTGCTGACCCCCACCATAGATCCATTGGCACTTCAGCATTGAAATCTTGGATTGGCCAGACTAATACATTTCTAATGTTAAATAAATGTAAACCATTCACAGTTAAGAATTAGATATTAATTATTAATGCTGTAAATGACCTTTAATATGTCTAACTATATTTTAAATGTGTTACCTTTTTATAGAAGTGATTATATTTGTATGCCAATATTTTCCTATGGGAAAGTTTCGTTTTGCACTTTTATTTTGTTAGTAATAAAATCGGGACTCTTATTTTGAAGTGACTTTTACCGGAAGTGAATGCACAACGCAGCAGAATGTTTCGCCTCCCAAGACTTTATCAGTTGAATCACTTTGAACATTCGTTTGAGATGTTGACAGGTTGGCCGAACTTTTTACGCCACAGTCAAACAACTTAATTTGCTTCGCCATTAATTGTAAAACAAACACACGGCACACAGCGCACGCGAGTAAACGTGCATCTCTTTCTGGCTCCGTAATCACACCAATGCACGTGCAACTTAAGTATCAGGTTCCGACTGGTCACAACAATAATTAAATATCACTCTTAATGCAACAAACAATTAACATTTATCTATTTTGGGGTGCACATTTAGCTGTTTGCTGTCCTTATTTCTTCATGTTAAAAAGTGCTTGCCACTGATGGCAACCAAAGGCCAAGAAGTGGTTGACATTTTTTCTGAATGGTTGCCAATGGTAACCTGGCAACCGTTACTGTCGAGCCCTGCCCTGAAACAGTCGTGGTAGATACCTTGTTTGTTTTAAACATCATAAATAGACAAACAACAATGAATACTTACAGGTTGTGTACCCGAATCTCCCGCTGGTCCAAACAAAGTAGGAACAGCATCGTTCTTCAGTGCCCTACGCTGTACATATCCGGCATGAATCACTGAAAGGTTTTGGGAAGCTTTGTTTCGTGAAAGGCTGGCAGAGGGTGCGGCCATAGCTCTGGGCGTGACTACTGGGTAATGGGTATCCCTACGTAGCGATACCCAGGAAGTATATGAGAAATCTCCAACGAGGCGTTTTGGGGAGGTATTTTCTGTGTTAGAGTTTTACTCCCTACAGGGTGTACTTTGAGGGTTTGTGACTCTGCAGACCGTTTACATGCATAAAAACCTTCATAACACACAAGGGGACGGGTAATAACCGGAAAAGCATGACATGGGACCTTTAAAGTCAATATGATTTGGGTTTTCTACTGACAAAGCAATACATTTAAATACTCAGCTTGGGCTCTGAGAAACTGTGATTTTCTACTATTTGTTTTACATTTGACCAATCAAACACTTGACCACAACTTGCTGTCAAACTAGCTGTCAAATCCCGCTTGTACGTCCACATCTTAAATTCAGATTCAAGGCAAGGACAGATCCATTCCCCCCTTCAGCAGATTAATGTGTAAAAAGCCTTCTGGTGTGAAACTGTGCACATACATCATCCTGCTCAGTGAAGGTCAAACATCTAAGAGAAGTAAGAATAAGCAAAAACACGTTTATTAGAAGAGGGAGGATCTCAATCTTTACATGCAAAAGTGTCACCCACAGAATTAAGTGAAATGAAGTCCTCTGTAGAACAAACATCACTTTGATTGCACTTCACAAAGTGTAAAGCATACTGTAAAGCTCTGCATTGTTTCTGTTCACTTAATTCTTCCTGCATGTGGCTCCCAGTCGTCAGCCCTGGTCAGGTGTTAAGTCTCTCCCTGACAAAAGCACTGACACTCATTGCCCATTAGGCTTTCACTCCACTATTACTCCATCAGGTTGTGTGTGTGTGTGTGTGTGTTGCTGCCAGTTGTGTATTTTGTGGCGTCAGGGGATGGGGACAGTGGCGTAACTATCGACGGTGCAGTCGGTGCAACGCACCGGGGCCCAAGCAAAAAAATATATATATATATGTTTTTTAAATATTATTTTAAAATATTTTTTTATTGGGGCCCCAATGGCATTGACCGGTTCACGCAGTCTTCAAAGTAACCAATCAACCTAAATGAATTTGTAATTTGTCTGTCCAATGACCTTGTTCCCTTTCATGTCATGAGATACCTTGCGTAACGAGCGAACCGTTTAATCAACCTGTAATGTACTGTAGCTAGCAGCAGCAAGTTCGGTAGCATTATAAAAAATGTAATAGCTTGCATTTATAATGTACAGCCAACCAAAGCAAAAGAGCGGCGCTCAAAAGAGAAAGGACAAGAGACAACAAGGATATGTAACAGCTAAACTGACAAAATTAGAAAAACAAATGTGTCATACATCGTCCTCGAAATCGAGCGCCAACGTTAGCAATGTTGACACGCAGTGGCAGCCGGAGCCGGAGGCTAACGATAGCTCACCTGCCTCACCACCATCATTGCCATCTAGCTCCACAAGTGAAGCTGTATCCGTGGCCGTGGCTGTGCAACCTTCTTCTCCAGCCAGCCAGGAGGAGAGGCTGGATTTGGCTGTGCCCGGCGGTGGTCCAACAGTTCCCCCAAGGGCCCCAACCAATAGGGGACTCTATGGCGCTATTGAGACCCCCGACGCCAAGGTCAAAAGCTATATTATAGCAACCGGTCTATGTAGGCCTACCGGCCCATTCCCCAGAGACCAACATCAAGAAAACAGGTGTAATCCTCTTCTTAGTTCGCTGTGCCGTTGTCAGGCTGTGGTGGTCTGAGGCCAGGGCACGCTGTTGTTGATAGCCTATACATGTGGCACTTCTGAGTGGTTGTGTATTTCCGTGCGTGTGTGAGCGCATAAGCGTGCGCTTATGTCTGGGGCGATAGGGGGGAGGCCCAAAACAATATTTGCACCGGGGCCAATCACAACCTTGTTACGCCACTGGATGGGGAGCTGTTACGAATAGAGAGTGGGCCTTCTCAGTGACGCTGGGTCAGAGCTGCATCGATGCGGTCTGTCATCGCAGGTCAGAGTACGTTAATGCGGACCTTCCTCCTCCTCCTCCTCCTCCTCCTCCTCCTCCTCCTCCTCCTCTGAATTTCACAGCTGTACCACGTGGTCAGGCAGACTGTCAGCTTTAACGCAGCTGCCCTGCTCCCTGCTGAACCGACTGCTCACCCCCTGCACCACCTATACACCCAGCATTAGGGGGAAATGCATTACAGTAATCAGATTACATTTGTCTGTAACGCAGTAATGTAACACTTACATGTAACAGCAGTAATAACATTACACTTAATAAGCTTGTTACTCGTGTTACTTTAAGGTCTTCAACTTTCTGCATAACGGGAGGACAGAAAATAAATCAAACGTCCCTTTTCGTTTGCGCTGCACTCGCGAGTTCACGGTTGAGACAACGGAGCAAAACGTTTAATACACATTTAAGCTCAAACACACTGTTTTATGAACATATAGGTTCACCTGCTGAATTAAAAACAGAACAAATGAAGCAAAGAAAGTGAAAACCATAAAGCAGATTCAGGCAGTAGGCGTATAGATTCACACTTGAAGTATTAGCCTACAGAACAGTACAGCTGACAGAGAAGAGAGAACATCTGATCCTTTACAACAATTAAAATAAGGAGATCTCCTGCTATTCTCTGTGTTATATCATTTAACGTTATGTTTGGGACTGACAAAACAAGACATTCAAAGACATAACTGAACTTTAACAAACTGGGATGTAGTGACAGTTTTCTCTTTCTGAGAATGATAGTTCGACTTATCGATAGCAATCACTATTTTTCTAACCAATTTATCATTCAAGTGATTTTTTACACTGTTTCAGCTTCTGAAATATAGAGATTTCCTGAATCAATTTGAGTTTTGGACTGACAAAATAAGCCTACACCCCTCTGTTCTCTCCACACAAACTCCTCTCAAACACAACCCTCCTCAGTGAGCTCTGGTGCAACGGGCAGTAAAAAAAGAGCTAAAGGGGTAAACATCTGAAAGAGATGGAGGATCAAATGTGAGATCAAAAAAGAAAGACTTGAACGAGTGGTCGCAGCAGAATAAATTGGGGCCCAAAAGTGGAAAAATACAGCAGATACAAGAATAGGTTGACTAGAGTAAAGAGAGAGATCAATATATTCACCATTCAAGTTATTTTTTATGTAACATTTTTTGTTTTTAACATCTAAAATATGTACATTTCCGGCCTTCTCGGTTTTATTTCATATTAAAGTGACAATCTATAGGTTTCAGGCTCACTGTAATGTCCTGTCTAAGTGTGTACACTGATGGTTTCACATCACATTTGTGTGAATCGCACGGTGCAACGCGCAGAAGCAAAAGGGCTAAAAGACGGAGAGAGTTGGAGGATCAAATGTGCGATCAAAAAACAAAGATCAAAAGGAAAAGACTGGAACAAGCGGTCACAGCGAATTGAATTAGGGAGCAAAAGTTGAAAAATACAGTAGGAGTAGAAAGGAAAGAAGGGAGTGGGAGTGATAGCTGCTTCCCCGGAGAGGAATGGAGGAATAGATACAGTAAAGAGACAGATAAAGCCCCATTAACTGCTGCTTGCAGCTGCTTTCTCAGGCTCCGCCACCACATGACTCCCCCTTGATGTTTGTTTATCTTTCTTATTATTTATTCCCCTAATTGCTGCGTGTCTGCCGTCTAAAACAGGCAGCGCTCACATCATTAAATACACAGGGCCGACATGACTTCACAGAGACAGACTTAGAGGAGAATGGACAGAGAAACACACACAGGCTGGAAACTGATGTGTACTACATGCCATGGCTATTAGATCATTATTACAGACCATTGAGTTCATGCAGATATGCAGGAAATACATATACAGTAATCATTACTACAAACATTTGTGTTTTCATCCAACTAAAGGGTTTTACAGTATATTGTATGTTTTGGAGGATACACAATTGCCGGACGGATAATGTTCATATGCAATATTTTTTCAACAAAGAGTGATTTCTTGTATCGTCACAGGGACGTGGTCGGGATACAAACCTATTCTTTGACCCCACAGAGGCCTTCCCATCCTGCATGGGTGGGTTTAGGTTACAAAAACACTTTGATAATGATAAATCATGGTCAGGTCAAATATTTGGAAAGTACACATATCCTGTCTTAAGTTGCCATTGATTTTTTTTGACCACACCGTTTCTGTGACGTTTACTTTAAAGTGCTTTGTGTTGCTTTAACACAACCATTAAAATGTTAACTATATACCACAAATGAATATTGTTTTACAAGAGCAAAAGAACAACTGAGATAGGAAGTAAGATCAAGTTCTGCAGTGACATTAAGTCTTAACATTTTAGAAACTTGAGAGATAGATGTTGAATAACTTTTACTAAAATCCAGTATCATATTTCTTAAAGAACAGACATATTGGTGCGAATTGGTGATATATGATTGTATTCTATATGGATGAAAAACCGAAGCAAAAGTTGAGAAATATTACCCCCTGTAGGTTGGAGGAAGGTAACCTGAAGGGACATACAAATAGTAACTTAAAATCATACAGACAAATGACAAGATGCTATTTAGCAGCTGACATTATTCATTAAGGACTTGGTAAGCACAACATACCGTTGCTTATTTGTATTAAGAAGTCTATCTTGGATTTATTTCAGTATTCTCATTTTGTGTTAATGCCTTTTTTTTTGGTGGCACTTAAAAAGGTCCTAACACCTTATGTTTGGTTGCCCTGCTGGTCGACACGCATGTCGTTTCACCACTAATACAAGCTGTAACCCAATCAACCAGGATTTAACTCCTCACGTTTTTAACTTCAAGCTAACCAGTCCTTTAAATCAAAAAGTATTACATTACATTACATTGCATTTAGCTGACGCTTTTATCCAAAGCGACTTACAATAAGTGCATTCGACCAGGAAGATACAACCTTTAAGAAAACAGAATCATATAAGTACATCAGGTTTCATAGAGCCAAACATTTCAAGTGCTACTCAACTGGCATTTAGAAAGCCAGCCCTTTATTAGTATATAAGTGCTTTGTTAGTAATTTTATCGCTCGAAGTGGAGTCTAAAGAGATGAGTTTTCAGTTTGCGTCGGAAGATGTGTAAGCTTTCTGCTGTCCTGATTTCAATGGGGAGCTCATTCCACCATTTTGGAGCCAGGATAGCAAACCCACGTGTTTTTGCTGACGGGAACTTGGGTCCCCCTCGCAGTGCGGGTGCAGCGAGCTGTTTGGCTGATGCAGAGCGGAGTGCACGTGCTGGGGTGTACGGTTTAACCATGTCCTGGATGTAGGAAGGGCCAGATCCATTCGCAGCATGGTACGCAAGTACCAGTGTCTTGAAGTGGATTCTAGCAGTTACTGGAAGCCAGTGAAGGGAGCGGAGGAGCGGTGTGGTGTGGGAGAATTTGGGAAGGTTGAAGACCAGACGAGCCGCTGCATTCTGGATGAGATGCAGAGGTCGGATGGCACATGCAGGTAGACCAGCCAGGAGGGAGTTGCAGTAGTCTAGGCGTGAGATGACGAGAGCCTGGACCAGAATCTGCGCTGATGTCTGGGTCAGCTGGGGACGTATCCTCCTGATGTTGTAAAGCGTGTATCTGCAGCAGCGGGTTGTAGCAGCGATGTTTGCAGTGAAGGACAGTTTGTTATCTAGGACCACACCCAGATTCCTTGCAGTCTGAGTCGGGGAAACAACAGAGGTGCCGATGTTGATTGTTAGGTCAAGAGTGGGACAATCTTTACCCGGAAGGAAGAGCAGTTCAGTCTTGTCAAGGTTGAGCTTGAGGTGATGAGCAGACATCCACCGAGAGATGTCTGCTAGGCAAGCAGAGATGCGTGCGACGACCTGGGTCTCTGAGCGGGGAAAGGACAGAATTAGTTGGGTGTCGTCAGCGTAGCAGTGGTATGAAAAACCATGCGGGCTAATGACAGACCCGAGCGAGTTTGTGTACAGGGAGAAGAGGAGGGGACCAAGAACCGAGCCCTGAGGGACCCCTGTAGTTAATTGACAAGGGTCGGACTCGGACCCTCTCCAAGTAACCCTGTAGGTGCGGTCGTTGAGGTATGAGGTGAGGAGGGAAAGTGCAGTGCCTGAAACTCCAAGTTCTTGGACAGTGCGAAGGAGGATCCGATGGTTCACCGTGTCGAATGCAGCAGACAGGTCCAGAAGGATGATGACAGAGGAGAGGGAGGCTGCTTTAGCAGTGTGCAGTTTGTCAGAGACAGCAAGGAGAGCAGTTTCTGTTGAGTGACCTGCCTTGAAACCAGACTGGTGCGGATCCAGAAGGTTGTTCTGATGGAGATAAGAGGAGAGTTGTTTAAAGACAGCGCGTTCAAGTGTTTTAGACAGGAACGGGAGGAGAGAGACGGGTCTGTAGTTAATAACATCAGACGGGTTGAGAGTGGGTTTCTTTAGGAGAGGGTTTACTCTTGCCTCCTTGAGACTGTTTGGAAAGTGACCAGAAGTTAGAGAAGTGTTGATGAAATGGGTGAGAAATGGTAGAATATCAGGAGCGATAGTCTGAAGGAGGTTTGAGGGGATAGGGTCCAGAGAACAGGTGGTAGGACGGGCAGAGGTAACGAGGGTAAGAACCTCACTTGGAGAGAGAGGGGAGAAGGAGGTCAGTGTGTGGGTGAAGGGAGGGTCTGGTGACCCAGCGGTGAGTAAAGGTGAGTCAGAAAAAGAAGAGCGAATATCATCAACCTTTTTTTCAAAATGGTTAACAAAGTCGCTTGACAGAAGGGAGGAGGGGGGAGGTGCTTTGGGGGGGTCCAAGAGGGTGGAGAAGATAGAAAATAGTTTTTTGGGATTGGAATAGGAAGATTGGATCTTATCTTGAAAGAAAGTGCTTTTTGCCTGAGAGATGGAAGCAGAGAAAGAGGAGAGGAGAGCCTGATAGGTTAGGAGGTCGTCAAGGTGTTTGGATTTCCACCATTTCCGCTCTGCTGCCCGAAGGATGGTTCTATTAGCACGCAGTGCATCATTTAGCCAGGGAGCAGGAGGGGACTGACGAGCCGGCCGCGATGTGAGAGGACAGAGAAAGTCCAGAGAGGATGAGAGAGTCGAGAGGAGAGTTTTTGCAGCAGCATTTGGAGGCAGGAGTTGGAACGAGTCAGAGGAAGGGAGGGCTGAGAGCACCGATGAGGTAAAGGTAGAGGGGGAGAGGGAACGGAGGTTACGGCGGACAGGAGCAGAGTTAGAAGAGATGAGGTTGTTATGTTTGGAAAGGGGTAGAGAGAATGAAATGAAGAAGTGATCGGAGGTGTGGAGCGGGTTTACAGAGAGGTTAGAAGTAAAGCAGTTCCTTGAGAATATGAGATCAAGGACATTGCCAGCTTTATGAGTTGGTGGGGATGGAGACAGTGAGAAAGCAAAGGTGGTTAACAGAGATGTTAGTTCAGATATCTTCCCTGTCTGGAGGTTGAAATCGCCGAGAAGTACAGCGGGAGGGCCAGTTTCAGGGATGTGTGAGAGGAGATTATCTAACTCCTCCAAGAAGTCCCCCAAGGCGCCTGGTGGACGGTAGAGAACAACAATGGTTAATTGTATAGGATGGGTTACTGTGACGGCATGGAATTCAAAGGTGGAAGGAGTGAAATTAGGTAGCTTGAAGAGGGAAAAGCTCCATTTGGGAGAGAGCAGGAGACCAGTGCCACCTCCTCTGCCAGAGGGTCTGGGTGTATGGGAGAAGGAATATGCTGTGGAGAGAGCTGCTGGGGTGGATGTGTTGGATGGAGTGATCCAGGTCTCCGTGAGAGCAAGGAAATCCAGAGACTGCAGGGAAGCGTAGCCAGAGATGAAGTCAGCCTTAGGAACAGCTGACTGGCAGTTCCACAGGCCCCCTGAAACGAGATGTTGGATCTCAGTGGAGCATGTGGGATAGACGAGAGCAGGCCGGTGAGATCTAGGAGAAACACGGGGCCAGTGATAATTGCGAGAAGACACATGAACAGGAATGCAGAAAATACACATGATTAAAGCATGAGGGGCTAGAGAACCCAAGAGAATTGAATAAAACTAAATAACACCAGCGATACTTGGCGCAATCAGAGTAGGATTTGCCTCCTCTTTGCCTCCCACGTGACTCACACAGGACTCTTAATGTCTTTGTCAGTCTTCGTCAAGCTGACGCTGAAGCTGACACTCCAGGAAAATGCAACTTAAGATGGATACCTGATTGCTCAGTTCTCACAGCTTTGGGGGCACGCCCCTGTAATTAGTTAACTATTTTCTGCTGATGGGCGACAGCAGAGTCTTCCTGCCTATTGAAATGCACACTTGAGGGGCGTGACTCACTGAGACCTGAGCAGATCTGAGATTTTAAAATCTCTCAGAAATCGCCGTTTTAGCTACAATAACTACAGAACAATTATACAGAGTAGAATAAATGAAACAGAGAAGTCTATTTAAACAAGAATATAACTTACAGTGATTGCTGAGTCAGTATCGATAGTGTCCTCGCCGATTCTGGAAGCACACTGAGTTATTCTGATTTGAAATGCGCTATTTAAAATGTTTTTGCACTTCCCGCAATCAGCAGAGTCTTCCTGCCTATTGAAATGCACACTTGAGGGGCGTGACTCACTGAGACCTGAGCAGATCTGAGATTTTAAAATCTCTCAGAAATCGCCGTTTTAGCTACAATAACTACAGAACAATTATACAGAGTAGAATAAATGAAACAGAGAAGTCTATTTAAACAAGAATATAACTTACAGTGATTGCTGAGTCAGTATCGATAGTGTCCTCGCCGATTCTGGAAGCACACTGAGTTATTCTGATTTGAAATGCGCTATTTAAAATGTTTTTGCACTTCCCGCAATCAGCAGAGTCTTCCTGCCTATTGAAATGCACACTTGAGGGGCGTGACTCACTGAGACCTGAGCAGATCTGAGATTTTAAAATCTCTCAGAAATCGCCGTTTTAGCTACAATAACTACAGAACAATTATACAGAGTAGAATAAATGAAACAGAGAAGTCTATTTAAACAAGAATATAACTTACAGTGATTGCTGAGTCAGTATCGATAGTGTCCTCGCCGATTCTGGAAGCACACTGAGTTATTCTGATTTGAAATGCGCTATTTAAAATGTTTTTGCACTTCCCGCAATCAGCAGAGTCTTCCTGCCTATTGAAATGCACACTTGAGGGGCGTGACTCACTGAGACCTGAGCAGATCTGAGATTTTAAAATCTCTCAGAAATCGCCGTTTTAGCTACAATAACTACAGAACAATTATACAGAGTAGAATAAATGAAACAGAGAAGTCTATTTAAACAAGAATATAACTTACAGTGATTGCTGAGTCAGTATCGATAGTGTCCTCGCCGATTCTGGAAGCACACTGAAATGCATGTTTATTTGCACAACCTAAAACTATTATTCCCACACACAAGACAATACAGGGATATAATCCCCAAGGTCACTTCAATTTATAGACTAAAGGTGACAAGGAACCAAAGTTCTGATTACTGATCAATATTCCTGAACAACAGGACAACATACCTTACAGCGGAATACAGAAGCAATTATTGATGCCATGGTGGGATGTTTAAAAAAAAATAAAAATGTTGTGATAATGCTTGATAGGAAACTGGAAATATCAGCAGTATTAAAGTGCAGTGTTTGTTGACCCACGCATCCTTCTTCCCTGCACTTTGTGTCTCTATAATAACGTTCATGACTTCTTGCTTTGTTCCCAACAAACAAGAGTCATAGTTCTTACGAAAGCAAAGAGCTTTTGTCGCTTTAGCGTAAATACAAGTGGTTTTTACCCATTTGCTGAAAAGAACGATACTCTTATTTTTCCTGGGTCCCCAACAGACGGATAAACAGAAGTATCGACCCATAAGTACACCACCTAATTAAAACACCACCTTGTGTGTGTGGTTTGCGAATGTAGACTGGAATACATTTGAATCACTTACTTCCCTCTCTTCTTAGACTTTCTTTCTCCCCCAGCTCTTGCCCTTCTTTGTCTTTTCCTCCCCTCACCTTCTCTCATTTCCTCCCTCTTGCTCTCTGAGTAAATAGACAGGGTTATGATGGATCCAGCTGTCCCGTCTTAACTTCCTTCAGCTGAGAGCTGCTACTCCCCACTTTGAAGACTTTGCAGTGAAGGCAGACATCTTGCACATTAACATATGATTGTGCCCATGTATTATTTGTGTGTGGAGGGACCGAAGAAGGGGGATCGGGAGAAATCCCAGTGCAAGCTGTCATCCGAAAGAGAGGGAGCTTAAGAGACATGGCACTTGAAAAGTCGGAGTGTCACATCATTCATGCGGAAGGAGTGCAAGGCAAGAAGTACTTTAGGTCTTCCTGGTGCTGTACTGTGTGGCAGGAGTCAGAGAAAGCAGGTCAAGGGGATGGATCGTCCTCCAAGTTTCAACCTGAGAGCGTCTCCTTGCTTTAAAGGGAACCTATTCTGCAAATTTTCAGCATTTTCAGCTTCATATCAGTATGTAGTGCCTCTACTAATGTCTCCATGCTTTAATGTTCAAAAATCTTTCTATTTTTCTCATACTGACTGTGCTGCAGCACCTCTTTTCACCCTCTGTCTGAAACCAGAGCCCAGTCTGCTCTGATTGGTTAGCTGGCTAGCTCTGTTGTGATTGGCCAACCGCTTAGAGATGTCCCGCCCCTTAGCCTATCAGTTACAATGTGTTGGATTCCATAGTGATGTCACTATGTTCCTGAAGTAAACAAAGGAGTCCAATGGAGGCGTTTCAAGTAGGGTTGGGAGGGGCAGAGGGGCGGGTGGGGGCAAGTCAGTGTGTAGGAGAGAACAAAAGGATGTTAGCCTTTGCAGACCATTTCAATTCACAAAAACCTACTACATGAAACAGAATAGGGCATTTTATAACCATTTAATTACATATTTAATCACGGTATACTCATGGATACAAATGAATGCACGCTTTACCCCAACTACGCAGTATGTCACCTGTCTGGATAATTGACACACATTTCCGCTCAAGCAATTAAGCCTGCAAGACCCAAAACTGCACGGCATCACACGTAGACAATCGCAATTCTTCAGTATTGATTTTAAACTACATCTTCTAGATCCTGCACTCAGGTGTGCTTCCACTTTCTAGATGAGACGGGTGAGATTTACCAGCGCAGATGCAGGAGATGAGAAGCAGTGATATGTTCCGGCGCTGTCAGTCACTCAATCCAGGCCTCTGCTTCTCTGATCTGTTGTCTGGCTTCGTCGCTCTCAGATAAATGCATCACACACACACACACACACACACACACACACACACACACACACACACACACACACACACACACACACACACACACACACACACACACACACACACACACACACACACACACACACACACACACACACACACACACACCTACCTGTCTCATTTCGCACACATTCGCTTCAGTCTCTATTCTCTCTATGAAAAAGAGATGTTCAATTTCCCTCCCCGCTAAGTGGACAGCTCGTGTCCTTCAGAAAGCATGCAGGAAACAAGGCCTTGTCGGAGGATGGATTCTCCCTGGCGCATTATTTCAGCTTGTCCAGGTGATCAGAGGGAAACATGGGTAATTTATAGGACGGCCCCTTGATGTGAAACACAACTCCCCATGATCGACTGTCTCCATTTGTTTCCCCTGTGAGGCCTACTGTGTGTTTCTAACTTTAAGTCATTCTGTATGGAAAGTAATGTTGGGTTGAGGTTGCTAGCATAAACCACCAAAAAAAAAGTGATGAGAAAAAGCTGATGAGTTGTGAGGAAGGAAGATTGAAGTAGTCATCTCGCCAGAATACAGCGGCCATTCTTTGAATATTTGATGCAGACGAATAGCTGTTCACTCCAGTGGAACAAACTGGATTGGAGTCCAGTCGCTCATCTGGAATAGGCTGTAATTTAAAGTCGTTGCCGCAGAATGTCCTTAAGATCCTCATTTCCTTCCAAGAAGAACTTCAACCTTCAGCCAGCTGGGCCCTGCCCTCCGTGGTCGCACCGTGCACACACACACAATATGTTTATGCACTTACGCACACTTGAGCACACACACTCAAGATACTTGAATTTCCGGGCAGTAATTGAAAACAACAATCTGCTCCAAAAGGGCGGTCTGGGATAGCGAGTGGGTAAACAGATTACCAACTATCTTGGACCTACAGTACTTTGCATTCCTCTTTAGGAAAAATATATACTTTTTTTCAACTATTTCATGAAGCAATTAAAGGTTTCAAATGTATGTCCAGTGAATCATGACCATTGACTTTTGATATTGATCCATACTTTGTCGAAGAGTAGGATGTCCAACAAGCCGTTTAGGACAGAGAGTGAATACACATATAGTATACAGAGATGCTGTATGAGAAACCAATGTGAGTTTGGAACATTGAACAATGTAAATCTATTCTAGTAGACCTCAACGATGGAATTATGATCAGTAGAAATGGCCATGTCACTTGTAGGCCTACATGGTGATTTACAGTGACTGCTTGGTAAACAACAAATTACGAGCAACCGTGTTTACTTTAATCCTACGCTCCTAATCTTGTTTAATCTTGTTTTACAATAATTACCATAATGCAATTCACCTACAATAGATCTGTTGTCCGTCTCTGCTCAGACCTTTAACACGCACCACTTTTTTCTCCTCTTATTGTGAGAACCCCGTAACACCTAGCATCATTAACACTTATCAGTGTGTGATTGCAGGTCCACTTTCTGCCTTATGTCATCACATCTCACCTTTGCCATCTGTGTGTTCTCCTCTCTTTTGAAAGGTGTAAGTGTAACCTCCACTCCTCCCAGTGCCTGCTGCTGGACGGGAACCTCCAGTGCCAGTGTGAACACAACACCACGGGCCAGGACTGCCAGCGCTGCAAGAAGGGCTTCAAAGCCAAGTCCTGGAAGGCAGGGTCCTACCTGCCGACCCCCAACGGGACCCCCAACTCCTGTACGTACCTCAAACAACTTCACCCGTTCATTCTGTGGTGATTCAACTCATCATTCTGACTGTTACATAGTGCTGACTAGCTAAATGTCTGTCAGCTCGCTTTACCGCTTTACCGGAAACGACTATTGATTGATCTAAATTGCACTACTTAAATATGTTGCAATACTATACTGCAGACAGGGAAAGTTTCCTCTAAAGGCCTGGACACTGCTGCATTTAGGATAGTTTGTTCTGTGTTTAAAAGAATGAAAGGTTTGTACAGTAAAGGACAGCTACATGTAAAGCTAGCAGATGATTAGCTTAGTTCAACACAAAGACTGGAGGGAAACAGCTAGCCTGGTGCTTTAAAGACAATAAAGTCCTTGCTAAATAATTAAGATATTGTATTTAATATATCCCTGGAAGAAGTCCAGCACATCATCCCGTATAAAAAGGCTAATTGTCACCTTTACACTTTTTTTTGTATAGGTAAAATAAATCGGATAAACGTATTGTAATAATTGTTTTGCTCAAAATGTTTTAGTATGAAGATTTTGTCACCGTTGTGCACAGCGAGGCTAGATTTGTACAATCTTTTTCTAGTCTTTTTGATAATGTAAGCTAATGCTTTGTATCCTGGTAACTGATGTCATTTAACACATATAATAAGTATTTAGTGACAAGATGAAGTCTGCAAATTAGAGACTTTATCCTGACAGGGACAATAGTACTTATCTAGTTATATTTTATTATTTTATTTATTCTATACCATTTTGCTCTTGTAACAATCCCAGCTTCTCCTGAAGCATTAACGCAATTCATTTGATTGTTTTTAATCAGAATTCATGATGACATATTTGTTCAAATCTAATGTACATGCAGTGTTCTGCATTTTCCTTGCTTGATGAGTGTGTAGGTTTATAATCACTGTGAGATCCTGAATGAGAAGCAGAATGAAAGGAACGAGTTCAAAGGAACACAGTTGAGAGAAGATGACGGAGGAACTGAGTTGGGCGAGTTGTCGTCACCTCGCTGCAGAGAGCAGATCAGAGCGCTGTAACAGTGCAGAGTGCGTGGGGGGAATCCTCTCTGAGAGTGGAGCCAGCTACAGTAGAAAGCTATGATAAAATAATAATCTAGGGCAGCCCCTCCCTAGTTTTCTCCCTTCAAACCAACATAGACACACTCACATGCGCAGAAAGAAACCCAGTCAGACACACCTGTACTGTACCTGCTCACACACTGCAGAGAATGGCTCTATTGTCAGCATTTTTTTTTTTTTTTTTAAATCATGCTGTTATTTCTAACCCAGTTCTATACCGACACAAGCCTTCAGAGCTTCATCACCGTGCTTTCAAACCACTGAATCCCATTAGCAGAATAAAAAAATTCAAATGTTTGCAGCTTGCTCTGTTGAAATGCTACAAAGAATTCTCACGAAACAGTTTGGTCTCTACAGAGTGCATTATGCATGCCAAGCTAGGCTAACTATAAATACAATCTCGGAAAAACACGCAAAAAAGGCACAACGTTTGGACTCAATTGAAGCAAAGTGGCAGCGCTCTCTTAAAACATACATATATGATGAGGGGCCTCTGATTTTCTAGAAGAATAAAAGGTTGAATCGGGGACTAAAGGAGCAGGCGGTAGACACCCAGTAATTACTTGAAGACAGCAAGAGGTCGACTACAGCAAACCTTATTTAGCAGAACGGCTCTTAAGCCCTCTCCGCCTCCTGAGTCTGATGAATGAGGCAGAGTCAAGTCTTTGGGCAAATTGAATGCATAAATAAACAAGTTCTCATCTCCTCTCCCTTTTTCTTATTCTCTTTCAGGTACAATTGCTGGTTCCCCCTCCGGTTCTAGTAAGTAATAATGCAAAGCAAAATAAGAGGGGGTGGTCTTCCACTCTCCCTTGCTTCCTGTATTGTCTCTCCCCCTTTTTGTTGCATTTGAAATGTCATTTTTAACCCCCCTCTCTGTACGTCTGCTAAACCCTCGCTCTCCCCTGTGATGTTCAGCTGGCTCTCGTCAGTCCCTTCTCTCTCCCTGCGTCTCCTCTCTGCTTCATTATTAATAGGCCTCTCTGTCGCCATGTCCTTTCATCACAGCACATCACACCAACCTGCAGGAGGAACTCTTCCACAGCCCTGCTCTTTCTTATTTAGACTAAAAGACAGTGCTGCGGAGGGATTGAAGGAAGCGAGACAGGGAGAGAAATGGTGGAGAAGGAGGATGTGGGCATATGTTAGTGAGTTGTAATGCAGTGTGATTCCGGGTGAGGAGCTCGGGGAGGCAGGAATAAAAGGGAATTTGATTAGGGATTCTCTCTGTGGAGAGGCTCTCAGCCTCCGAGCTGTTAGACAGAAACGATCGGCAAAGTGGCAACATCAACTCTGACAGCACGGGGCGGTTCTCCACATGGCCGGACAGTAACAGGCTGATGCATGGGTAGACTCAGCAATTGGACTGCACTGCAGAAGTTTTGAAAAGGTCTCC
This sequence comes from Notothenia rossii, assembly GCF_949606895.1. NCBI lineage: Eukaryota > Metazoa > Chordata > Actinopteri > Perciformes > Nototheniidae > Notothenia > Notothenia rossii. The sequence goes on from NC_136910.1 coordinate 34,519,233, forward strand.
TCTCTGAGTTAGATACAAAATAATGGGTATGGGTTATAAAAGAGAAGAAAGATGCTTGCTAGTGGGCTTAAAATATGTTGAGTGGTTCAGTTTCGGTCTGTTAAATAGGCCTTATTATGTTTTTGGAGGTTTTTCCTTTCCTGTATAGAGGTTTTCGTGCATGTAAATGATCTGCAAAGGTCTGCAAAAATCCCTCCAGAGGGAGTTTCTCTCCCACACACTCCCCCCCCCCCCCCTGCCTGAAACGCCTCCATTGGGCTCCTTTGTTTACTAAAGTAACAGAGTGATATCACTATGGAACACTCGCTCTTCTATTGGCTAGCGCTCCAACACATTGTACTTGTGTTCGGTTGACTTATCACAACAGAGCCAGCAAAAATAAAGAGCTTTTTGAACATTAAAGCATGGAAACATGTCACAGTAGAGACACTACGTACTGATATGAACATGAGCATTTCAGGGCCCCTTTATTCATCGTTTTTACCTATGTTCAACTTCATACAAGACATTAGTGCTCCTGAACATGAGACAGAGGGTGAAGCTGGGGATGAATCTGAAGGTGAAGTGTTGAAGGTGAAATGCAGTGAACACGACTGTGAGGGTGGTCCCAAGGGTGAAGCAGAGAGCACCACAATCATCCTAGAAGCTGAGCTATATACCCGGCTTTTACCCATGAACCTTTGGAGCCCCTTGGGAAGCTGCAAGAAAGTACATTAGCCATAGCTAGAGGTATTTGACAGCTGGAGTTAATTTTATATAAACAACATCCATAATGCACACACTGCGGAAACTTCTTTTTTGACGTGACGGTCTTCACTGTGACTATTCTCAAGAAAAGCCAATAAGCAAAAAAAAAAGTGTATTTCTATTGTAAACAAGTTAAAATGATCTACAGAGACTTGCACATACAGTATCTTCCACTTTGTAAAAAACACTCAATAACTTTCTTTCTATTTATTTGGAAGATTTTCTTTTGAATAGCAAAAGATAATATGATTATGAAGTGGTTTAGAAACTCCTCTTTGACTAATAAAAAGGCTGCTTATTGGTGAATACATTTAAGGGGAGTCGGAGAGTCCTACCTCAATGCTGTTTCTATAAATGAAACAAAAAGTAGAATTCTGCCTTTCTAAATCAATCCACTCCTAATATTAAAACTGTTTTCCTTGGCCAATGTTTCTCCATTGTGGGAACTTTCATGAAAACTGTCATTAGTTTTTTGGTAATCATGCTGACTTCTAACAAACATAAAACCCAAGGTTCAAGGTTCTTTATTTGTCATACGAACATAGCTACAGAGTAATTATGTCGATGAAAATCTTAGGTCACAGGCTTCTCCAACAGTGCAACATACAGAAAAACAGAAAAATATAGTGCAAGTAAACCCAAACTGAAACCAACTTCCTTGGCAGAGGTTTTAATAATAATTTCATTTTAAGTTATTTTAAAACACAATGAAAGGGGCCATGTTGGTTACAATACCCGCTAACTTTTACTAAAGTTTGGAGTATTTGTACATCGCAGCATTTAACTTTTTCACTCACAAGGTTAAGGATCTAAATAGTTGAACTCCTGACCAAAGCTGGTCAAATGAGGCAGCAGCAGTGATGTGGAAACTGAACACAAGAGAATGTTTGTGCGTTTGGTTGTGATTATAAACGCTGAAGAGCAGTGGGTTTGTGTCTGTGTATATATCACGCATAATTCATCCTTCGTGAAGGTCTGAAGCTGTACATCGGCTGATCCCCGGTCATATATCTCTGACGTTAATGCCAGACGTGGGTCGTCCCGTCTTAAGAGTGCTGGCGTCAAACTGTTTGGACAGTTTGACTTTATTTGTTCTGACTGACTGATCTTAAGCAGCCTAGGATGCAAGCAGTTTCTGTCAGACGCTTGAATGTACAGTAAAGTGGACCTCAAAGCCCGGCTCGGCCTCATGCTAAATTTAAACCTGCCATCTTGGTAGGCAGCGGTCCTCTCGTGTTCCTGCAGGAGAACACTTAGGACGTGGGAGGAGCTGCAATGTCTGAAGGAAATCCATTAAGAGTGTTTGTTGAACAGCACAGCACTTTTGTTGTTTGGCTGGCATCGTGCAGGGAAGTCAAAGAACTCAATGATTAGCTGTGATTTAGGAGGGGCTGACAAAAACTTCAATGTTGTAGAAACAGAGTCACAGTGCTGCGAAGGCTTTTTAAATCCTGCTTTGAAGGACGCGGCACATCAAACGCTTTGTTTTCGTTTACCATGACGTCATTTGGACTATATTTCACCAGCATAACTAGGTTGTGATTATTTTCCTTGTCAATTATTCTAGACATTATATTTGGATTTGTTTTTTTTTATCGTTAGGTCAATGCAGAATGTCAGAACATGTCATTCATACATTTTTGTTTTGTCTGAACAACAGTCCCAAGGTATTCAATTGACAATCATAGATTAATAAGGAAAAATCACATTTTATAAACTAAAACCAGTTTATTATTACTATCCAAGCATTAAAATCACTATCAAATGTGTTGACCATTAATTTAATGCCAATCTACTATAATGTATACAAAGAAAATCATTGACACTTTCATCCGAAATATCACATTTAAAGAGCTAATGAGATTCAAGTTGTATCTTTTTTCAGACACACTTATTACCAAATACATACTATATATTCACATAATGCAATATATCAAGTTTTAAAATCAGTACATACATAACCCCTCACACAGTTGCACTTTTAGGACACCAGGACGATCATCGCAGAGTATTACTGCCTTTTTCTTCCGCTATCCCAGATTTAGAGAAGTGTATTTGACTTGAGCCTGACCCTGACGGGAGTATACCCTTGTCATCTGTGTGTGCGTGCGGGTGTGTTTGTGTGTGTGTGTGTGTGTGTGTGTGTGTGTGTGTGTGTGTGTGTGTGTGTGTGTGTGTGTGTGTGTGTGTGTGTGTGTGTGTGTGTGTGTGTGTGTGTGTGTGTGTGTGTGTGTGTGTGTGTGTGTGTGTGTGTGTGTGTGTGTGTGTGTGTGTGTGTGTGTGTGTGTGTGTGTGTGTGGTGCATGTGTGCATGCTTGGAGTTATGGCGGGCATATGGTGCAGTTCAGTGAAACCAATAAATCATCTTCCTCCACTCTTTTTTCTCCCGGGGATCTGAGGTCTTAGGTTCTATTCTCACAGAGCGGCTGCCACTACTGTTTGTACGTACAAACACACACACACACACACACACACACACACACACACACACAAACTGATACACATGTAGCTGAAGTTCCTGTGACATTCATAAGTAGATCACATTACAACATAATCCATCTTGAATGACATCATCTCTAATCTCAGTTATCTTCTCTAGCTCACAGTTGCATTTAAATATGCATTAAAAGAGGCGTGTTTATTATTTGAAAATACGATATATATATATATATATATATTGGGATTTTTTTCTCCAATTTTCATCGACGTAAAAATTGGTTGTACAACAAATATTTTACCTCCATACAGTAGGGCTGCAAATATTTTCCTTGTCAATTAATCTAAAGATTGGATTTTTTGATTGGTTTAATTAGTTAAGGGTGAGTGGAAATCTACCCATCTTACATTTTTCCAAGATTTACAAAATAACTGCGAACCCTAAACGACTGATTTATGGCCATGTAAGCAAACAAACAGGTTTTATAATGATGTGTGGCTGTAACTACATCACATTACAACATAAGCCATTTTGAATGACATCATCTTTATTCTCTGGACCCTAACTGCATTTACACATGCATTTGTTGCAGAAATACCTGTACGGAAAACGACATTTGTGAACTATTTAAAGAGAAGAGTTAAGGCAGTTTGGGATTTACATTTTTGTATTTCTTGCTCCACATAAAAAATGGCTACACAATTCATATTTTCTGTTACATTACCTAAAACCTGATCAAGCACATGCCATATTAAGTATGTAATGTAGGATATGCATTGTATAATAAATGTTTGGATCTCGTCTGTAGTTTGTGCTGCCGAAGCAGACTCATCCTTATACACATTAGCAGCATGTCATCGCAGTTTCACCCTTTGTCCCTGTCCCAGTTAAGTCTCGGAGCATGCTCAGATGAGGATTAGCGATCTATTGGCAAGAGAGTCTGATCCACAGCGGAGGCAGCCCATTGGTCGGCTAAAAAGATGGGCATTCGGCGAAGGGGAGAGGGGAGGTCAGACAAAATCCTAAAACCCAGTCATACATCTACCTATATACAGCATCCAAAAACCGTGACCTCACATGACTTCCCAGAGCCGCAGAATAACCTGAATACAGAACATTTGCAAACACACACTGCTACGCCAGACCAACCACAATCCTCTCCACCTTCCCTGCATTTTTATAAAGCTTGAACTTGCCCTCAGACTGAGATAGATTGGATCATGTCTGGAAAATCATGTGACATATTAAAAACATCCATGCAGTCACTCCGGGCGCCACCATTAGGTGTTCTGGATAAAAACGTTAACTGGTGCTGAATCACAATGTCTTCATTAGCGCAGAGTTAAATCAATGTCCATCACTGCGCTAATAAACGATGAGCATGCTGAGACTGACAGGTGACATTAAACGTTATTGTTATCATTTCTTCGGCTACATTAATACACGGCACAAATGATCTCATTATATGCAAATGCATCAGTGTGGAGGACACCTGAAGTTGTGTCCGAGCAGGGACTGTGCACTGTATGCTTGCTGTGTGTGTGTGTGTGTGTGTGTGTGTGTGTGTGTGTGTGTGTGTGTGTGTGTGTGTGTGTGTGTGTGTGTGTGTGTGTGTGTGTGTGTGTGTGTGTGTGTGTGTGTGTGTGTGTGTGTGTGTGTGTGTGTGTGTGTGTGTGTGTGTGTGTGTGTGTGTGTGTGTGTGTGTGTGTGTCAGTGAATGAGTCCATCTGCACAAACAGACAGGCCCACGTCACAGATTATGTAATGAATCAGCTTAGATTGTTTGCTGCAATGCATGAGAGAGTGATGGCGCTGTTGCATGGCTGAAAATGACACTAAGAGCTTTTTACTTCTACATGCAGATTCCTTATCCTCCAGCGGCTCCGTTTATGGGGTTGGAAACTCACATTTCAGCCCTCTAAACCCTCATCATCCTGATCTAAGTGAAGGTAGGCTCTTGCAAAGTATAGGTTACATCATAATAGTAATGTGATTATACTAGAATAGTTAGAATAGATGGTTAAAGTTATAAAAACTCCTGCTTATATTGATAAGTTAGAGATTACAACTCCTTTGCTAGCCCTCTTTTGTGCCCGCTAGATGCTTTCTCTATATCTGTTTTCCACATTTAGTTGAACATATATATATATAACAATGGAGGTGGATAACCGACTATCCTAGAGGGAACATAAATATTAGAACTAGAAGATTAATGCTACTTTCTCTAACCGTAGGATAGAAATCAGGCAACCAAACCATGTTAGATAACATAACACTTAATTCAGCTGACGCGTTTATCCAAATCAACTTACAATAAATGCAATAAAAAATATATAATATACAAACTCAGATGAACAAGAAACATCCAGGTCCATCCACTTCAGGTTAGCCAAACCAGGGACACTAAATGTATACCAGCCGTTTTGTGTATTCAGATGATGTGGTATTGTATCACTGTACAGAATTCATTCATTGCTGATGTGAAGGTGACACGTGAAAACGTCCGTTATTGTTCATCTCTCAAACTGGGAGATGACAATAACACATATGCACACATCCCCAAACAGCATGGTAAGTGTAAACTAGAGCAACACACTTTGACACACACTGTGATATTTCATTTTACAACCATGATAACAATAGTCACACCTTTAACAGTCACTGTGTTTTACAGAACAAACAAAAAAACAGTTCTCCAGCAGTGAAAGGGTTGTGGAACAGCTTTTGAGTTTAGCCTATCTCAGCAGTGTGAAATCACACCATCACTGTGTGTTCTCACTTCTGTGTGTGTGTGTGTGTGTGTGTGTGTGTGTGTGTGTGTGTGTGTGTGTGTGTGTGTGTGTGTGTGTGTGTGTGTGTGTGTGTGTGTGTGTGTGTGTGTGTGTGTGTGTGTGTGTGTGTGTGTGTGTGTGTGTGTGTGTGTGTGTGTGTGTGTGTGTGTGTGTGTGTGCGTGCTTGTGTGTGTACATTGGGAGGAAATAATGGATAGCTAGGCTTTCTTTGGATAAACAATCTGAGGCTGCATCTCTTATGCTAATGTATTAGCCTGCTCGTTCCTCATTGTATTTACATTATCTGTCCTCATGAAACTAATGCAACAGACACCAGAGCTACAGCAGCAGAAACCAAAGTTATAGACGGCTCCACCCAACTTTCAGACAATGTGTTCGAGTGGAAGAATTGTCAAAAAATTCACGTCTTACCTAAACAATATATTACAGCGTATTCGGCTGTATGGCGGCTGTGGCTCAGTGGATAGAGTGCTGGACTTCGAATCAGGGGGTACCAGGCTCGAGTCCCACTGCAATCAGCATGTCGTTGTGTCCCTGGGCAAGACACTTCACCCCAAATTGCTCCTGTGGGGATTGTCCACATTACTGAATGTATGTAAGTCGCTTTGGATAAAAGCTTCTAACAAGTGACATGTAATGTAATAATGTAATATTATTCAACCTCTATGAGAAACATCATGGGGTTAATGAAATACGTGAAGAATCTGACTGCTCTTTTAATGGCCGACATAGTTATGTTGCGCAGGTGGATGTTATAACTATGTCTGCCATTGGCAAACGAAAAACATTCCGTACAGCTGATTAGGTCCAGATACTTCGCCCTGTGCGCTCTTATAGTGTAGTATATGGGGGTTTTATAAACATGGACATAGGAGAATCATATTTTGTTTATAACCAATGTGAGAATTTAAATAAAATAAAAGTGAAACATTATCATAAACACTCCACATGTTTTAATTCACATGAATCCCCCTTTGTGTTATTGTATGAACATATTTAGACAAATACAACTTTATGCAATATATGCATAATTTGTTAGGCCCACACATCACCTCCATTCAAATAGGTTGAGAAACAGTATTGTGAAAATGTATTTGATCCTTTGAGAGTAATAAAAGTAACGTTCATATTTCGCATTTTGATTTAACAGTGGAGAAAGTTCAAAACAAAAAGGCCCTTCTTCAAATGACGGCATACATTGGAAAATGCTGAATAAGCATTGTGACTTAGATGATCCGCATTGTCATGACCTGTTGTTTCTGTGAACGGCCGATCTAGTTCAATTTTGCGCCTGCAAGTTATTGTGGGAAAGCATTATCTCCTTTCCTTCCTACCAGATGGTCCAGTGTATCCTAAACTAAAGGAGATTATAAGGGAAGTAATGAGGCTACTTTCCTATCATCTAAAGAGCCCAGCAGCTCTTATCATGGCTGCCCCTTAAAAATCTCAGGGCCATTTCAGCTAAATGAACCATTCAACCGCAACCCAGCCCTTTGTATGAGCCCCCACTACATACAAGAGAACCTGACACACTTCCTGTTCCTGCAGAGGTTCCCCCCACTTCAGCAGAGGAGCTCACACCTTCAGAGACCACCCCTGAACACACACATCTGTCTGTCCCAGTCCCAAAGGAGTCCACACATCATCCAGTTGTTGATCAACATAAACACCACCAGTACCATCCAATCACAATGAAGTCTGTCCTGACTCGTCTTTACCATCACAAGAGCCTGCCTGAAACTGAGGGAAAACACTCAGAGCCGAGGCATAGTGAGAGAGAAGGTAAGGCACACCCACAGATGACAGTAGATATAGAGTAGTGCCAGAAAATAGAATAATCTAATTTAGTTACAGCTTGATGGTTTTTATGGGGTGGAACCTCTCTGAAATGGACATTGTTCAGGAGGTGAAAGTGACGTTAACGTCCTCATAAGCTTTTATAATCTTATGTTGTTCAGCATCGTATCACATGTCAGGGACACTTATTCAATTTAGGTTCGTGGCAGTGGAATGGAGTTAATGTGGGTGAGTGAGTGAGATGCAGGATGAGCTCTGTTAGGTTGAGAAACGTCTCAGATGACTCTGTCTTTGCATCATTTGGAGACAGAGAGCGGATTGTTGAGTATCAGCCACATGATCAGAGTGACGGAAAGATGTGAAGACGTAACAGCAGACAGAATCAGATCTAATCCAAAAACATGCCCCTTAACATTAGGAGAATACTCCATGCCAAAATTATAATTTTTATAAAAATCACTCAGCCCGAGTTACCGTGAATTTTTAAAGAAAGTTATCTGGTATGCCTCAACAAGGAAAAAAGTTCAACAAAAATGGAGAACATCTTTGGATGGATTGACGTAAATGGGGGCTCTGTTTAGAAACAGTATATCAACCGTAAATCAAATTACCTATTTACAAATTCTCTCACAACTCGTGCATTATAATTCAAGTGTCGTTTGTCCAGTCATAAGCTCACTACTTCACAAACGTGTACATTCAACAAAAAAACAAAAATATTTACATTTCTGCAAAACACAATACTCGAACAGATGATGGCACAAGCGTGAAACTGTTTATGCAGAAGTGTTTCAAATACTAAAGTTTAAGTGAAAATGCATTTGGGAAGTAGTGAACATAACGAAAGTTTTTGATATAGTAAGGCTGTTTCTAAACCGCAAAACAGCCCAAATGTAATACAAATCATCAAGTCTATTCACTATTCTTTTCACAAATTCAAGGTAGCACATGGTGAGTAATGTATATACAAATTGTCTTTTTGGGGTTAAAATTTGGAAGGAAAATAAATAATATATACTTTATCTTACTGCAGTAAAAAATATTATGTCATAGAGGGGCAATAATACATGAATGTCAAGATTTAAATAAAATGAAGACATGATCTTTGAGGTTCCTCTTATGCGTCTGTGTAAAGTGAACAGGAACTCTGAACGCTGCTTCAGACAGTTCGGGTGAGCTGATTGAGATTAATGCCAAGAACAGTTCAAATCACTCCTGCCCCCAAGGCAGCCCCGGTCCTGAGATGAAATGCATTTATGCTCACTGCTGTGCTACATCAGCCTTTTGAAACAACTGTGATTCAGACTCCTTTTCTCCCACAAGAGAGGATTTGTTCTCCTGTGTGTGTGTGTGTGTGTGTGTGTGTGTGTGTGTGTGTGTGTGTGTGTGCGTGCGTGCGTGCGTGCGTGCGTGCGTGCGTGCGTGCGTGCGTGCGTGCCTGCCTGCCTGCCTGCCTGCCTGCCTGCCTGCGTGCGTGCGTGCGTGCGTGCGTGTGTGAATGCGTGTGAATGCGTGCGTGTGCAGCGGTGACAGATGTTTGAGAGAGGAGGTCCAGTGGGGCCAGAGTCGGACATGAGTAGGGGGAGGCAGGGGTTACTTTGATGAGATGTACTCATGGCATGATGCCAGTTGTGTGAAATGGTCCAGGGTGCTGTGAGAACAGCTGCTGGCGGCCTGTCTCACTGGAGCCCAAGGGAGGGGGAGGGAAGGATGAAGGGGGAGTGAGTGGGCGGGAGATCGCCTGAAGCGGGATGCTCTGCAGGGGAGCAGGATGCTTGCAGAATGCCCCACTCTGAAGAATAACTGGAGACGTACATCGCCGGTGCAAAAACACCTCAAGGGAAACCCAGATGGATGCATGCAGCATTGTATTCTCTGGTGGTGTGGTGATCATTAGTCCCTCAATGACGTGCATGTTGTGGTCGCTTCATGCGATTGGCTAATTATATTTTTTAGTCTGAATCAAATCTGTGAGAAAGACTGTGGTGTTTAGATTTATTGAATTGTGCCCCCTAAAAGGAAGAGGAAGCTTGATCCATAAACTGAACCGGTTTCACATCTCTGTTATTTTATTCGTAGCCCCAAAAACACAAAGAAAAGGATGCTGGGAAAGGCATAAAGCCCTCTGGGAAAGTGGAACATACAGAGAAAAGAAAAAGAAAAGGGAAAATTTGAGCAAGCGACAATTAAAAATGCAGTGAAAGCGGGATGCGTGAGCTAGAGTTGATTTGAGATTCTTTGTGTGAGCACACCGCAGAGAACATTAAATCTCAACATAAGGGGAAGCAATACAATACATGATATAGCATCCTATGAATATTCATATTTTGGGCAAATACACTCTCACCAGATATAGAATAAGATACTCTTCTACTGTAAAAAAGAACAAAGATACAAGCACATACACGAAATTTCAGGACATTCAGATAAAAGGAAGTGCATGTCATTTCTTCCACACGCAGAAGGAAAGTGCCGTGATGAACGAGTTTCTCAAGCTTCTCTGACTCAAAGCTTTTTCCAAAAAATAAAAGAACCAGGGCTGAGGCCCCTGATGATCCACTATCTGACAGAGGGTGAAAGGAAAAGAGAAAAGAAAACAAGGTCCCTGAGGAAAAAGGGGGAAAAGGCAGACGATATCAGTAATCTTAACCCACTGCAGTATCAGCCTAATTATAAAGTTCTTTTTGTTCAGCCTGTAAAACACCTCATGCGTTCTTGTACAAAATCTGATTATATTGGCCTCAAAACAGTAAAGGAGAAGGATCATAAAGCTAGAGAAACTGAAAAGAGCGGCATTATTATTTTATACTTTGTTGTGGCGTCGTTCTTGTGGATTTATATAAAGTAGTTTACTTTTGGTGCTGTAAATATGCAGTAGATAAACTTTTACTATGAGTATAATTTGACAGCACACAATGAAAAGCAGGACCGTAAAAACCTGATAGTCACTCAGCAAAAGCGATGGAGCTAAGTCAAATTGGCACCAATAGTAGGATGAAGGTGAAATGGATAAAGAATGTATTTATCTCCAGATTTATCTTGCTGAGAAAAGGATATGAAGTTGATAAACTATTACAACTTAGTAATAGTTGAACCGTTTCTTTTTTGTGACGACAACTGTGTTTTCTCATGATACATATCATTACGGTGTCAATCTTCTATCTGTGTAAAGTATACAAATCTAATATGATACAATATCTGATTTATACAATCATATACTGATCAAAAGTATGAAAACAGATGTGCAATAGACTAAAATCAAACGTAGAAACTCACAACACATGGCCCCCTAAAAAATAAGGTGAAACAATAGGTGTTTATATAGATTTATTCTTGTTATTTTAATGAACATTGTGGTGTCTTAGTCCATATATCTGAAGGAGAGGTACATGAGACCCATGGCTGCAAAACAACTTCACCTCGACATATGCAAGGTATATTTTTGACTACATAGCGTAGTGATTGTAGCCAAATGTAATTGGGTGTAGTGGTGATGATTTAAAGTATAGAATTTCACATTGTGGTAAACTTGGCAACTTAAAGCAAAACTGTCTCTTATCAAACTTATTTTTCGATTACGGTGTTTCAGTCTCCCACATATTTGAGGGACACTTTCATGAGACTCAAGGCAACAAAACAGCAACCTTACCTGGGCAAGGGAAGGATAGTGAGGAGGAGCAGGAGGATGGTGAAGAAAAAACAACTGAAGAGACAGGTACTGTATATATTGTGTATGTAGAGAGTTAGAGTATATCCACTACAATAGAGTTAATGTAGATGAATGTTGTAGTATAACTTATGCAAACATGTGAAGTACACTACAATGCAACTCTCAACCATGATTCCCTAAAACAATGGAAATAGCAGATATATTTGTAGACTTTTGTTTGTTATTTCAATGGGGAGTGTTGTGTTTCAGTTCCCCTTGAATATGAGGCACTTGTACATGAGGCCCATGAACACAAAACACCGCCATCTGGGCACGTGGCGGAAAGCGAGCATGACGAGCAGAACAAAAGAAAAGGTATCACTTTTATAAGAAGTGAAGGCAAAGTTCTCCAATATTTACATACTTTAGTTTACTTCAGTTGCAAAAAATATGACAAACTTTCCTTAGAAGCTGAACTTGGCAACTCGCCCTCCTGACAGTGGGAAATGCAGAAATGTATCAACACGTTTGCTTTTTAATGTGAATAATATTTGTGGTGTTTCAGTCCCCAACAAGTCTGAGGAGCATGAACTTCAGACTCATGGCCAGAAAACAACAGTCTCATCTGAGCAAGAGGAAGGTACTTTTATGGTATTTAGTGGTAGCAATAATCTTGTAGTTCTATATACTGTAGTCAACCTGTAGTGATGAAAATATGCAGTAGACGAACCTCCTCCACAATTTAAACCTGGCAATTAAGCAAAACATTGCCCCTGTTTTTTTGCCCATGTTTTTTTGCCCATGTTTTTTTGCCCATGTTTTGACTTTTTGTTTGTTGTATTAAAAGACAACTGTTATGTTTCAGTTTCCCACAATTCTGAGGGACACGGACAAGAGACTCTTGGCAACAAAAAAGACTCTCATGGTCACCTACAAGATACTTATGGCCATGTACAAGAAAAGCACGGCCACATAGTGGGGACTGAAGTCGACAAACAAGAGTCATATGACCATTTACAAAAGACTCATAGCCAGGTACAAGAAACTCATGGACATATTGAAGAGACGCATGGCCACCAACAAGAGACTTATGTAAAAGTCCAGGACACTCTTGGCATGGTACAACCAACGCATGTCCATGTTGAAGAGACTCATGGTCACAAACCAGAGATCCATGCTCAAATACAAGAATCACATCGCGTAGTAAAGGAGACTCATGGCCATGTACAAGAAATGAATGGCCATAAATCAGAGAATTATGGACAAGTAAATGACAATCATGGTCACGTACAAGAGACTCATGGCCATGTAAAAGAGATTCATGGCCACAAAGAAGAGATTCATGACCAATTACAAGAGACTCATGGCCATGTACAACCAACACATGACCATGTCAAAGAGACTGAAGTCCACAGATTAGAGATTCATGGTCACTTAAAAGAGACAAAAGGCCACATACCAGATATGCATGGTAACGTTAAAGAGACACATGGCCACACAGAAAATCGTGGTCATGAACAAGAGACGTATGGTCCAACGCATGGCCACGTTGAAGATGCTCATTACCGCAAATCAGAGATTCATGGTAACGTAACAGAGACAAAAGACCACATACGAGACACACATGGCCATGCACAAGAGACTCAAGGCCACATAGTAGGGACTCATACCCATGCACAAGAGACTCATGGCCACAATTCAAAAGACCACATACGAGAAACTCATGGCCACGCACAAGAAACTAATGGCCACAAAGAAGAGACTCATGGCCACAAAGAAGAGACTCATAGACAGAAAGAAGAGACTAATGGCCATGTACAGGAGATGCATAGCCATGTACAAGAGACTCCAGGCCCGGTACAACCAAAACATGGCCAAGTAAGAGAGACTCATGGCCACAAACAACAGACTCATGGCCACATTCTCACTTTTGGCATCGAAGAATCGATGCATGGCCACATAGAAGAGTCTCATGGCCACAACACCACCACTTCATCTGGGCACAGTGTAAATAGTGAGGCGGAACACAAAGGTATATGTTAGTAGTATATGTAGTGTAGTTAATCTAGTGTTCTTCGAATATGTAGTATATACATTTTTAGCACAAGCTAAACTTGTCAACTTCCAACCCAAACCAAATTTGTCACAGAACAAATGTATAACAGCTGTTGATTGCTATGTCCTTTATGTGTGTCAGTCTCCCACAAGCCTGAAGGACACATACACAAGACTCATGGATACGAACATGATATTCAAGGTCACAAAACAACAACCTCACCTAGGCACGGAGAGGAGAGAAACGCTCAAAGTAAAGGTACATGGAGGGGTGGCATAGGTCTTGTAGTTTTTACTGTAGTTTACCCGTAGAGCCGAACTACATAGCACATTATCTTTTAGCAAAATGGTTATTTGTTTTTGCTTCATACTGTATGTTGACAATTGTGGGCAGTCTCCTGCAAGCCTGAAGGACATGTACTGATCACAAGCTAAACTTGGCAACTCCAATTGTTAAAATGGGTCACTCTGAACGACAGAATTTGATCCAAATTAATGTATTTGTGTCAAATACGTAGCTTGGTTGTAGGCAATCCTAATTTGGCACCAACATGAGCAAATTATTTGTATCTCAGTTTAAAAAAGCAAAAAATGAACCAAAGAACTCAGATAAACATTGTCTGAGTATAAAGATGGTTGAGGATGAAAACATATTCAATGCCTTAGGCATAGTTTGCCTTTGCTTGTTGTGTTTATGATTAATGTGGCGTGAAAGTTAGGAGCACCAACATAAGACACATGGCGACGAAAAAAAATCTCTTATCGGTAATGGTAGAAATCTCATTAATCTTTTTACCTCCTATTTTGGTTTTCGTCAATTACAATTCTGGTTTTGTCAGTCTCCCATACATTTAAAGAACACCTACATGAGACATCGTGGCAAGAGAGAAAATATGCAAATAGAGATGTGTCTTTTAATGTTGAGGTGGCATTGTTTTTGTTGATTTGTGATTAGAAGTGAACCTGTAAACATGCTGTAGATAAACTCTCACTGCGAGTTAAACCTGGCAGCTCATAGTGAAAAAACTAAAACTGGAAACTTATCTAAATGTATCTCCAACTACCTGATAACCTGTCAGTCAACATTCGCTTTAAGGAAAATCTTAATTTGGTACCAACTGTAGCGCCATATTTTTATATGTGACAATGATTGACACTGTAGGGAAGGATATAACAAGCAAGCAGGATAATGGAGTGGGAAATGGATAGACTAGAAAAGGAATATGAATTTCACATTAAACAACAATAACCCATGTTCTTTCTGCCGTCAAAATAATGTGTTAACTTTTTTAAACACCCTCAGTTCTTGTCTGTTCAAGGGATTATAGAAAGTCAGAACATTTGGATGTGAACAGATATTTAATATTCTAAACAGGCTTGATGATCTAACCCTATTTCTTTGGTCGATGTAGATAGGATCTATACTAGCAAAGGTTTCTCACAAATCATTGGCTGTTGGTTTCTTGTCAGTAGCCGCTGTTCTGTCTAGTTTGGTGAAACACCCAGAGATAATCTGGTCTACGTCAATACAGATTGATTTGCAAGTTGTTGATTCTTTGTAGTGCACCACAAACCTGAGTGGGAAAGTGGGAGTCAGGAGACCTCAAAACACTCTGCTGGGAGAGAGGATGAAGACAGAGAAGAGACAGAAAGACAGAAACAGAAAGGTAGAATTTAAAATGATGTTATGGAAGAGTGATTCATGACTGGTTGCACAGTGGGGACCACAATTTATCATGATGAGGTTAATAAGCAACAAAGTATTGCGGTTATAGCTCTATTAAACAAATCATTTGCGCTCACAGTTGATCATTTAAGCAGTTTGATCTCTAAACTGGCATTTTTTTATTCATCTCATACGTTTTTGGCAGGAGTGTTTAATGGGTCTATAAGCTTTTCTGAGTATTTTCAAGAAAAACATGCAACATTTCTCTTCTATCACACACTCTCCCTTACCAGTTTGACCAGTCTTTATTGTTCAGATGATGTTAAGACAATGTCCATTTTAAAAACCATGGTAGGCCGGTGCCGTGTATTGAAATCAAAAGCTCCAGAACTGCACTTTTTCTAAACACAAGGTCTGTGACTGTGACTTTCCAAGGTCAATAATGAACTTTGATGTTGTTGTTTTTATAATGATTTGCTTTAAAGCCTGTGAACACCCACACACAGTTGTTCTCAGGTATTCTGGCTGATTAGACCTACCAGAAAGATTGATAAAGGTGTAATTCTTCCAGGCAGGTGCACATAATCTAAAAAGGAGACTCAGGAAAACGTCAATCAATTACAGTCTATTCCTACCCACACAGTCTGAGAAGTTGTCTAATCAGCCAAATTAACTGAAAACACCATGTGGGTGTTGAGGGGCTACAAGCTACAATACTTTCCATGTCCACACAGATATTAACAAAACTCAAATGTGAAGCTGAAAAAACTCTTGAGTCATGTGCAGCACTGCAGTTGCTCTTTGCTTACAGACTCTCACAAAATCTGACTTTTGGGATCTGTCCAACCAGTTAAGAAACACTGCACTAGGTGAAGATTATGTCAGCTTTATAGAACAAAGCAACCCTCCTCTTTAATGTAAAATCTAGTGGGAATCCCCTCCACCCACGACCTCTCTGTAGTACTGATGCAAACCCATACCTGCTGTTTGAAGGTATAATGCTTTAGCTGACTGTGGCGCAGTGAATGGTGTGGAGACAAATCTTGAACTAAGATACCTTCATCCCTCAAGGGCTCCTGAAACTCTTGATCTCAGGAGAGCCCCAGGCCAGACAGTTGTTTGGGATCATATACGATGCTTTCAGAGGTAAGAGAGCGACACCGGGCCTGAGGAAATGTATGCTTGGTTTAATCCTCTGGACTCTTTAGGTTCAGATCAATAAACTCTTGTGCCTTAAGTGTGGATGCTGTTTTCCAAGCAGAAAACCTGTGGAAAGATTACTTTCATTGCATGCTTTATGTTGTTCATTTCGCTCATTCTCATTCCCTCTTGCTTGCTGTATGTACACGATCAAGGTAAGTGTTTCATATTAAACCATCAAGTCGTTGCCGTCCCTGTTTATTGATTTTTTTGGAGAAGGGATGCTTGTTAGCTAAATATACAATTTTTCCTTCAACCTCAGAGAGTCTTTGATGCAGATAGCTCTATCACACTCCGTCTTTCACCGTTAACAATTTGCAATTGATAAAAACCGATAAAGCAGCATCTTGAATCTTAACGGTAATTTGTGAAACAATGTCCCATTGCCTCTCTAGTCTGTGGAGTAATCGGCCATTTATATTTAATTAGGCAGTTCTTCCCCCACCGCCGGCGTGGCTTCCTCAGTGCTGAGAGAGGCACTTTATGGCGCTGCTCTCACTGGCTTCCTTTAAACCAGCTCATTAATATTTCAGCTGGCATCATCAACCAAACAATAATAAAATAATAATGTGATGGCTGATTAAACAGCTAAACTCCGACTTTTTAATGTGCATTTAAATGTGTATTTGCATAAACATGCCTGGTAAACGCCTCTTTAGAGGACAGTGATGCCTTGCAGCACACTATTGCAGCCAAGTTCTAAAGCTTAATAAAACCTTAATTAGGTACCAGCCGGGCCAAGTTAATCGTAGTGAAAATGTGGAGCAACACTTGGTGCACTCATCTGCACAATGCGGATCCTAGAGTCAATTATATCAGGTTGTTATTGCTCCCTCTGTTATGAAGAAGGTCTTCTTTTTTTAACCCTTGGTTTCAGGGTGTAAAATATGGAAGAAGTCTTAATTCATCACGCATTTATCCTAGAAGAGAATATAACCTGCAATGCAATCCTCCCAGATTATTCATGAATTTGAAAGAGAAAATGTAATTAAGAGCTCTAATTGTGTAGTATCTTTTGAAAGAGAAATGACGAACAAATAGTGAGCAGAGAAGAGAGTGAGTGGAGGTTAAGTGATGTCAGACTGACTTCCTGTTATCAGGTGCAGTAAGCTGAAAGCGCATCCCTCCCCTCAAACTCCCTCGGTTAGGATTCTCTATTATAATCTACTCACCCGGTAATGCAATTAAATTCCCAGACACAATTAACATGCTTGTACTCACATTTACACAAACAAACATGCACACACACACACACACACACACACACACACACACACACACACACACACACACACGGATAGATGAGGAATTCCCATCAGTAATCAGTGCAGCCCAGTGAAGCACACTCAGCAAACCTTGTGTGTAGTAATGGAGAGGGAGGGGTCTGTCTTTATTGAACCAATATAGAGTCAGAGAGGCGAGTCATAAAACACACTCAGAGTCCTCTGCTCAGTGACGTCTAAAACCATCAGACTAATCTGTAAGTGCATTTCCTTCTGCCCCTGAAGAATCCCATGAGAATGCTTAAGAAAAGATACCACCCTTTCCAAAGTGACTTCAAATGTCCTCAGAGGAAAGACCACCAGACTCAGGGACAGTTTTTGCCCACAGACTCTTCAACTCTTCGATCTCTGTATATCTGTTTACAGTCCACATACTGTATAAGTATTAAATATAATTTATATCATAACAGTGTGTTTCATTAAACTGCAAGTGGAAATTAAAATATTTTGGCATAAATCAGCTAATGTCTTTTTGAGATCTGTGAGTTTTATATATGGTCCTTGTTTTATATACATAATAATACCAATTGTGATAATACATTAATATAAATAAATTAATAATAATACAACTGTACGCTCATTGCTGCATTTTATTTTTAAATTGTTTGTTTTTTTCTAATTATGTCTTAAGTACATTTGATATTGTATTATATAAAATTACATTGCCAACCACTACTCTGTAGCTTTTGTATTTTGAATCATCTAGTAAAATAAATGTGTCTCTTCTCTCAGACTGTGAGTGCTACGGCCACTCCAACCGCTGCAGCTACATCGACTACCTGAACATCGTGACGTGCGTCAGCTGCAAGCACAACACCCGAGGCCAGAACTGCCAGCACTGCAGGCTGGGATACTTCCGCAACGCCTCTGCCGAGCTAGATGATGAGAACGTGTGCATCGGTCAGTCCGCAGGGGGCTCAGGGAGTGTGTGTGTGTGTGTGTGTGTGTGTGTGTGTGTGTGTGTGTGTGTGTGTGTGTGTGTGTGTGTGTGTGTGTGTGTGTGTGTGTGTGTGTGTGTGTGTGTGTGTGTGTGTGTGTGTGTGTGTGGGTGGGTGGGTGGGTGGGTGGGTGCGTGCGTGCGTGCGTGGGTGCGTGCGTGCGTGCGTGTGTGCATGCGTGTGTCTGTGTGTGTGACAGAAAGGGAATGTTACTACTTCTAAAAAATTCTTCCAACAACTCAGATGTTTCAGCCACAAAAAGGTAATTTAGAAGTAACATTTTAAAGAGATGCACACAGTAGTTCATCCTATTTAGAAAAATGAAAGTTCTGCCAAATATACAGCGGCTTTTCTGACACCTTTATAGACCACATTTAGTGAAAGGTTAACGATTATTGTATTTTAAATATTTAAAAAGGTGCCCTGTGGCATTTCCTCTCTTTCCAAACCAAAGTCATATTTATAATCAGTGTTACTCACAAAGAATGCACTTTGTACAAATCAATTCACTTTAACTTTAATTAACACAATGTTAAAAAAAAAATTGCTGGTTAAATTATTAGTTTTGATTAATCAATAATCAGTAATATGGTCGATAAATTAATTGATAACCTTATTTCACTCGCAGTGCTTTCATCATATTTTCAGATGCAGCAGGCAGCTTTTATTTTGTAAAACATTCCAAAAACCCACCGTATAATAAACACTCAGCAGCAAACAGCAGACAGACACAGGGAGTGGCTGTGTGAGAAACACCGGGGAGGATCTAGGAACCACACATTAAAGTGCCAGGTATTATAAGATGTTGGAAACTTGAGGTAAAATAAGATTGCATAATGGACATCATTTTGTCATCAGATGCCTAAATATATTTTAAATAAACAAAAAAGGCTTGTTTCATATCCTTTGTAGCTGAAAAACATTGAAAACAGCAAAGTTATACAGTGATATAGTTTGACTCTCACTGATAAAAATGGCCAAAAAATGTGTTTACTGCAGATTTCAATAAAGTTATGTAAGGTAAGGTACCATGCTGTAACAAATCTGTAATAGTCAGATATGAGCTGAAATGTGTGATCCCAGAAGATGCTCTTTCAGATCTTCACTAGACTCAGCGAAGAAAACTTGTTTTTACATTTAAAAAAAAAAACATGTCTAGGCTCACTGCCCTGCAGCATAGTCCTGAATCTGGGGGTAATACTGTAAGTATAAAAAGGTTTAGAAGTCCAACAATGTTTGACTAATACCAATGCAAACACCCTCAGGCACCCTTAAAGCTCAAATTCAACACTTAAACATTTGAAATTCAATGTGCTGAGGTGCAAGTGAGCAAAAACAATAACATAGCTGATAATATTATTTCTGACTGTACATAAACACTTTATGGTTTGAATACTGTCACATTGTATTTACTGTTTTTAAACCCAATCTAATTGAGGGCATGTCCTAAAAAGAGGTCAGTGTGTTTGCATAGCTGTGGAGCTCAAATCTGGTGTTGACTTGGATCCGTCTGTAGGTGGACTGCAGGGGGTTGGAGGGTAAAGCCGTGGTGTTTGAGGCGCGCAGGGCCAGGTTTTGGAGTCAGCACAAATAAGTCCCCATTAGCTGATCTGCCAGCTCATTGGCACACAGCGAGCATGGCAGCAGAAATCAGTTCACACTGCGCGTCTCTAGAGCGAGAAGGCAGGGCCTCCCAAACACTAATGCATTTGTAAACAGCTACGCATTCACTCAGCGGCTCACATGCAATCCCAATATCCTGACCCACAAACACACGGATCGCATCTGCATTGCTGTGGTTGCGTAATCTGTTTCACTTCAATTAATATTTGATATCAAACTTGATTATGAATGAGGTAATTTGACAGTGAAAGGCAAGCTATGGGCTAACATCAGACTATGAGATAAATCCTTGATTCATCACAAAATGACAGATGCAATGCAAATGTGCAGCTCTGCAGTTTTTCACCACCTCTGATCTGCTACCACTGATCTGGATATCAGTCAGCATCTATTAATATATGTATAACGATGCACAACTTGCACGAAATACAAATGATGCTTTAAAATTCAATGTCATCTTCTTTTAAAGTGTGAATTGCATTAAGTAGTTAGCATTTCAAGGCAAGAAAAACATTTGTACCAATGTGTTATTGGTAGTAAAGGAGAGTTCAAAGCGTTTCGGAGATGAAATATGAGTAAGTTGTGTTTTTTAAGCTATCAAACATCATATGAATGTCAACAGAGGGAACCTTAAGGTGGTTTAATTATGTAGCACAACAAAAAAGATGTCAGCATCTCCCTAAACTATTCAAAACACTGCCATGTTTCCTGCACGTATTCTACCTGCCTTTGAAAGCAGATATGCTGCGATCAAAATAACCTGCAGTTCTGTTTAGATGGGATACGTTTCCCAAACAACAGATGATATATATGTGACAAAAACCCCTCTGTCATTTCATTTTCTGTTTGGAAGGACTTTAGTCTCTTTCAGGCTGTATTTGACTGTCTGTAAGATCAAATAACAGCTTTAAAAATGCTTTAAATTACAGTAGTTTATATCTCCAGACACCATATCACATTATCTGGGAGTTCTATGGAAGAAAACAGATGCATGGTTTGAAAAAGTCAAAACAAATCTTGCTAAAAAAGAGCCTTCATTTCAGGTCTGAATATCTGCGGAAGTCTGCCTTTGTACTTTGATGAACATCCACCTGACACACAGCGCTGCAGCTCTGAAAGGCATCAATACAGAGACAAATATGTGGTCTGAATACAAATGCACACGTTTAGGCAGAACTTAATTCAACTCTAGGTCAAATCTGAATTTCAAATCTCTCCTTATCCCTCCTCCTTCAGAGTGCAACTGCAACCAGATGGGTTCTGTTCATGACCGGTGTAACGGCACGGGCTACTGCCAGTGTAAAGACGGAGCCACGGGGGCCAAGTGTGACGACTGTCTGCCCGGATACTACTGGAAACAAGGCTGTTACTGTGAGTCTCTGTCACATCTATACTTTGATTTCATTTGGATCAAGGAATTTGATTAAATTAATATATACATATATATACTTCAGATAACTATACCAATAACAGATTGTTTTACAGAGTATTGAATGCATTAAAGAAAGGTCCCCCAGGCTTCCTGATATGTCCTGTTTGAGTAAAAAAAGAATGATCTGATTTTACATTTTTGGCATGTCTTTTGACGGATAAGCTTTGCATTAACTAATGCATCATGGTGTCAAACTCTGCATCTACCCTGCTGGAAACTTGCATCAAGAAATAGCAGTGTTTTTCATGAATTACCTCAACGTAACTTTCATAATCAAACACTTATTCGTCCTAGCTGGACTCCTAGCGCTCTATGTGTCCTCTCTAACTCCAGGGAGAGACGTGACCCCCTGCTCCCATTAGTTTGACATGTTCAAATGTTATATGCAGACACTCTAAACTGTGTTCAGACTCATATAATAAATCATGTGCAGGCATACTTATTTTGTCCATACAGAAAACTCATTATGAATCAATAAGACAATCAATAAAGAGTTAGACCGATAAACAGAATGGATAGTAGCATTGGTCTCAATAAAAATAAGACAGGTTTTCTTTTTACAAGGCTGAACAGCATGCTGGGTAAAGCTCTCACTACAGATTAGTGAAGAACAGAGGAAGGCAGAGACCGGAGGTGTACGGGACGTATTGATTAGTCATTTACCTCAACAATGGCTCATCTGATCGACATAACAATTGGCAGATGTTTTGCTCAGGACCCGAGGAAGTGCAGTGTTTAGGGTGAAGGTATTTGGATAAGCTGCCGGACACCAAAAAACAACCTTTTTTTTAATAGGCATGATTTTATTGGGCACTTCACAACTCTATAGAAATCCAGAGGAGAACAACAGAGTAGCTTTACAGGAAGTTGCTGTGCCACAGGCTGCAGCTCGGCATCCTCCCATGTTCTCTGTCCTCCCGGGGGAATAGATTATGGAGCTCATTAGCAGCATCAGCTACTCCTTTAATTGATGACCCTGTCACTTCTTAACCCCATTACAGGGAATGGCCTTCCTCTATCATCCACCATCTCCCACAGACCCTACGCACGCACACACACACACACACACACACACACACACACACACACACACACACACACACACACACACACACACACACACACACACACACACACACACACAAACTCCACAGGCATGCAAGTCTTATGACTGTGTGTTTATGTACAATAAGGGACATGTAGTATCACAGTATGTTTTAGATTTGACATGTTACTCCAAATAGCTAATTATCTTAGCGATAAGATGTTTGCTCATGTAATTATTTCTTGTCATGAAAGCCTGATCCCCTCTTCTTTCTCACAGAAAATGTTCAGGCCAAGTATCTCTTGCAGTACCTCTGTGTTTCTCCCTAATGCCTTTTATAGAATTGTAATGATGTTATTCCTTTCTCCGATCATTACTTAGCAAATATAGCATGCGCAGTGTATTTTCTGCTGGCTTTGAGACAAGGATTTTTTACTTGACCCTGAGAAAGTGCAGGCTCAAGAAAAACAGACAGAGAAAAGGGCTGCAAAAACAAAAAAGGCAGGTGTTACCTGTTGTTGTCCCTGAGGCAAAGACTGGAGAATTCATCTTGCCTCTTCCCTTCCTCCCGCTTTATTTTCTACTTTGTTCTTTTTGCCCTGGATTCCTCCCCTCCCCAAGTATCTCTGTTTCCCATCATGCTCTTTCTGACATTACCCCTCCTTATCTCCCCTCACCTGTCTTTCTCTTTGCCATACATCTTTCTTTTGTGCTCTTTACGCCCACGCTATCGTTTCACCGCCTGTCACTTTGCCGTGCCCTCTTTATTCCCAACTCCTCTCTCATTCGCCTTACGTCTGCAAATCCTTAACTACGATACAATGAATTCTTTATTATCAGATCAAGACACGATACAAGGAAAAACACATAACATTTTAAATATTATGTGCATGCCCTTTATCTAATAGTGTTTCATTGTTTGCCTCCATCTTCACTTTAGCTGTAACAATGTAAATGTCCCCTCTGTGGGACGAACAAAGGTATTCTGATTGTGATCCTCTCTCGGTCTGCTCCCTCTCAGCTAACGTTTGTGACGAGGAGATGCTCCTATGCCAGAACGGAGGAACATGCAACCAGAACCAGAAGTGCATCTGTCCTCCAGAGTTTAAGGGGGTCCTGTGCCAACAGTCCCGCTGCGAGGCGGGCAAAGACTGCAGCGCCGCCCCCCCCCTGCACCTCAGCACGGCCGCCCTACTGCTCTGCACTCTGCTAGCAAACCTGCTGAACACGTTAACGCCCCACTGAGCCACCAGACCCCCTCGGACCAGGGAGTGTGTGTTTACGTGTGTGTACGTCAGGCCAGGGGTCTGAAGGGCCGCCTGGACGCGTTGAACACACACTGCAGCACTCGCAAAGAGCTCACTCACACAACACAAACTAGCCCCTTTCAAACACATAAATACACACACACACACACCTCACAGGACTGTTATGATACCGAGTGTGTGCTCAGTTGTGAGAAAAAAAGAGGAGCGACCTCAGAGAAAAAAGATGCAGACGGAAAGAGTGGGGGGGGGGGGAATCATACCAACCACTGTTCCCTTTATTCCTGAGCTGGAGCAATGTGCATCAAACCAAAAAGCATAAACACTTAAGTCACCACTGTATCACTTCTAAGGGAATGGCTGTTACACACATGTGGACCTTTTCTTTTTTCCTTTTTCCTTGGTTGGATGTCACCTCCGTCTGACTGACGGCCGACGTGTGTGTGTGGGAACGCTCGACGGCGTTCGATCCCGCTGCTGAGGCCTACATAGTATATTAACCAGGTTTCATTTCCTCTCAGAAGATGAGACTTGATTTTACATTTATTCTATTTCTGCTGCTTTTCTTTTTTTAACAATTATATCTTGAGTCATTGTATCTAATGTACCCACTGACAGTCGCTGAGATTATACATATTATATTATATCCAGGGGGTTACAAATTATAAAAAAAGAATTTAGTCACTATTGTGGATGTTATAGGAATGAGTGATTGTTGCCACACTTAGCGAGATTTAATCTTCACACAGTATTCAGGAAGCAGAATTTAACAGAATTTAACTTACCAGAAGTCTAAAAGAGAGAGAAAAAGATATCGACCACGTATCAATATTATATGACATTATTTGAATATTTTTTGTAGAAATTATTTTTGTTTGGAGTTACAATAAATTATAAAAAATGACATTTACAACTATTCTAAATGAGCAGTTTATTACACTGAGTGTAAACCTTGCAGTAAATATGACTGTTATTTGCCTTCTTGCTTGTTCTTTTGTCATTCCATCATAATTTTAAAAATGTTTCCAGTGGCATAAAATGAAGATAGAGCAAGTTATCCATTTATCATATTTCCTTCACTTTTGACATGGTGTTGAATGTTCATGATTATAAACAGACTATTCCAGCAGCCTGTCTGACAATCACAAAGAACTGCTTTCCTGTCAAGAGAATATAAAGGATTTTATTCTGATAAAAGTTGCAAAGTGCTTTTATATCTAAATGACACTTGCAAAAACAGCGTTAGTGATGGTCTACATACATTTATTTTCCATTGTTGGATAAATATAATATTGATTCCCTGCAGTCCTTAGAGACTATTGATTGATGATTTTTCTCATTTTTAAAGAGGACATATTTTGTTCATTTTCAGGTGTATATCAGTATGTAGTGTCTCTACTTTAAAGAGTCCTCTCCTGTTGATGTTCAGGTGTATATCAGTATGTAGTGTCTCTACTTTAAAGAGTCCTCTCCTGCTGATGTTCAGGTGTATATCAGTATGTAGTGTCTCTACTTTAAAGAGTCCTCTCCTGTTGACGTTCAGGTGTATATCAGTATGTAGTGTCTCTACATTAAAGAGTCCTCTCCTGCTGATGTTCAGGTGTATATCAGTATGTAGTGTCTCTACATTAAAGAGTCCTCTCCTGCTGATGTTCAGGTTTATATCAGTATGTAGTGTCTCTACTTTAAAGAGTCCTCACCTGCTGATGTTCAGGTTTATATCAGTATGTAGTGTCTCTACTTTAAAGAGTCCTCTCCTGCTGCTGTTCAGGTGTATATCAGTATGTAGTGTCTCTACATTAAAGAGTCCTCTCCTGCTGATGTCCAGGTGTATATCAGTATGTAGTGTCTCTACTTTAAAGAGTCCTCTCCTGCTGATATTCAGGTGTATATCAGTATGTAGTGTCTCTACTTTAAAGAGTCCTCTCCTGCCGATGTTCAGGTATATATCAGTATGTAGTGTCTCTACTTTAAAGAGTCCTCTCCTGCTGATGTTCAGGTGTATATCAGTATGTAGTGTCTCTACTTTAAAGAGTCCTCTCCTGCTGATGTTCAGGTGTATATCAGTATGTAGTGTCTCTACTTTAAAGAGTCCTCTCCTGCTGATGTTCAGGTGTATATCAGTATGTAGTGTATCTACTTTAAAGAGTCCTCTCCTGCTGATGTTCAGGTGTATATCAGTATGTAGTGTATCTACTTTAAAGAGTCCTCTCCTGCTGATGTTCAGGTTTATATCAGTATGTAGTGTCTCTACTTTAAAGAGTCCTCTCCTGCTGCTGTTCAGGTGTATATCAGTATGTAGTGTCTCTACATTAAAGAGTCCTCTCCTGCTGATGTCCAGGTGTATATCAGTATGTAGTGTCTCTACTTTAAAGAGTCCTCTCCTGCTGATATTCAGGTGTATATCAGTATGTAGTGTCTCTACTTTAAAGAGTCCTCTCCTGCCGATGTTCAGGTATATATCAGTATGTAGTGTCTCTACTTTAAAGAGTCCTCTCCTGCTGATGTTCAGGTGTATATCAGTATGTAGTGTCTCTACTTTAAAGAGTCCTCTCCTGCTGATGTTCAGGTGTATATCAGTATGTAGTGTCTCTACTTTAAAGAGTCCTCTCCTGCTGATGTTCAGGTGTATATCAGTATGTAGTGTATCTACTTTAAAGAGTCCTCTCCTGCTGATGTTCAGGTGTATATCAGTATGTAGTGTATCTACTTTAAAGAGTCCTCTCCTGCTGATGTCCACATGTGTATCAGTTTGTAGTGTATCTACTTTAAAGAGTCCTCTCCTGCTGATGTTCAGGTGTATATCAGTATGTAGTGTATCTACTTTAAAGAGTCCTCTCCTGCCGATGTTCAGGTGTATATCAGTATGTAGTGTATCTACTTTAAAGAGTCCTCTCCTGCTGATGTCCACATGTGTATCAGTTTGTAGTGTATCTACTTTAAAGAGTCCTCTCCTGCTGATGTTCAGGTGTATATCAGTATGTAGTGTCTCTACTTTAAAGAGTCCTCTCCTGCTGATGTTCAGGTGTATATCAGTCTGTAGTGTCTCTACTTTAAAGAGTCCTCTCCTGCTGATGTTCAGGTATATATCAGTATGGAGTGTCTCTACTTTAAAGAGTCCTCTCAGTATGTAGTGTCTCTACTTTAAAGAGTCCTCTCCTGCTGATGTTCAGGTGTATATCAGTATGTAGTGTCTCTACTTTAAAGAGTCCTCTCCTGCTGATGTTCAGGTATATATCAGTATGTAGTGTCTCTACTTTAAAGAGTCCTCTCCTGCTGATGTTCAGGTGTATATCAGTATGTAGTGTCTCTACTTTAAAGAGTCCTCTCCTGCTGATGTTCAGGTGTATATCAGTATGTAGTGTCTCTACTTTAAAGAGTCCTCTCCTGCTGATGTTCAGGTATATATTAGTATGTAGTGTCTCTACTTTAAAGAGTCCTCTCCTGCTGATGTTCAGGTGTATATCAGTATGTAGTGTATCTACTTTAAAGAGTCCTCTCCTGCTGATGTTCACATTTATATCAGTTTGTAGTGTATCTACTTTAAAGAGTCCTCTCCTGCTGATGTTCAGGTGTATATCAGTATGTAGTGTCTCTACTTTAAAGTGTCCTCTCTTGCTGATGTTCAGGTGTATATCAGTATGTAGTGTATCTACTTTAAAGAGTCCTCTCCTGCTGATGTTCACATGTATATCAGTTTGTAGTGTATCTACTTTAAAGAGTCCTCTCCTGCTGATGTTCAGGTGTATATCAGTATGTAGTGTCTCTACTTTAAAGAGTCCTCTCCTGCTGATGTTCAGGTGTATATTAGTATGTAGTGTCTCTACTTTAAAGAGTCCTCTCCTGCTGATGTTCAGGTGTATATCAGTATGTAGTGTCTCTACTTTAAAGAGTCCTCTCCTGCTGATGTTCAGGTATATATTAGTATGTAGTGTCTCTACTTTAAAGAGTCCTCTCCTGCTGATGTTCAGGTGTATATCAGTATGTAGTGTATCTACTTTAAAGAGTCCTCTCCTGCTGATGTTCACATTTATATCAGTTTGTAGTGTATCTACTTTAAAGAGTCCTCTCCTGCTGATGTTCAGGTGTATATCAGTATGTAGTGTCTCTACTTTAAAGTGTCCTCTCTTGCTGATGTTCAGGTGTATATCAGTATGTAGTCGTGTATCTACTTTAAAGAGTCCTCTCCTGCTGATGTTCACATGTATATCAGTTTGTAGTGTATCTACTTTAAAGAGTCCTCTCCTGCTGATGTTCTGGTGTATATCAGTATGTAGTGTCTCTACTTTAAAGAGTCCTCTCCTGCTGATGTTCAGGTGTATATCAGTATGTAGTGGCTCTACTTTAAAGAGTCCTCTCCTGCTGATGTTCAGGTGTATATCAGTATGTAGTGTCTCTACTTTAAAGAGTCCTCTCCTGCTGATGTTCAGGTGTATATCAGTATGTAGTGTCTCTACTTTAAAGAGTCCTCTCCTGCTGATGTTCAGGTGTATATCAGTATGTAGTGTCTCTCCTGGGACATGTCTCCATGCTTTAATGTTCAAAAAGCTCTTTATTTTTCTCATACTGCCTGTGCTGCAGCACCTCTTTTCACCCTCTGTCTGAAACCAGAGCCCAATCTGCTCTGATTGGTTAGCTGGCTGGCTCTGTTGTGAATGGTCAATGGCTTAGAGGTGTCCCGCCCCTTAGCCTATCATGTACAATAGGTTTGAGCGCTAGCAAATAAAAGCGCAAGTGTTACATAGTGATGTCACTTTGTTCCGGAAGTAAACAAAGGAGTCTAGTGTGTGGGAGAGAAAACTCCCTCTGGATGGAACACAGGCATTTAAGCCTTTGCATACCCTTCACATGCACTAAAACCTATAACACACTACAGGAGATGGAAAACCCATAAAACATAAAGGTACCCCTCTAACTCTCCTTTGCACAGCGACACACTGTGTTTAGCAAAACATGTATTTTTCCGTAGCATTACTACAACATTACTTCACAGAAAAATTGCTGAGTCAGCGCAGGTAAATAAAGTGGATAAAGTGATGTGAATGGTGCATTACAGCGGGATACTGTGTACATCTAACAGATCAAAGTAAGACTAAGCCAGAGAGAAATGAAAAGACATGGTTCCTGTATTACTCCCGTGTTTCAGAGCTGCTGGTTCCTGCGTTAGTTATTCTGTGTGAGGGCTCATCCTCTGAGCCCAAACGGTGTCAAGATCTGAGGCGCGTGAGAGAATAGTTTATAAATGTACAACATCGAGAAAATGATGTAAAGGAACGTGGTTCATCGTGGATCAAAGAGCAGGTAGAGCTCTTTGTGTTGCATTAGTGTTTGCATTAATGGCTCATTGTATTTTCATGTATACAGTTCAAACATCACTGCTGCAACAATTAGTCAACTGATTTGTTCATCAATTAACAGAAAAAACACGATAAATTGTTTAAGAGACTTTTTTATCTTATGACAATGGAAAAACAATGCTGTTTTCAGCAGCTTAAATATGGAAATTCCAATTTTCTTTGTTTTATTAGATATTAAGTTGAATTTCTTTGGGTTTTAGAAAGAAAACAATTTTTTTTTTTTAAATATCCTGTTTCATTTTCCACTTTATTTAGGTACACCTGTTGAACTGCTCGTTAACGCAAATATCTAATCAGCCAATCTCATGGCAGCAATGCATTTAGGCATGCAGAGATGGTCAAGGTGACCTGGTGAAGTAACGGAGAAGAAAGGTGATTTAAGTGACTGTGAACCTTTATATATACAGTCTATGCTTTCAACGTGACATGGTTGTTGATGCCAGACGGGCTGGTCTGAGTATTTCAGAAACTGCTGATCTACTGGAATTTTCACACACAACCATCAGAGAAAGGTCAGAACAAGAGGAAAGAGCGGCAGTTCTCTGGGAGAAGATGCCTTGTTGATGCCAGGGGTCAGAGGAGAAAGGCCAAACTGGTTCAAGATGATAGAAAGGCAACAGTAACTCAAATAACCACTCGTCACAACCAAGGCATGCAGAAGACCATCTCTGAACCACAACACATGGAACATTGAAGCAGATTCTACCATCTCCAGGACCAAAGTCTCTGAGGAATGTTTCCAGCACCTTGTTGAGTCTATGCCACGAAGAATTAGGGCAGTTCTGAAGCCGGTACTAGCAAGGTGTACCTAATAAAGAGGCTGGTGAGTGTATAACAATAACTTGAATAATTATAAAAATAATGACAAAGAATCAACTTAAGGTTGCACTAGACTCCTTTGTTTAATGACTTATGGAACACTCTCACTCCTAGTGCTGCAACACATATTCCGTGATAAACAAAGGGGCGGGACATCACTAAGTGGTTGACCAATCACAACAAAGCCGGCCAGCTAACAAATCAGAGCATACTGGGCTCTGGTTTCAGACAGAGGGTGAAAAGAGGTGCTGCAGCACAGGCAGTATGAGAAAAATAAAGAGCTTTTTGAACATTAAAGCATGGAGACATGTCCCAGGAGAGACACTACATACTGATATGAATCTGAAAATTAAAAAGAGCGGACTAGGTCCTCTTTAATTCTTCTACCTGCAAAAATAAGATATGACATGGGGTGTCAATATATGATGCTTGTGAGAGGTTCTTAAAGTGGATTGTTCAACCTGCAACACTGACATTGTTCCATTCAGTGGCTTCATGTTCAAATTAATCTGTGCTGACGTTTAACAAAGTAGGCCAATTCATAATATAATGCATGGTTAATCAAGATAATACAGCGCAGTTTCTTCCATCAATGAAAGACTTGAGAGACTGGAAGTGCCAAACGATGCCTCTATTAAAGACAAAACTGTGAATAATTATATCATTTATTGGGGATTATAACGGTAATAAATGAATATTCAGATGAAGCTAACTAATTAAATTAAAATGGAGCATTGCTGTGTTGTGATGCTTTGAGATGAAAACATACAAAATGAATGAGAGTAAGCTCAACAGAGATCCTCTTTTTATTTCACCTCTGAAACAGCTGAATAATGAGTGTAAAAGAAGCTAAATCATGATACAATAATGTTTTAATAATTTGTATAGAGAGTGAGGGGGTTTCATGTTACAAATTAGTCAGGTAGGGCTGCTCAATTAATAGAATAATAATCGCAATCACAATATTGCTTTTCAACAATTTGAAAGAACAAATCGGCTAAAAGATTGACGTTTAAAATGTGTGCTCGCCTGCACATCAAATGAAGCACTTCCTAAACCAACATATACAACCAGTGTCTTTCATTAGTGCTCCAGATTGATGCAATCAATGTTAAAATGTAGCCTACAGAAATAAGGTTGTTTGTCATATTTTAACAATGCCTGCAGAAAGGACTATTGCAATATTATGTAAATATCTTGCACAGCCCTGATTTGTTATTAGCAGGTATTAAGCACCACATAGAAGTTAAACCAGTACTCAGTTTCTGTACAAGTGAAAGTGCAGATTTGCTAAAATCTGTGAATAATCATGATAAATAGTCATGATCCAATAGCAAATAACTAACTTATTCATAATATACAAATATTTTTGATTTCATGCCATAATCGTCCAGCCCTATTGTAGGGTACCTACAGGACAACAACCAAAACATTTTAAATAAAAACACTTAAGAAAACGGGGCCTGTTCTGGCTAAACCGCTGGTGAAGGTCTGGTATGCAATCGAAGATGTGAGTTGAATGATTTTGTCTTTATCTCCTGAATTTGACTTGTAGTTTGGTGAAAATGTCTCTACTAGTCCCTGTCGTGTCTGTTTTCCCAGCTGCACCCTCCTGTCCGAGTATTCCCAGCTTTGGATTTCACATGCGTCCTTCAGGATTCAATAAACTCGTCTGCCCTGAAACATCCTTTTGTTTGGAGGACACACCTGCCAGTCACCTTCCCCATGCTGTGCCCACGGGGGACTGCCAGTCAGACATTGTGCAGCTTTAACATTTATTTTACATGACCTGATTTGTGTTCCAGATCTTTCTCTGGGGTTTAACTGTTCTCATCTTTTGTGAAAACTAAGGTTAGAGGTACAGAGAGCTGGACAAATCCCTCTGGAAGGGGAGGACAGAGCACCTTGTGTTTTTTATTTGGACGGTTAAAATGATTGCTGCTCAATAGACTTGTGTTTTACATCTCAAAACCCACTTTGTTTGTATACTGACTCTTTTAAGAATTTAAGTATTACAAAAACTACTTTTTCTCTCCAAATACATAAACTTGGTGCATTTACTGTGATCTTTCTTATGTAAGCTAACTGTAAAACCACTCAAATGCTTAGGCGTGTGCATATTATATTTTCTCCACAGTTTATGGGATTCAAATGCAAAAAAGAGGCAAACTTTATGATCCGAGGGAAGATACAGCATTTAGCTCATATTAGACTTTCCTCACAAGAAGAAACAATCTTCTCTACAATTCCCCCAAAAAACAACATCTGTTTACATTCACTTTCAAATGATTATGTACTTATGCCGAGAGCAGAAAGGGGAAGTTGGTTGACGTTGTTTTAGAACAGGGGTCTCTGTTATCCTTTTTTAGGATGAGAGCTACTTTCAAAAAAATAAAACAAGTCAGGGGCTACTTTTGCTCCTCTTTTTATTTATTTTTTGCAGTGTATATATTTAACACATTTTAAAATAATACAATTCAATAACATGCTTTAACCACCAGGTGTCCCTTTCTATCAGCACCGTTATAGTGTAAATACAGCCTATTCAATCTACCAATTGGATCAAATATAAAAGTTAGCCGAATTAGTGTTGATACTTAAAGGAGAAGTATTGTGTGAACATAAATGTAAGATGTTGTTTAATTGCTTATGTATTTATGATCCACGTCACTTTTTCAGTTTTGGCGGCAATTGTTCCTGTTTGTCGAGAAGTCTTCTAAGCAGGGCTCTACAAATAGAGAACTATGGCAGATATGTAATATTTAATGCAGCCAAACCGTGTATTACAATGCCGTTATATGATGACTTTCAAAGAGAACAGCAAGCACACTCGGAATAAAGTTGTATTTTATTTTTTTTAAACTTTTCAGAATTCACATCACATAAACACCAAATCCCAGCATGCATTGCAGCTAAACCATCCAATCATCGAGCTGAGGATCTTGCCTACGTCTGTTTCCGGTTCCACATCCACACGCATGGATCAACATCGCTTTAATACATTAATGTAGCCTTTGTTTCTGCTAAAAGAGGTGTTGAACAGCTGGGGCAACAAGAAAATCGGCGTAATCGAGTGTGACTATTAAAAAATAAATCATTACGTCGGGGTAGCATTTGCTTGGCATTTCCGGTTATTTCTCCACTGGTTAACATGGGTTAACAATACTGTGTAACTGTCACGTTTGAAGGGACGAAATCGTGACATCTTCACGTTTCCCAGCATGGTAAATAGTCACATGTTCACGTCTTGCCGTGATATCGGGTTGCATGTGCTCGTTCGTGTGTGTTGGAGGAGGGGCTCAGTAAGGAAGTGGCAGATTTTTTCCGGTTGTGTATTCTCAAATTCTAGCGCACTTGAGCTGGTTTCTCCAAAATTACCTACCCCACCTTTAACAGTTTGTTATGCTCATCAAGTCATCCGTGAGCAGAGCATCAAGTTGGCATGCCTATTACAGCTGAATGAGGCGATTACCATGTTGTTCAGCAAAACGCCTTACAAACTGATTAAGATCCAAAGCTTTAGTGCGTTTTGATTCAATGCTGAGTACAGCCAAACTTGACAGTCTCTTCTATGTCATTGTAGACCGCAAATTCCTTCCGTCTACTTGGGGTCCGAATCAGTCCGAATGCGCCCTCCCGTTCAAATGACATCGCCGCCAATCACATTTCCTCGCTCGTACCAGGGCCGGGAGAGGGGTTACAAGGCTCGCGTCTTGTGCTGCATTCACTTGCATTCGGACATTAGAGATATTCTCTCATAAATCAAAGTCCCGCAAATCAAGCAAGAACGTGATTGGTCGATATTCATTGTGGGGGGAGGAGGGGTGTTAGATAGATATAGAGTTGTAGTAAGTACAGAAGATAGAGTTCGCTATCATTGAGGTTTCGTTTATGCATAGTAAACTCTTTTAACTTAAGCTCCACGGACCCGGTTCCGGGGCCGATATCGCGTCATTTGCAGGAAACAACGTCTAAGGAACCTTAATATTTAATAAACTATCAATATTTTATATCCATATAACGGGAAAAAAATTATTTAACTGATCTTTTTCATTTTTTTTTCTCCAAAAAACACACAATGCTAACAGTGAGCCTCTGAATTAGCCCCGAGCTAAAGATGCTAACCTATTACTGCACCGAAAATCACTCCTAGCTCCCTTATTACTTATCCTAGCTGCACAGCCAACACATCGTTTATGATCGTAAAGACACAGAATCTAACGGTGCCCACCCATAGACTGTATATATAAAGTGCCCACCTCAACACTGAAAGATACGAACTCGCGACGTTATCAACAAAAACGTACATCAAAACATGTGGCCCTAGGTAGCCTACAACGCTAACATGGCTTACCTTCGTTTTGTCTGGTCAAAACTGGTCTGCAATGACATTAAAACGATAACAACGATGCTGTAGTTAATCCATAGGTTAATATCCAATGTGGCTGTTTCCCCTTTGAAATGTTCTGATAATCTATAAGCAATAAAACTGCAATTCCGTTTTCAAAGAGTAGAGCAGGCCATTCCTACGCTCTGTAGCCAGATTGAATGCACGAAAGACGCCACCTTTTTTTAACATGAGTGTGTGCGGGACGATTTCCCTTCGATTCTATTGGCTCTAACGATCAGAAAGAGATGTCACATGGCAAAATCATGGGGGTGCCAGAGATAAGGAAAAATCACCCAAATGGCCCCAGAAGAGTTTTTTTTGCTAAATCTGTCTAAAAAGGTCAAATATCACTTGTTTTGCATCAATCTTGATACAGGATACTTATTATATGTTGAAGAAACACACTCCTCAATGTCAGTTTCGGTAGTTTATTGACAAGGATGACGACACCCTGAAACAGAGCAATGCAGCAAGATAAGCTGACAAAGTACTACATCCACGCATTTCATCACCAACACAACACAAATATATACAACAACACAAAGTATAAACACACCAAACAATAGTGGAAACAATCGTACATGAATGAGTGGATGAACGTCTCAGCTTGAGGCGGAGTGAAGGAACAATGTTCGAACTAAAATGTCCGCTCAGCACTACCGGGTCAGAGCACGGCATATCCGGTCAGCGACAGCAGTGAGACGCTGCCCTCTAGTGGCCGGCGATAAACCCTTCATCCCCCCCAGACCGGAAAGCTATGGGCCGGAATAGATTAACGGTCTGAATCCCGTATCCAGCTGCCGGACTCGGGCTCGTAACGTGCAGGCGGCCTCCTCATAGGGCAGCGGGCGGCAGCGGGCGGCAGCGGGCGGCAGCGGGCGGCAGCGGGCGGCAGCGGGCGGCAGCGGGCGGCAGCGGGCGGCAGCGACGGCGCAGCCAACTGCTCACGTGCGCAGGGTGTGACCGGCGTGTAGGCACAGACCTTGTCGCATTGACGGACAAGGGCTGGTCTGGCGTGTCAGCCGTGTCAGGGCTACGCCTGTCCTTGGGCCCCCCTGCAACGTCGTCCGACAGGAAGTTCACGGGCAAGAGGACGAGTTTGAGCAACGACTCGTAGGAGAGGTACATGGCCCGGACTGAGCTGCTCACGTATACAATGGACCGGCAGGATGTAACACGCACCCCGCTGCAGGTCGTCGAGAGCCTAGCGAAGAACGCTCCCTCGATGGCTATAGGGGAGCGGTTGGCGGCCGACAGGCTGAGGCTGAGTCCTCCAGAGACCA
Organism: Notothenia rossii; assembly: GCF_949606895.1. Lineage (NCBI taxonomy): Eukaryota > Metazoa > Chordata > Actinopteri > Perciformes > Nototheniidae > Notothenia > Notothenia rossii. The sequence goes on from NC_136910.1 coordinate 34,555,011, forward strand.
AAGGTCCGACTGCGCGCCAGTGTCCACGACGGCAGATATCCGAGCTCCGTCGGCCGAGAACCGGTTGCTGGTGCCATCCCTCAGCCCGACTGGCATGTCAATCGAGATGGTGATTAATGCTCGGGGGTGGTCTCTCAGCCTGGCTCGTCTCCATTCGCCCTTGGAGAAGATGTGGTGCTCGAGTCTGATAGGTGCAGGCCTGTTGACACAGCCGTGCGACGTAGGTGCGCGGCGTCGGCAATGGCTCCTGTGACGTCGGCCAGGGCGGGCTCCAGCTTGCACCGACGAGACCTGGGAGACCAGCTCCGACCCCATGGCGGCCTGTTGACTGTCGGATGACGGCTGTTGACGCCTCTGTCGTCGGGGGGTCCTGTAGCATCCGATGCACACCTTGTGAGCCTTAGGATACCACCCGCGAGGCCCCTCCGTGAAGACGTTAAAGACGCTCTTACATTCCGGGCACGAGGCACGTTTAGCCCCGTCCGCAGGGCTCCGGGCGGGGCTCGTCTGTGGAGTCTTCTTCAGGCGCCGGAATGATGACATGGCTGATAGGGAGGACGACGGGAGAGCGTTACGGGCCATCTCTTTGTTCTCGACGAGTGCAATTACGTCGTTAACTGGCTTGACCAGGATGTCAGTTGTCCCCAGTGTCTCGTGGCGCATGTCCGAGTCATAAATGCCATTGAGCAGAACATCACGGATAATGTAGTCGGTATAGTCCACGTCCTTACCACACTCGCATACCGCATTATATGCACATGTCTCTGCTCTGGCAGCGAATGCGCGGAATGTCTCATCGCGTTCCTGGCGTAACTGAAGTAGCTCGGTGCGCAGGACGCATGTAGCGACTGGGATGACAGCTAGGGAACGCATGACGGTGATTAGGTCTGGCAAGGGTCCGGAAGCGGCGTCGGGGACGGCTTTCAACAGGCTGTCTCCAAGTACAGGCCCAGCGCACTGAAACAGCTGGAAGGGGGCCTGGGCATTCCCTATGCCTGAGCCGGCGCGGAATACGTTCCAACTGTGGATGAACACGTTCTATTCCTCTATCGACACGCCCACATCAACTTTGGGCCGATCGAGTCTCGGGCCGTGAGGGGCTGGGGCCTGGGCTGGCGCGGCCATGACCGGCGCTGCGTGCTGGTGGCTAAATCCATGAATCGTCAATAGAGCAATGACGAGTGCTTCAGACAAGTCTTCGGATTCAAACTCGCAGCCGGGGGCAGGGCATCCAACAACGATCATGGTGTCGTCATGAAGAAACACACTCCTCAATGTCAGTTTCGGTAGTTTATTGACAAGGATGACGACACCCTGAAACAGAGCAATGCAGCAAGATAAGCTGACAAAGTACTACATCCATGCATGTCATCACCAACACAACACAAATATATACAACGACACAAAGTCTAAACACACCAAACAATAGTGGAAACAATCCTACATGAATGAGTGGATGAACGTCTCAGCTCAAGGCGGAGTGAAGGAACAATGTTCGAACTAAAATGGCCGCTCAGCAATACCGGGTCAGAGCACGGCATATCCGGTCAGCGACAGCAGTGAGACGCTGCCCTCTAGTGGCCGGCGATAAACTCTTCACTTTGGATTCCTAAAGCTTTTAGTCTACTAACCCATCATCCAAGGTTTTCACTATAAGTACAAAATATTTTTGGGACGGACACTATAATTTACAGTTTTTTACCATGTTCAATCTGAATTTTCTTTTAAAATAAAAAAAATCTATATTGATTCTGTCTTTTCTACATCCAACTCACAGGTTTATCATTACTTTGAGAAAAAAGATTATTAATTTAACCCTTTTAGAAGGGAAGATACCGTCATTTGTTCTGGGAATGTCATTTTCGAGCCTGAAACCTGAAAAAAAGGCTTGAGGTTTAATTATATTTCCTTTTTTTTTGTGTGTATTTTTTTACATTTTGGATTTGCTTGTCGAGTTACTTATTGAGGGCTTGCGAGCTGCCGGTAGCTCGCGACAAACAGGGTTGCTTGCTGCAAATAATAAATAAATAAAATGCTTTTAAAGACCTAATGAGAAAATGTAATCCTCTTCCACAGAAATCATGCAAGTGTGAGGTTTATGTTTGAAATCAAATAAAAAATATAGATAGGTATATGTTTCTGGATATTTTTAGAAATGAACAATCCTTTAAAATGTCAGTCCCACTGGTACCGTCAACAAGATGAACTGTGTTAAACAAAACAAACACCAGACTATTGCCAACATGTCGTTTTGGGGCAAACTAAATGTTATCTCTTCTATTCAGTTGTACTTCATCACCCTGGCACACTGATTTGTGCAAGTCTATAAAAGCTTCTCAAAACTGATGACAGGGGAGAAATACCCTGAAGAAGACAGCGCTAAAACGTGGATACTTAACACACAGTAAAACTTGCTAATTTCTCAAGGATTACAGCCACAAACAATAAAACCCCTATAGAGACTCAATCCAGCTCCTTGTTTGTTTGTCATCATACAGTAAGAAAACAAGTTTGGTTTTGGAGATATAAAGTTTCGTAAGTAAACTTTAAATCTCCACCTGTTAGCACCATGATGGCGAGGCAGCAGTGTTGTTCCTGTGAAAATCACTGAATAAAATGTGCAATAATATATGCATGAAAAATAAATTCATCACCATGCCACCAACTAGTATGCAACAGTTGGCCTAAAAGCAACTGCACACACAAGCACACACAAAAGCACAAAGACCTGATAATGAGGTGGTCAGCACAAGGACTTACAATGACAAAAATCTTATAGAAAAAGGGAAATTGAGTCCATGTTTGATTTATTTAAATGAGCAACTTTATGCTTTAAGCAGCAGTGTACAGTCCCGCTTTGCTCCCTTTAGTTTGTTAAGTTCTCCTCGTTCGTTTCAGTGAGGTGTGTAGCCCGAGGTTGAGCTAAAGAAACATTTTTAGACACCCCGAGACACCACTGGACTGAAGCTAAGGTACAAGAAGCCAGCACACACTTCCCTAAAGAGTGAGCTTAAATCCATGTAAAGTGTAGTTACGATCTTCTTCGTGAATACAAATAACTACAGGTTCATTAGATAATCACATGTATATTGCTGGACATAAGCACCCCTGCAGGACACCTACCAACAAAGTAATGCAAAGCAAATCAGGTTTAATGATAAAGTTAGCTTTTATAAACAAAGCATGAATTTAAAATGTCTTCATATAAAAACTCAAAGACACAAGTAGAGGAAGGCAGAAAGGGCTTTTTAAAGAAAAGAATCTGCCCTCTGGCTTTTTTGTCAGTTCAGTTACTGCAGTGTATTAAACATGCTGTTTATGTGGCTCACATTATTGCCTAATTATTGCATGTTTTATTGCATGTGTCAGCCAGGGCCTCCAGTCTGTACGTTCAACACTCCTCACTGCACAGCCACTCAATTACACTGAATCACTCTTTAATTTTGTTTCATTTGTCTCTCTTTATGGCCAACTCTTCCATCAAACTTTCCCTTTCCTTTTGTTTTTTCTCTGACTTTGCAAAACAGTTCATTTAATTTAATTCACAGAATATTTACATATATATATATATGAGATTTTGTATTAATAATCATCAGTGAATAAAAGGGCTTGAATAATCAAATGGCATCACTTTACGTAATGCAGCTTTGAAAACCAGGGAAACATATTCAATACACTTTTATCAGAAATATAGGAATATATCAGTCTCACATCATGATATCAATACAAATATAGATATATATTGCTATAGGCCCTTAATAGCGTCTGAATTAGATTACATTTTTCCATCCAAAAAAAATCAAAACACTTCCTATCTGAAAGATGTGTATACTATAAATTAGTATTTTTTGGATTATTTATTAATGTTGAATTATCCCATAAAACATGATCTTTTGTTTATCTGCCAGTTGGCTACAAAACGTTTCATCGTTAATTTAAGCAGGTCGAAAATGACTTTCAATTTCTATAAATTAGTTTTTGGAGACTACTTTTGATAGTTTTTCCAGCTTCACATTAGATGTAGTTATTTAATAGTGCTTCTTGTTGATTCTGCTTTGCCTGCACAGTGTCCTTTACCACAACAAGCACTCAAGTATCAGCGTGCCATATTTTAAACATGTTTGAGACACGGCTGACACTGCGCGGTATGTAATCCTCAAAACGCCGCGCTTCAGGCTAAAAATATAAATCTTTGTGAATCCACTGAGCTGTCAGGATCGTCTGGCTGACATCAGAGCTCAAAATGCCAGGATGTAAAACTAAGTCCTGGGATGTCTGCAGTGTCAAGATGTGAGATGAGACGTCTATCCTCAGAGATCATGAATCAAACTTTAACAATGTTTAAACTCTTGTTGGTGGAAACATCTGCAATGCTTTCAATGGGTTTTTCTATAATGCACATTTGATCCCGTGTGTCTCAGTCAGACTTCTTTGCATTTTTAAAGGCTTCTGTCAGAGACTGAGTTTGTGTGCTGTGAAGAGGACGTTTTTCTCAGTCTTACTTTATATTTTTGAGGTACATTTTGCAGTGCTTTTAAAGGATGTCAGCATGCTTTCAGGTGCACATCACATGTCAGCAGCAGAACAAACTTGAAGAGTTGACATGAGGACAAAATCCCCGCCCTATATCAGACATTATTGCATTGTTAATTTTAATACAACAGCAGAGTATGCACCACATGCCTAACGGGGGGTCTTGAGTAACTTCACAGCATCCCTTCCTTCCATGGAAATTTGACAGGACTCAAAACAAAGTCTGGAACAGCTGGCCTCATCAAGCTTTTATCAAATGAGTTGCAGACACAAATACAGAGTGGAGTTGTGGACAAGTGTCTCACTCTACAGGTATCAGGGAGCTTGTTGCATATGAAAAAAGAATCTGAAATCCCCACCTGTGCCTTTCTGACTCTTTCCAAAACTTGTCAATCCAGCATCCACATCACGCAGCGATTTGAAATGTGCAAACTTCTCCAGTAATCTCTCTTTTCCACTCTTCAAACCGTTACGTTTGCCACTTATGGTGTGGAAATACTGCTTCATGCCTATTAGTAGGATTCATCCCATCCTATTCAACCTTATGGTGGCAGGCTTTCCTATAAAGTCACAATCAATCCACCCTGGCTAATTACACGCATGCACAAAACTGTACAAACTGTGGCGAGGATCTGTGATAAAGCCACGTTTATGATGATTTATGAAAATACAATGACATCAAAGGGGTTTGCAAATCAACCAGATTTGCAAAATAAATAGGTTTTTCAGGTGTGAAAGGAAGTGTTTATCTGACTGACCTATTTGTTGTAGAAGTCCTTTCTTTCATGGAGATGAGAGTGGAGTCCATACTAGATAACGTCCCTCTGCACAGCTTGCTGTGATACTAATTAGTCTTACGATATTAACAAGCTAATTCTCTATGTTTTTATTATTTTTATTAAAACTTTCTGCTTTGAGAGACTGTAGAGATTATGGAGGCAAATTCTGTATTATCATCTGTACAACAATAACAGAAGCAGTTATACAAAAAAAGAAATTACAAACATAATGCATTCACCAATAAATTAAAACGATATATCAACACATATGTTGGCCAATTTTTCCTTTACAATTTAGCATAACTAATATAGCAATCCAAAAGGTCCACCAAAGAGTTTAACCACACAAATATTAAGAGACCAATGAAGGAAATCCTGCACATTTCAGAACAATACTTAAAATAAAATGCTAATGGTTCTAAAAAAAAAACAGTTTTTATTCTATCATGCTCTCGTTCTTTCTTTTATTTTCTGGGGTGAGGGTGTTTGACAAGGGTGTATCACAGAATAAGAAAGAAAAAGATAATCATCAGAAGTTTTCATTAAAATTATTGACAGTTATGGATATTTTGTCGACTGAGGGATTCCAGGCATGCCTCGAAAACAGATTAGCTTTCGGGGGTGACAGAAGGGGGTCTTGTTGCAAAAGGGATCACAGGCCAGGACCACCAGAGCATGAAACAGATTGAGTGAGAGTCACACATCCAGCTCACTCACTGCCAGTTTTATTTTGCAGTAGTTACACTTCCAGATCCTCTGTGTGCCTCTTCCCTGCACCATGCCGGGGGGCTTCAGCGACTGCAGGCTCAGACTCCCAGTTAAGGTTGTTGTCAAAGCTCCTCTTCATTAGCCTCGAGGACTCCCAACATCAAACAGTTCACCTCTCAATCGAACGTGGTTAGAAACAGCAATGTTCATAATACTTTCCTATAGATCCCTTTCCCCTCATTATGTTATTTCCACAGAAAATCCTGGAATTAAGCACTAATGGAATTAAACACTAATATGCGGTTATTTTGTGACTGCATAATGAACTGTTTTTATGCAGTTCATTAATAAAGTGTTTATTTTTAAGATTCAAGAGGTTCTTATTTAGTATCTCTCTCATAAAAGAACAGGAGTGTAAAATGCTTTGGTTCTGGGGTCATTGAATGGCAAAAATGTTAAAACAACACAATGAAATGCAATAACAACATAAAATAAAACTGCGGTCACAGTCATGTGCAGTTGTGGACGGGCCCTCGCGACTTTGCGCCGGTCGTCCCGGCGTCAAGTCGACCCACACAAGTCCTTCCCAAATGAGCCGTTTATCATTTCCCTAATTTTCGCATCCTCGACTCCTCGGTCCGCCGGCAGTGACTCGGAAACGGATGTCGGCGTGCCGCCTCGAAGGAAAACAAATTTCTCTAAAGGCTCATCAAGGATCGATTATCGAGGAGGCTGTCTGGAGGAGCTATAACCGAGGGTGAACTGATGTAGAGGAGAGCGGATTCTCTCTGGAGGAGCTATAACCGAGGGTACACTGAAGTATTCTCCTGAGACGATTTCAGCCAACAGTGATGTTTAAAAGAGGCGTGACGCATGGCTGGACTTATGTCAACGAAGCACAGCTCTGCAAACTATTCCCGTTGTGATTATAAGTTATTTAAGATGATCAAATGTGTATCAGACTTCCTGCCCTTTACCGTTTGTTTACTCACTAATCACATCTCCCCTGGATGTTAGGCTATTTTTTTTTTTAATACAACTGCTTTCATTGTGACGCGATGTTTACAGTGAGAACAGCTGCTGGGGTCTGTTCAAAAGCAGAACAGTGTGTATAATATATACCGCTCAATAATATATGTAACAGGCCTACATTACATAGATTATTTGTATGCTTTAGTACATATTTACAAGTAAACAGTAGATATTTTTCATGAAACCATATATTTAGCTTCACAGAATAAAATATACAAGGGCTGTAGCCTGATATATATTATATGCTTGAGGAGCTGTATGTACAGGACTGTCTCAGAAAATTAGAATATTGTGATAAAGTTCTTTATTTTCTGTAATGCAATTAAAAAAACAAAAATGTCATACATTCTGGATTCATTACAAATCAACTGAAATATTGCAAGCCTTTTATTATTTTAATATTGCTGATTATGGCATACAGCTTAAGAAAACTCAAATATCCTATCTCTAAATATTAGAATATCATGAACAAGTATACTAGTAGGGTGTTCAACGAATCACTTGAATCGTCTAATTAACTCGAAACACCTGCAAGGGTTTCCTGAGCCTTGAAAAACACTCAGCTTGGTTCAGTAAACTAAATCACAAGTATGGGGAAGACTGCTGATCTGACTGCTGTCCAGAGGACCGTCATTGACACCCTCCATCAGGAGGGTAAGACACAAAAAGAAATTTCTCAAAGAGCAAGCTGTTCACAGAGTGCAGTTTCAAAGCACATCCACAAAAAGTCTGTTGGAAGGGGGAAATGTGGCAGGAAACGCTGCACAACCAAGAGAGATGACCGCAGCCTTAACAGCATTGTGAAGAAGAGTCGCTTCCAGAATTTGGGGGAGCTTCAAAGACAGTGGACTGAAGCTGGAGTCCAGGTATCAAAAGTCACTGTTCACAGACGTGTCCGGGAAATGGGCTACAATAGCCGTATTCCCATGGTCAAGCCACTTCTGAACTCAAGACAACGGAAGAGGCGTCTGACTTGGGCTAAGGAAAAGAAGCACTGGACAGTTGCACAGTGGTCCAAAGTCCTCTTTTCAGACGAAAGCAAGTTTTGTATTTCATTTGGAAGTCAAGGCGCCAGAGTCTGGAGAAAGGCTGGAGAGGAGCAAAATCCAAGTTGCTTGAAATCCAGTGTGAAGTTCCCACAGTCAGCGATGGTTTGGGGAGCCATGTCAGCTGCTGGTGTTGGTCCACTGTGTTTCATCAAGCCCAGAGTAAATGCAGCTGTGTACCAAGAGATTTTAGAGCACTACATGCTTCCGTCTGCTGAAAAGCTCTATGGAGATGAGGAATTCATTTTCCAGCATGATCTGGCACCTGCCCACAGTGCCAAAACCACCAGTAACTGGTGTACTGACCATGGCATTACTGTCCTCGATTGGCCTGCAAATTCCCCTGACCTGAACCCCATAGAGAATATGTGGGGTATTGTGAAGAAGAAGCTGAAAGACACCAGACCCAACAATGCTAATGAGCTAAAGGCCGCTATTGAAGCATCCTGGGCATCCATAACACCTCAGCAATGCCAGAGGCTGATTGCCTCCATGCCACGCCGCATTGATGCAGTAATCCGTGCAAAAGGATTCCCAACCAAGTACTGAGTGCATTAATGGACATTTTCAAATGTTTGATTGTGTTTTGCTGTTATAAATCTTTTTTTTTTTACTTGGTCTGAGGAACTATTCTAATTTTTTGAGATAGGATTTTTTAGTTTTCTTAAGCTGTATGCCATAATCAGCAATATTAAAATAATAAAAGGCTTGCAATATTTCAGTTGATTTGTAATGAATCCAGAATGTATGACATTTTTGTTTTTTTAAATTGCATTACAGAAAATAAAGAACTTTATCACAATATTCTAATTTTCTGAGACAGTCCTGTATGTGTTGTGGAGTGTATAGGTGTCTGTTGTAATTGAATGTGCCGCCAGCAGAGGGCCTTGCTGGTCTAACAGTCAACAGATGTGCCAACAGTAGGTGTGTGTGTGTGTGTGTGTGTGTGTGTGTGTGTGTGTGTGTGTGTGTGTGTGTGTGTGTGTGTGTGTGTGTGTGTGTGTGTGTGTGTGTGTGTGTGTGTGTGTGCGCGTGCGCGTGCGTGTGTGAGTTGATGCGCCAGGCAGACAGGCTATGGGCTCAGAACAGTCTCATAATACACACATGCACACAGAAGGATTCAAACTTGTATTTCATGATCCGCAAAAGGATTCACACTTGTATTTCCGGGATCCACACTTGTGTTTTTCAATGCACACACAAATGTGTTCCGTTTCATATACATGTAAATAAAATCCAAGTACAGAAAAAAGTTTTACATATGTATTTTTGATCCTCACATATTTGTTTTCCGTTTAAAACCTCTGAACCTGCAAACACAAACCGCTTTCTCTGCACGGATCGCTGTGCATTCGTGTGTGTGTTTTTTGAGACTCCCCTGACGCTCAACCGATTCGTACTTGTAATTTTTTCTATCTATAGCCAATCAGATGTCTCCTCAATTCTAAGCCAATCACATGAGCGCGCCCCCACGAGGGTAGATTTCTTGTGTTCATGACGTAGCGCTTCATGTAGGCCTACGCATATTGCGCAGTCCGGAGCTGACAGGTCCATGGAGCCTGCCTGCAGGCGCTAATCTCAGGACACCTCCACTCTCAGTACATTGACACTTTCCGAACAGGAAATGCACGCAAATACAAGGCTTTATATTATTAAGGTACAGCGCCACTTTCCGAACCGTTGATGATTGCTTGTGTACACAAAAACGGCAGGCAAAACCGTTTTAAATGTGTGTTTCCTGTATGGCGAATACAGCTGCTTTATTTATGTCTTTATGAAGTTGTTGTGAGTGTGGAGGGAGCAGCTACAGGTTAGCTTAGCCTAATCGATCAGTGCACTACGAAGCCAGTGCATGCTAGACAGTGAACTGTCAACGAGGGGGAGCCCCGCCGGTCATTATTGGCCGATATTCACTCTTAATAGTTTGATCGGTGCTCTCTATAAAGGCCGATCAGGAGAGCTGGATCTGATCGATATGGACATAAACGCGAGTGAAGTATCACCGGACGCGAGAGAGAGATCAGATCAGCTGCTGAGTCTGACGGAGACACGCAGCTCTGCATGATCACCTGAAGCTCCGCCCTCTGATTAGCGAGCTGACCGGACAGCGCAAAATGCGTATATGAAGCGCTACGTCATGACTACGGGCTCCCCGTTCCAGCGAACGACTATTCCTTCACAACGTAGCATCACATTGGATATGCGCTTAAGTTGTCCAGGATTGTAATTTTTCGATAATTTTCCTATGAGGAGTTAGCAAAAATGTGCTTAAAATGCATGAAAAACACACATTTTTCAAAATGGCCAACTTCCTGGGGGGCGGGGCTAATGGAAGGCAATTTGAAATATTTCCGCAATCTGTATACAGCGTTTCGTGAATATCGGAAAAACTCTATGCGAGTAGTTTGGAGTAATTTGCGACATGTAAATTGTCAAAAATTGTATATTCTCTGTTAGCTTACGACCTCCCCGATTGAGCTAGCAACCATTTTCTTCGCAATTTAGCATCACATTGGATATGGGCTGAACTTGTCTTGGATTTGAATTTTTCCGATCAATTCCCTAGGAGTTCGCAAAAATGTGCTTGAAATGCATGAAATGACATTTTTCAAAATGGCTCACTTTCTTTTTTTTTTTTAAATATGTCTAAAATTCCATGAGGAATGTGCATATCTGCGATATTTGGATACATTGTTGATGAGTTATGAGTATTTATTTCTAAGCCCCGCCTTTTTGAAAATACATTTTGATTAATGGTGGCCATATTTATCGACTAAACATGCTCATTTCATAGTGCAGGGGTCGCAACCTTTTTCGATATGAAGTGCCATTAAAAGAAAAAATTCTCAGTGTGCCGACGATCGTGAATTATCAATGGGGGGGTTAGGAGTTTGACGCTGGTGAACTGTCAACAGGAGGGCGGGGGGAGCCTCGCTGCGGGGAAGCAGTGTGTGGACCTGTCAGCGCAATTAAATTGATCCTATGGATATCAATCATGCAAGTTGTGCCCAAAACATAAGGAAAAGCCAGACATATCTGTGATAACAAAGCATTAGCACTGGCAAGTCTTTGATTATGCTGAACCACCACTATAATTTGACAGATTTATTATAGAAAGATTAATTTCTGCCAAAATAAAATAGATAGAAAGCAGGATGTTTTTGGAACTCTACAGTCCTGACATTATACATCCTTGAAATTAAATACATAAATATTGCTCTTTGTGGGGAAGTTGCATATTTTTGCATGCTCATCGTTGATACATCTGGTGTGTGTTTTTTGGCAATGATAAACCAAAACCACAGGTGACACCGGTGCATTCATCTGCAGGTTGGACACTTTTATTCATATTTAAAAACTTTAGCCATTAAGGACACTAGGGACATGACCGCAATCCCTCACAGTCACAAGAAGCAGCAGAGTCCATGCACCTCCAGATGGCTTCGTCTAAAATACAAATTTGGTTGTAAAGTAGTACCTGTCACCAAGACAGACTGAAAGAAGCACTTGAAGAAGAGGAGAAGCAAGTGAAGTTTCTTTTTTTTAAAAGAGCCACCTTAGCAGTGAATATTATGTCCTTTGTATAAAATTCTCCGAAATACGTGGCACCATAATGACAGGAATTTGGGTAAACACAGTGACAGCTATTCGATTCAAGCAGCAGGAGGGAATTCACAAACCCACTTCTCTGATTTCAGCCTGTCCAACTGAGCTGATTAAAAAACGAGATCTGAGAGAAACACAGCACTCAGCAACATAGAGGTCAAAGGAAAGTGGAGCAAGAGAAATAATCTGCAAAAAAGAAAAATCAGACTCAAAAGAAACCCTTGGCAACTAAGTGACACGAGGGAAGGAAGCTGGGTTCATCAATAAAAGAGGAAGTGACATTTAAAGAAGTGTATGACTAAACAGCAGCACCAGCAGTCACATACCTGTGTTTAAGTTACGTGAAGAGGCAGATGTGCTTAGAAGAACAACAGCTAGGTCTCAAAGAAAGCGACACAATACACCGTCTTGTTTTTTGGGTAAGGGAAAGAATGAGGTAAAAGTGAGTTGCATGCTTACTGTATGCAGAAATATACAGTTTATGTTTTCATTGTTGTAAAATATATTTTAACAGCAATAATTACAATGTTTTAAGACAATGGATGTGAAGCAGCTAAATATCATGTTTGTCTTCTGTGTGTTTTGTTTCTGTCACTCTTATACTTATTTTCAACTTGGAAAGCATTATATTTAGCAGCTCAACACAGTCATTAATATATCAGGCAAAGGTATCAGGATTGGGGAAAATACGACCCAAATGCAGTCAAAAAGACAAAAGGTCTAGTAACAAAAAGCGAGCTTTAATCCAAAAAAAGCCGATAACAAAGAAAAACGGGAAATAAGTTAACATCAGCAAACCGGTGAGCACGAGAAACAGGAACAAACTTGGGCAAGGGCCCGGCAGAGGTCGAGGAGGGGGTCTCGGGCGGACGGCCCGGGGGGACGGCAGAGTAGGGGCGAGGGCAGCGGCGAGCGAAACAGGATTCGTAGCCGGCGGGACCCCGAACGGAACAGGACATGGTGTCGGCAGGACCCCCGGCGGAGAAGGGGCTTGAGTCGGTGGATACAGGGGGCAGAGTTGGCCGGGGAGCCGGAACTGGAGCTGGAACTTGAGCCTGAACCATGGTTGCCGGGGCACGGGCTGGTATCCTGGCCTTGCGTCTCCTATAAGCCTTTTGGAGGCTCCGTGGACCTCCCAAGGTCAGGCAGGATCCCAGGAAGGGGTTTCGAGGCTTGAGGCTGGCACTCAGGGCTGCTTGGAAAAAGTCTAAGCCACTCGGGCAACAAGCTCCTAAGCCACCTCCATGCGTGCCTCCTTAAGCCCGTGTCACACTGTCCCGAAATTGACACCCGATGGACACACGATAAAGGAAATGTTCAAATTCGGCTCTGATCGTAACAACATCGGGCCATTCGTGAGGGCATCTTAAGCCATCGTATGACCACCGGTGGAGTTTCTCAGGCTCCGGCAGCAACTTCGTGAGCGGCAACTTCGTAAGGCACTCGTGAGGGCATCTTGTCAAATCGTGTCATCTTCGTGTTACCATCGGTGCATTCGCCCTCACTCTGATCGGGGCGAATGTGCGATGGCACCGATGATAACAAGATGCCCTCACGATGGCCTTAGGAAAGGCAAAATTGACACACAAATTCAACAGGAAAATGAACCTTCGCAAGGTCCTTCAGCAATTTTTTGGCATCCCAAAGATTTTGCCAGCGCTCACGAAGTTGCTGCCAGAGCCTGAGAAACTCCACTGGCGGTCATGCAATGGCTTAAGATGCCCTCACGAATGGCCCAATGTTGCTACGATCAGAGCCGAATTTGAACATTTCCTTTATCGTGTGTCGATCTGGTTGTTTTATTGCACAACAAAATCATGTAAACATATTATGTAAATAACCCAATTTGTGTTCTGTGAAACTGAAAAGAATATAATATATTAGTTTGAAGGCGAGTTGACAGGAAGTTGTTGCTATGGAAACAACATTACGGAGAAAACTTAATATCTTCTACATATAATAACGGATAAAGTAAAGAACAAAGTCTGAAAATATCAGTACAGTATCATAGTACTTTAACATAATTGTTTTTGTTACTTTCGTTGCAGTTGTATGTCTTAAATGATGTAAATGATGCCTTCATGTGTGGTTCGGGGCCATCTTCGTGCGAAATTCACAATTCCATATTCGTGTGTCCATCGGGTGTCAATTTCGGGACAGTGTGACGCGGGCTTTAAGGGCAGCCTCATTCGCCCCTCTAGAGGAGGCTCTCATCCACTCATTAAAAATGCACTCAAGAGTGTACTTAAGCTCATACAGGGCTTTGAAAAAACTGCTGGGTCTATAGTGGTTCGGTCGTACTGTCAGGATTGGGGAAAATAGGACCCAAATGCAGTAAAAAAAAGACAAAAGGTCTAGTAACAAAAAGTGAGCTTTAAAGGTGGGGTAGGTAATTTTGGAAAAACCAGCTCGAGTGCGCTAAAATTTGAAAATACACAGCCGGAAAAAATCTGCCACTTCCTTACAGAGCCCCTCGTCCAACACACACGAACGCGCACATGACCAATGAGGGCATGAGATAAGTTTGTGCACAGATGGAAAGCTGACAGGCAGGTAGGCCATCCAGTTATTTTAGCCGGGTCGGCTAAAATGATAGGTCATGCTTTTTACAGTACTACGGCTTCCACAGATGACATTTTTGTATGGATTTTTTGTCAAAGCACTTCAGATATTCATTGCTATCGGGATGTTAAGAGCATTCCATGGAGTATAACAAAAAGTGTATCTCGAGCCGGTTTCTCAAACTTACCTACCCCACCTTTAATAAAAAAAAGCCGATGACAAAGAAAAATAAGAAACAACTTGAAATCAGCAAATCGGGGAGCACAAGAAACAGGAACAAACTTACAGACAGGAACAGGCAGGTAACATGGATGAGAAAGACAACGACCGACTTTCAAGCAAAAGGGAAGATGAGATTAATCACACAGACGGGTAATCACAAGACACAGCTGGGGAGGGGAGGCAGAAACACAGGGGTGGTTGGGCAACAGGTGAACACAATGAGACAATCAGACACAGGAGGGCAAACACAGGAAGGAAGACCAGACACAGGGAGAACAGAATTTCAAAATAAAACCATGACTAAACACAAAAGGCCAAGGGGCCCAAAGTATCAGGGGCTCGAGAGACGCGAACTTAGTATGAAGACTAAAATGACAACAACAAAGATATTTAAAATGACTTCAAAAAGGTGCATATCAACTACAAAGATACACGAAATAACTACAAATAGGAGGGAAATAACTACAAAGACACAAAAACCTGCTACATTGAAACAACCAACACAAAGAGATAACACATTTATATAAAGAGAAACAAAAAGATCACAAAGAGTGACAAAGTGGAATATATAGAACACAAAGTGACACAAAACTACTAAAATTATTTACATACTGACCTCAAAAGACAAAATGTCCACACAAACCTCAACAAAGGGACACCAAGCAAAAACATACAAATGAAGAACATAAAGAGACATTAAACAACTACAAAGAGGCACATGATGACAACAAAGAGACACAAATTGCCATAAAGATAAACAAAAAGACCACAAAAAGATACATACAGACCATAAAGAGACACCAAACAACTACAGAGAGACACATTACAACTACTAAATGACACAGAACAACCATAAAAACACATGTAAAGACCATAAAGAGAAAAAAAACGACGACAATGAAGCATTTATTGACCTCAAAAAGACACAAAAAGCCCACACAAAACCACCACAGAGTGACACATAACAACTACAAAAACACACAAAATGACCACAAAAATACACGTAGCCACTACAAAGAGACCCAAAACAACAACAACAAATGTAAAAGCACCTCTGTGTGTGTGTGTCTTGCCCCATGTGTTGAAGAGCTGGTTTTGCATGTCTGCCCAGAGGCTCTCTGACACTCAATCGCCCATGGCTTCGCTCTGCAGCACAATTTCTCCAAGAAAATCATAAACTTCCCACCCTTTAAGATATCTTGGACTTGTGGGGATTTTCTTTATTCGTTTAAGTTGTGCTAAAGCCTACCCGGGTCACTCTCTTTTTGTTCACTCTGCTATGAAGTATATTTTCACCTCTTTTGCGGCCTCTGTTCTTGTCGGTCTCTCTCACAAAACTGCCTTTCCTTCACGGATGGCAGAGCACTGTGTCAGCTGCTGTCACATGTCTCAACGTTCAGCCTTCAGTTATCTATTTACTGTATACTGATGGAAAAAATAAACTATTTTTGGAAGCAAGGAAACAATAGATGGGTACTTTCCACCAAGGTTGTCAGTTTTCAAAAACCTGACAGTGAATCCTGCAGCTTGCCATTCAAATTTGACATTTAAAGTCCTCAAGTACTTCAAAAAAAAAGCTACATTGAAATATGTGTATAATGTGGATACATACAAGGAAATGTGATTGGTATGGAAACAGGATTACCAGGAAATCTTCAAATCCTTAGGATTCATTCTCTGGGAACCATGCATGTCATGACACTTGCCATCTATACAGAGAGGTGAAGTCCCTGTGCTCTGGTGCAGGAACTTCATGGCGAAAGAGACAAATGGATATTGTTGGAATTTTGCAGTGTATTACTCATATTGTGCTTGTCAATTTTAAAGATTATCTTGCAAGTCAAGAAAGCTGCATATTGTCGCAAAAGTGTTGAAGTATAACCCTGTTGGTTCCCCGGCTGAATAAAAGACATGGTTCTATGGTGGCCGACAGGTGCAAACACATTACAACAGCTCAAAACACTCACATGAGGAGAAACACGCTGCATTTTAAAAGATGATGCAATTATATAAACTAGTGCTGGGCAACAATTAAAATGTTGATTTATTTCAAAAGTACTGCATTGCGCACTTTTATTTTAAAAGTACTGCTACATGAACAAAAGTGCAATAACATTTGGTTGGCAAACACCTTAAAAAATACGGTTGTTTTACCAGCAGTATTCCCTTAACACAGTAGCGGTTCAAATGTTTCTTGTAAATGTCAACTTAAACATTAATTAATGTAATCAAATCAAATATAAAACCAAAGCTACATGTATTTGCGACTGCCAGGGCATTAACGTTTATCTAGTTTGTCACAGAAGTTCCCTTCAGAGTCCAGAGATAAGAAAACTCAACTCTGCAGTGGTTACAAATAACTCTGATTATATAAACTGCCCCGTCTGAAGAGATGTAAAATGTCCATGTAAGAGTTCGGTACCGTTCTCCATGTTTCTGTCCCCGCAACTTCTTTCTGTTTCAGTTCATGTGAGCGCTGCAGCAGTCTTAGGCCCGCCCAAAATGCTCTCATTGGTTGAGACCCGTGATGACGCCCATCCTAAGCCAATACTGATCAACACCCCACCCCTGCTGCGACCCAAGATTTGTCTGTATGTGTATTCAGAGCCTGTGAGCAACTTGGCTTTTGTGGCTTTGTTTATGTATTATTGGGTTGTGGTTAAATGCTTATGTACTTAGTAATACTGATCATGTTTAAGTTACCTGTAGTCTAATATGGACTTTGTTGGGACTTTTTAGGGTGCCCTAGCGCTTTGGGTGACGTTGAGTCGGTAGACTGGGCTCCCACTGTTAGCCTCGGTTACCACACAACAAGTAAGCCCAGATCAGAGGCATCTCCTCGACGAGAGCAGAGGATGGAGCTCAAGGAAGATCAACAAAGACAATCAGAATGTGCAGAGGCTTTGTTGGATCTCCTGCAGACAACCGAGAGCCCAGAACCGACGCAACCCCCGTCTGACAGCCCACAACCAGAGGACACCAGTGGGATATTAAATGACCAACAAGGTAAATTAACCACCAGCATTATTATTAAATATTACAAATGTGATTGTCAGAAAATCAATGCAAACTTTGAATTAGGTTTAGGTTTAGAAAATAGAGTACTAACTTGAGAATCTGCAATAATTCGAACAGAGAACTTGCATGTGTGTAAAAAGGTTGTCAAAAAGATAACATCACAACAATTCACATTCATATTTGACTATTTTAAATAACTAATTATGCTTGCTACTGCTATATTGTATGCAGATGCAGGATGCCAGACTGATTTAACGATGGAGGACATCGAGAGGATGGAGGATGTTCTGAGACAGAACACAACAGAGCTGGGAGATCTTCGGACAAAGGCACTGAACACAAAGTTCAACCAGGAGTCCTTTGAGAACAACGAAGAGAAGACAAAGTTTTACACCGGGCTCCCCAACTTCTTAGTTTTACTTCAGGTTTTTCAACTGTGCGAGCCCTACATCACCTGTGGCCCTATGTCTGTGCTCTCCAAATTTGAACAGTTCATTTTAGTTTTGCTGAGGCTGAGACTAAATCTCCCTCTGAAAGATTTGGCTTTCAGGTTCAACATCTCTCTCTCCACTGCTTCTATAATTTGGCATAAGTTAATTGACATACTTCATGAGAGTACAGAATTTATAATTGAGTGGCCAGAGCGACATGTACTTCAAGCTACAATGCCAATGGGATTCAGACAGGCATTTGGATGTAGAGTTGCTGTGATTGTTGAGTGTTTTGAAGTTTTTATTGAGAGGCCCTCTAATTTACTAGCTAGAGCACAAACATGGTCCAACTACAAGCATCACCATACTGTTACATTTCTGATTGGTGTTGCTCCCCAAGGCTATGTCACTTACATATCTTGTGCCTGGGGAGGAAGAGTTAGTGATAAACAGATCACAATACAGAGTGGGCTCCTAAAAAACCTGTTACCTGGAGATATTGTCCTAGCAGACCGTGGGTTCGATATTGGCGATAGTGTGGGATTTTACTGTGCTTCACTAAAGATGCCTGCATTCACCAGGGGGAAAAGTCAGCTGTCAGCATACGAGGTGGAAGAGACAAGAAAAATAGCTAATGTGCATATTCATGTCGAAAGAGTCATAGGATTAGTCAGAAGAAAATATCAGATTCTGCAAAGCGGGGCTGTGCCCATAGAGCACATGCTAACAAAACCAGGTGAGGCACTAGCATTAATTGACAAGATTGGGGTTATTTGCTGTGCCTTGTCTAATCTGTCAGTGTCTGTCGTCCCATTGGAGTAAAGTCATGGAGCTGTAGTCTTGTAAATAAGAAACCATGTAATCTTTCATTTAATCTTTTCAGTAAACATCTTTTTGTGTTCAAACATCTTGTGTTCAAGTCTTTTCAGTAAAAATATTTTTGTGTGTTGTAAATTGTGTAGCCCTAATCAATATACAACTTTCATCTACATTCAGGCTTAATTCATTCAACAATATTCTAGAGATGACAATTGGTCGGGTGACGCTCCCATGTATGGCCATTGAGGGTTATTGTAAATGTAAATAAGAAACCATGTATTATTCAGTCTTCTTAGTATCATTTAATCTTTTCAGTAAACGTCTTTTTTACAATAGCAATATATCACACAGCCCTACTTCCTCTAGTGAGTGTGGTCAGTGAATATGAAGGTGCTGTAATGCAGGTTAAAGAGCTGCCACTGTGCAAATAATTATGCAACAAGGAGAGAACCACAACTTCCGCTCACAACAAAGTCTTCTGTCACCATGGGGCAGCCAATCAGATCCAAGGAGCAGATTAATGGTTCGGAGGTTTTTGGATCTATTCCGGCGATCACAGGCTCGATGTAGTATGGCCCAAACCTGATGAGAGCATGACATATTTACCATTTATGCAGGTATTTGTGCCTACTGTAAGCAGCTTAAATGTGGACATGGGTCTATATTAAGTTCAGTGCACTCACCTCTTCTCGTACAACAGGTTCGACACCATGCTCATGAAGGTCTTGGGCTTGATCTGGCGACCCTCCTTCAGCTCGTACAGGTTCAGTCTGAATTTAAGCCTCTGGGATCTACACACAAGGCAAAGACGTCCATCAATCCTCAGATATTTACATTGAATTCAGTCATCACAAATCTAACTTATTTCAAAGCTATGGATAGCAGAATTTCTAATAACATTTTCTCCCCTGCTTATTAAAATGCATAGTAATACTATTCAACTACAACACTTTTGTTGTTGGTATAAACATTATAGGTGTAGTATTGTACTTGACAATCCAGGCTCTCTCTAAATGAGAAGTCTTACTTAGTCTAGATCTGAGAGTTGTAGCTTTATAGAGTTGTAAATCAATCCTGTCATCATAGTACCCTGGTGTTCACAACTGTTTAGCCACTTTGAGAGAACAAGGTGAAGGTCTACACACTCACACTGTCTGAACATCAGTGGCCAGTCCTGCCAGCCCAATATACAGCTTATCTCCCATGGGGAAGATCTTCTGGAAGTCTGTGGTGAGCATCTGAGCCTGGATGCCAAACCTCCGGTCCGCTGCTATCGCCACACAGTTCTTCCCTCGCATGGCCATGACGGCCCCTCCGTTATAGGACATAATAGACTGGATGAAGAAAGAGAAACGTAAGAAGAGTTAAGTTAGTCAGAGCTTAAACCATTGATAGATCAAACAACTGATTAAACAGACAAATCAAACTATTTAAACATAAAGCTCATTTTTAAGCACATTCATTGAAATAAAAATTAAGTTTAAATTGAGGCCCTTCTATACAGCATAAAATGTAAAGAATATCCTAAGAATATGTATTATTTGCAACATGCAAATAAGATACTGAATAATGTTGTCCTCAAAATAAATGACTGAAATCTATGTATTTCATTTAAGGACCAAAAACATGACTCAGGGTTATTTCCAACTACCCAAATGTGTAAACATGGAGCATAACGTTCATCTAAAATCATTTCAACGATCAAAAGAAATAAAAGTAAGATAAAATAAAAAGTGTAGTTGTAGAACATTATTATTGAACCAAAGTCTTTATTATCCTGCGTTATACATGTTTAAATGTAATGATGTATAGTGAAACCTCGTTGCTGGGTTGTTGAAGTTGTTGCAGTTGTCTGCTGTCAGTGGACTCACATTAACAAATTGCTGACTAGCTTAGTAGGTTGAAGCTTTAGCTAACAAAACTAGCAATGTCTAATTAACCAAACGTTAGCTGATGTTGACCCAATCGCAACTGTTAGAAATTAAAATCAATGTTTTGATGGTATAATGTAGCTTAAACATACCGTCAGTTCAAACGCTCTTTTATACTGAAAAACCAGAAATTCTTGTGCACAAGCAGTTAAGCTTTTATTCTGAAAATCCTTCATCTACGGTTAGCATGTAGCATGTGGCTAATATACGATTTCCTAAAGAGGTGAACTGAGGAGCGAAATGACTTGGTGTGGTGAAAACCGAAACCTACTGATTTAACACTACAACGATAGATGTCGAGATACTACCATGTTGAATATTAAATGAAAGTACAGTTTATTTGAATTAGGGGTGTAACAACTAATCGACTTAATCGATTAAAATCGATTACCAAATTAGTTGGCAACTAATTCAGTCGTCGATTCGTTGGTGACGTCATCACATGTGTTCTACACCCCGTTAAGCTCCAACGCTATCGCTCTTTTTTATCGGTACAGGAGAGATTTAAAACATATGTCATATGTATTATTGCTACATAAACATTATATCGCAGTCTTAGTGTCGCCAACTCAGTTTCTAATATGCAATATGACTACAAATTGCGTCTATAATGTATTTTCGATCTTCCCAATTCAGACGAGAGATCTCTCCCCCGCCTGCTTGCGAGGGGGCGGGGCAGTTTACACACACATGCAGGAGATGGCGGAGAGAACGCGCTCCGAGGTGTGGTTAAACTTTAGCCGTCTCGATGTGGACAATGCTCGTTACCAAAAGTGCAATAACAGTTTATCATATAAAGGCGGTAAAACGAGCAATTTGTCTAAACATTTAGTAAAAGTGCACCACATTCAGACGGAGGAATGCACCGGGTTCCTCTGTCTTTCTAGTAGCTCTGTAGCCCCGTCCACGAGTAACGTTTCCACGTCAGGTGTTATGTTTGCTAGCAGCAACACACAGAGTTAACTCAGTTATAAAAACATAGGTTAAGGATTAGAGGTAACTGAGTTATTTTGTTAAAGTTTCAGCTATTCTGTTTACAGTTCTGTCATCACATTATTTAATATGATTTGTTAAAACATTGTTGTTTCTTTTGATGTGAAATATTATGCATTTAATTAAAAATAAAAAGCAATGTTAGTTTTGTTCACAATTTGTTTAGTTAGTTTACCTTATTTCTTGTCAAAAGAACCGTTAATTCTATCGTTAAAAGGACCAGATCGATAAGCAGTATTGATATAAGTAGTAGTACAGTTAAAACCTTAACGATCCGAATAATCGATTAATCGTTTCATTAATCGATAGATTAATCGATTATCAAATTAGTCGTTTGTTGCAGCCCTAATTTGAATACATTATTGTTTACAGACGAGAGTAGCATGTGACAACATCCGGAATGACCGGCAACCAAACGAGCCGAGAAGTATTGTTTAGAGTATTGATTACAGCGTTTAGAATGTGTTAAATGAAAAGTGATGAAAGAGAATATGAGGAGAAACGGCGTGTTAAGCATATATTGAATGTGAAAAGAACCTATCCTCTGTTTAAATGCAATAACGGACATTGGAGACGAGGTGAGCCGGCTGGCGGGGAGGAGCCAGCAGAGGATATATATAGCAGCGCCGGAGGAGAGATCCGCTGTCTTCTTCTTGCTCAGGAGAACCAGATCACAGCTGTTTTCTGCCGGAACAATATTCTGTCTGTAACACTACCGCGCCTTTTTTAATTAAAGTATCCCATCTGAATCTTTTCAGAGACTCCATTTAGTCTCATTTTAAAGCTTCTCTCCTGGACGCGAGAATAAAGAACATATTTAACACAACATCAGCCCTTTAAGTGAATCGGATTTATTGAATCATAATGCCATTAAAGTGAATTCGGGGAATGATTGTAACAGTTAAGTTAGCCTACAAGACACAACGTTAGCTCGTGTGCAGCTAGGTAAGCTAAGTATTTAGCATTGCAGCTATGCCCCGGCTACCATCACAATGAAATGTTTTGTATAATTAACTACAACATGGAATATATTGAAACGTTTAGAGTTGTGAGATTGAAGTTACTTGCAACCCCAAACTTAAAATATGTTTTCATTGAATATTTGCTAAGTTTAAGCAGGATGGAGAAGTCTATAAGCTAGCTGGCTACCAACATTAGCTTAGCCATCTCTTGTAACTGTTACCCTTAAATACTAGTTACATTTGACCATTTACCTAAAAACACATTGGCATGTGATCTAATATCTGGTGCTCTTACCATTGTGAGTGTGTTGTGATTTTTTCACGATATCTGCGGCGTGCAGGTTCATTTAATTGTTTGACATAGTCGGGGTCCTCCATGATTCCTGCGTTGATGAATGATTGCGTTTTCACTTCCTGACCTCCACTTGAATTTTGCACGTCATAGAAGTCACGTGACTGAAACCAAGCTATTGGCTCATTTTAACAATGTGATCTCATGATTCCTTATGTTGCAGATCTTCTGTGAGCTAGCTAACTGCTGCTTTACCCCAACCACCTGGCATAATTTAATTTATTGATTGTCACATAAGAGGCCAAATGTTGAAAAAAAAGAACATCCAAACCAAAATAACAAGCCTGGATCTCACAACGTCATATCCTCTAATTATGACCCTGTCCCAATCAAATTGCAGCAGACCCTGCTGATCGTTCCCAGCATTGAGATGGAACATACTCATGTACACTTTTCCTGAAATGGGTCCAATCATTGTTCCTCCTAAATAGCTAGTGTCACGTTGACCTGTTCAGCACTGGTAAAGGGTGACACAAATACTCCAGATGTGGCTAAAAGTAATTTCAAATAGAGACAAAACAATTATGAAAGAGTGCAGTGTGTTTCTCCTAATGGAAGTGTAAGGGCTGTTGGAGCGCCTTTGCCCATCGTTCACTGCAGTTTTCCTACACATTATGATAACACAACGTTCGGGCGCGGATGAAGCTACCCCACTAACTTGTGTTGGTGATGTTTGTTAGACAAAAGATGTAGTTCACTGAGCGGTTTGACTCTTCAGTTGCAAAATCATCTCTTAGATTGACAGACATGATATATGAAATTCATGACATAATTCAAAGTAGGCTAGATCAAAAAGATATTTGTCGTACCATACATATTTTCCAAAAAATCAAATCCCATAGGGGAAACAGAAATTACTTTCATGGCTTTTTGGAGGTTCAATCATCAATATATTATCCAACTGCCATTCCGCCAACACTAAAGATGTCTAAAGACAAAGTCAGGAGGAGGACAGCGGGGGTTTTCCAATTTCTGATTTATTCGAGAACTTTCCGATGTTGCCTAAGAGCGGCGAAGCCTTAGGGAGATCTGCTATAAGCCTCTTTAAGATGTAACGTGGAGCTTTAATGAGATCTGCCAAAAGCACTTTATCACAAGAAGGAGACCCAGATGGAGTCAATAAGGTCAATTTAGAAAGAGAAACAGGAAAGTGAGCCTTTTCTCCATCTCCCTGCAGACCGGGGGCACAAACTCAGGAGAAACAGCACAGAGCAATTATCTGTCGCACAAAAGGTTAAGGGCTTCTTGATTTTCTATATTTACATGAAATCCTAAGAAAACGGACATAGTTAAAAAATCTAGGCAAGCATTTTTGATCTTCTGGATTATAAGGAATACTTCAATATTTGTATCCTGTTTTTAGAGTGTTGGCATGTGTTTCACCTCAGGACATTAAAGAGGGAGTGGTTTACTACAGTCACAATTGTTTTATAAATTAAGGGAGTAAAATGTGTTTGGTATTGCACTTTTGATAGAACAAGATCATAAATGCTTGAGAAGAATGACACACATGTTTTGTTTTTTTAAAAGACGTTCAAGCTATGATTGAAAGATAGAAACACATACAACCGATTTTGCATGTGCAGGTATAAAATAAAATACTCAATGCAAGAAAAAGACAAGTTGAAGATTAGATTAGATTTGATTAGAAGCATTTATTGTCATTATACAAGTACAACGAGAAGGGTAAAGCTACTCCTTCGGTGCTATCAAAACATTCAGAATAGACAACATAAAACAAAGACATGCAGCATTCATACATACATAAAATAATAACACAACATAAACTGCAGGAAATAATTCAATTAATAGAGTAGTATAGTAAATATGTAAGTTTGTATAATAAATTCTTTATATTGCACATGTATGGGTTATTGCACATGAGGGGAGGGTTTGTGATGTGTTTTAGCTGCATCATAAAGGGGACTTAAAGGGGACCTATCATGCAAATTGCACTTTTTGATGTCTTTTATACATAAATATGTGTCCCCGGTGTGTCGGGGAACTCACGCAGCCTCAGAAAATAAAACCCTCTCTTTTTTCCTCCGTACCCAAATCTCTAAAAGCTGTGCTACAACGGAGCTGATCCAGATTTGCGTCCGATATGACTTAATATCGGGAATGGAGGCTGGCTTTACACCCACGGCCCTATCAGAAACGTTGCTATCAGAAACAATGCCCGACTGTTTTGGACGTAATATGGTCGGTGCATGTTTACATTAGCATCGCTAACACTTGGAGCTAACCTGTACTGGAGAGCATGTGTGTGAAGAAGCAGGAAATAAAAAGGAACTCACCTTGTGGTATAACCGGCAAGAGAGAAAGCCTTTAAGCTCCATACTGTTTCAGAAATAATCATTGATAATCCATGATATGGTGTTTCATCACCGCAGAATCTGCCGGTAGAATCTCCTGCATGAGCTCAGCCCCCTCCTTTTTCTTTTATCAAATTTTTTTTTTTTAAAGCTTTATACCCCAAATCACACTTTTGAAACAGGAAGTGAAATAGAGGGATATGAGGCATGGCTAGAATGGGTGATCTGTTTGGTATTTTGAGTAAAACACTTCACATGTTTTTTATATATTTTTTTATATATCTGAGACCTACCTACAGTATTGCCTAAAAATAGCATGATAGGTCCACTTTAAGACAATAAACATGTAGCTTTCATACAAGAAATGTCGCACCAGGAACTTTCAATAAAAAAATAAAATAAAATTAATGCTGAGAGGAAAGTGTATAATGTGGAGTTTTTATATTATTCTATACTGTATATATTGCCATTATATTTTAAATATGTATGATAGCTAATTGCATATTGTCAACACAAATAGGCAAACGAAAAACTAAGTTTAATTTCCTAGTGACTTCAAAAACAGGTTGCTGCAAGTTATACAAAAAACTAAAAATGCTACATATATACAGTTAACTGTTATTTGGTAGTATTCAGCTTGCTGATTTTTTAAATATCAGAATAGCTGGTTACAAACATCAATTGAACACAAAATTGAAATATAAAACTGTTATTGTGTGTTTTTTCACCTTATCACACAATAATGCCCTCAACTTTGATAGTGTGCAGGAATACAGTCCATTATGACAATATAAGGCTTCTTATGTAGAAAGGAAAGTAAAACAAATCTAGCTCTTTGGAGAAGTAAATCTGTTAAGTGTAAGTATTAATATGTCTGCATGTAACTGCACTATAACTATTCCACAGTAAGAGGGCGCTATAGGCGTAAGGAGGCGCAGCTATTGTAGCTGACGTCAGGTATCAGATATAAGGGATTGTTCCCTCCCCTTCTATCTCTCTCTCTCTAGCTCTCATGGAGAGTAGGTCAAGTTGTGCAATGCACATATGAAAATAAACCACGCCAGTTAAGGCTAAAGAAGACCTTGTCGTCATGACCACTTTATTGCTATACATGTAGGCCTGTCGCGATAATCGATAAATTGACTTATCGTACGATAAATAATAATGGACTCGATAACTTTTCTGAGCTCGATAAATGGCCGTTTACAATTCATAAAGATGTGACCAGCATTTTAGCCTGGAGCGCTGTGGCTGCCAGGCGCGCTGTGAGGGGCGGGGCTGACACACAGCCAGGTCAGGACACTCCGCGTGCACGTGCAGCAGCGTAGCAGCCAAATTAATAATATAGCGTCAAGCGGGAGACAACGTGTGACTTACTCGCGGGGAATTTAAAGTGAAATGGAATTGGTTACAAAACCTAACGACACATCTCGATTCTCCGGTGTGGCAGTATTTTGGATTCAAACCAAATCAACGAGGCGAACCTAAGGACTTGAATCAGCCGGGCGGTGAGTCGCATTGGTTTAAAAAAGGTAGCGACAAAAGCAGGCAATACCACGCATTTTAAACCACCTAAAAACCAACCACCCCATTCCGTTTTTCCAGCTGGGAGCAAACACGGCAGCTGGAGATGGAGAGCCCCCGCCCGACAATGCAAACATGTTGGTGTTCCTTGCTCGAAAACTTAGAAAAACAGATTTGGATATGGCCTGTTGAGGCATCTGGGTCTTTGACAGTGGACTGTACACTTGACTGTTGTTTTAAGGAGTTTTTTTTTGCTTGTGAGATAATGTGTGCTCATATTTATTTATTTATTTATATATATAGATATATATATATCTATATATATTTATTTATTTATTTATATATATATATATATATATGAGAGAGAGAGAGCTCTGTTTTCCAGCCTGACTCTATTTAATTTATTGTTTTGGTTGTGTGTGATTTAATTTATTTATTATAATTTAATTAATTTGTTTTATTTATTAATTTATATATTTTAATATTATTTCACATTTCATTTGCAATGTTGAATGTTCAATAAAAAGTTATGTTTGAAAGGATGTACTTGAATTATTATTATATATTATCATTATGTCTAAAATGGTGTTAAAACGGTGCCGACAATATTATCGTTTATCGCAATAATTTCCAGAAAAATGTATCGTCCAACACAATAAATTATCGTGACAGGCCTATATACATGTGACTCTGTCAACAGGTTATGGGCCCAGATCACGGAAGAGCGAAATAAAGATAGCTAGTTAGCTGAAAAGTTTAGGCTAGTTTAGCGGCGGGAAAACCGCGGGACGCTAAAGCTAAGCTAACGTGCAGCTAAGCTAAGCTACAATCAAAAGATGGCGACCAGAGGCAGAAGCAAGTGGCCCACGTTTGACGGAAGGGCAGAAGAATACGAGCTCTGGGAAGAGCGGATGTTGTGCTGTATGTACGGAGTGGGGCTGAAAAAGAAAATTTTGACGGGCCTCACGGGAGAAATAACGGAGGCCGCGCGAGCCCTGGATACTAAGCTGAACGCCGACGCATACTGCGAGCTAGAACCATTCCTAGACAACACAAGCTTGGGGCTGATATTCCGGGACACAAAGGACAAAGGCCGAGAGAGTCTAAAAGTGTTAAGAGAACACTACATCGGCAGAGGTAGGCCCCGGATTGTATCCCTGTATATAACATTGACCGCGCTGAAGAAAGCTAACACAGAGACGGTGACTGAATACGTGATCAGGGCGGAGCAGATCATCACGGCGCTCAAAAGTGCAGGAGAAGCACCGAGCGGTGGATTAATGGTGGCGATGGTTATGAGGGGACTACCGGAGATGTATAAACCGTTCACACTGTTGGCGACGCACGGTTCAGCGGACATGTCGCTGGGGGAGTTCAAGGCCAAGTTGCGGAACTACGAGGCCTCAGAAGACTCAGACCCGGCCGCCGAGGAGGCGGGAGAAAGGGTAATGAAGGCCCGGGCAGCGCCAAAGAAAAAGACCGGACCCCCGACGGAGAAGGCGATGTGGAGAAAAGGGTCACCGAAAAGATAATTGCACAAAAACTATTCGGTGTAGTTTCTGTAAAACTTTGGGACACGCAGACAGAGTGTATAGAAAGAAGCGCGAACAGAGCGCTCGGTACACGCGCGTGCAAGATGGCGGCTGTGGACAAGATGGCGGCAGCGGTGGACGTGAGGCGAGTCGAGACGACGCCCGGAGAGCAGCGGGAAGAGAGGACTTCACCTTCGGGGCGCAGACAGCATACGCCAGCTGGTCAGCGCAGCAGCAGCAGGCCCAAACGAAGGGACTGATCGTGGACACAGGTGCGTCGTCCCACATTATCAAGGTCAGGAACCGATTCAAGAACTTTGACAGCACCTTCGAGCTGGAGAGACACAGCATGGAGCTGGCAGACAGGAAGCGCACTTTCGGGTTGGCGCACGGGAGAGGAGATGTATAGGTATGCCTCATAGACAGTGAAGGGCGCCGGTGTACAGTGACATTGAAGAACGCCCTCTACATACCCTCGTTCCCCCAAGAACTATTTTCTGTAAAATCTGCTACTGCAAATGGTGCCAAGGTGTTCTTCAATGAAGGTAACGATGTTCTTGTGGAGCCTGACGGTACGAGATTTAACATTGAGGTGTACAAGAGAATGTATTATCTACAAACAGAATGTAATGAAAATGATGTGTGTAATGTCAGTCATGATATTCAGACATGGCATGAGATCATGGGTCATTGTAATTACGAGGATATACTGAAGCTGCAGGCGGTAACAGTAGGCATGCACATTAACGGTGAAAAGCATAGACCTAACAAAGAATGTGATGTGTGTATAAAGGGAAAGTTCACTCAAACAAGGAACAGAGGTCCCACAGAAAAAGTAAAGACACCACTTGAGCCAGTTAACACAGATCTAGCCGGTCCAGTAACTGAGTCCATAGGTGTCTTTAAATATATGCAGTCTTTCACAGATGTGTGTACAGGGGCAGTGTTTGTTTACTTTCTCAAAGCAAAGAGTGACGCACTTCAGGCAACAGAGAAATTCCTTGCAGATGTAGCTCCGTATGGCAGCGTAAAATGCCTGAGGTCCGACAACGGAACAGAGTTTACAAATAGAGAGTTTCAGTCACTGCTGAGAAGGAACAAGATCAGACACGAAACGTCCTGTCCTTACTCCCCGCACCAGAACGGGATAGCTGAGAGGGAAGGGCGCACTCTTTTCGAAATGGCTAGGTGTAAGCTAATAGACGGTAACTTACCTAAGAGTCTATGGCATTATGCGGTCCAAGAAGCAGCTTACACCAGAAATCGGTGTTTTAACAAGCACACGGGCACCACCCCATATACAGCACTGAGAGGAAAAAGCTGTGATCTAGCCAGGATGCACAAGTTTGGGTCAGTGTGTTATGCTTACCAACAGGACAGAGGAAAACTTGAGTCCAGGTGTGAGAAAGGACTTTTTGTAGGGCATGACAAGGGCAGCCCCGCTTTTCTAGTATATTATCCCGGTAAGGGAAAAGTGCAAAAGCACAGGTTAGTCAAGTTTGTTACAAAGACAACATGTGAGAACGAGACACAGACACAGGAGCCAGAGCTGGACTCCAGAGTAGGGTGTGAGAAAAGAGAGAAGACACAGCCTAGTGTACTGAGCACAGACATGCAGACAGACGGTCAACAGACACCGCAGGATGATGGCGAGAAGCACCCTAGGGTGAAGTCACGTGCCTCATGCAGTGGGACATATCCCCCCCGGGAACATAAATCCCCAAAGTATCTGAAAGACTATGCCCAGAGAGAAAGTGACGAGGATGACAGTACACTTACCAGCATAGATTACTGCTACAGAGTAGTGAGTGTTGTACCTCAGTCCTTTAAAGAGGCCATGATATCCCCTGAATCAGGAAAATGGGAGAGAGCGATGGATCAGGAGATGAGGTGCCTGGAGGACAATCATACTTTACTCTAACAAAATTACCCGAGGGTAGACAGACAGTTGGAGGCAAGTGGGTGTACTCAGCCAAGGAGGGTATTGAAGGGCACGACAGGTACAGCTAATCTGACCAGTGTACGGGCAGTTATGCAGAAGGCAGCCGAAGACGACGTGATTTTACACCAGACGGATGTGACAGCCTACCTGCACGCACCCATTGATAGGGACATATATATGGAACAACCTGAAGGTTATGAGAAGAAAGGAGAGAAGCTAGTGTGCAAGCTAGAAAAATCAATTTACGGCCTGAAACAGTCTGGGTGAAATTGGAACGAGATGCTTCAAACATGTCTAATTGAAGACCACTTCATACAGAACCCAGTAGACCCCTGTGTTTACACAAAGGAGTCAAAAGAGTCAGGGAAAGTGATAATTGTGATTTGGGTGGATGATTTGATCATCGCAGCAGACAACACTAGAAACCTAGAGCAGGTGAAAGATATGCTCTCCACCAGATTCAAGATGAAGGACCTGGGCAGGTTAAAACATTTTCTAGGCATGGACTTCGAACAGTCTGCCAGTTGTGTAAAAATATCCCAGAAGAGGTACAGTGGGGAAAAAAAGTATTTAGTCAGCCACCAATTGTGCAAGTTCTCCCACTTAAAAAGATGAGAGGCCTGTAATTTTCATCCTAGGTATACCTCAACTATGAGAGACAAAATGAGGAAAAAAAAATCCAGAAAATCACATGTCTGAATTTTAAAGAATTTATTTGCAAATGATGGTGGAAAATGTGGTCACCTACAAACAAACAAGATGTCTGGCTCTCACAGACCTGTAACTTCTTCTTTAAGAGCCTCCTCTGTCCTCCACTTGTTAACTGTATTAATGGCACCTGTTTGAACTCGTTATCAGTATAAAAGACACCTGTCCACAACCTCAAACAGTCACACTCCAAACTCCACTATGGCCAAGACCAAAGAGCTGTCAAAGGACACCAGAAACAAAATTGTAGAACTGCACCAGGCTGGGAAGACTGAATCTGCAATAGGTAAGCAGCTTGGTGTGAAGAAATCCACTGTGGGAGCAATTATTAGAAAATGGAAGACATACAGTATGGTTTTCTTTGGATGCAACTCAGCATTCTTTCTCCTCCAAACACGTCTAGTTGAGTTTTTACCAAAAAGTTCTATTTTGGTTTCATCTGACCATATGACATTCTCCCAATCCTCTTCTGGATCATCTAAATGCTCTCTAGCAAACTTCAGACGGGCCAGGACATGTACTGGCTTAAGCAGGGGGACACGTCTGGCACTGCAGGATTTGAGTCCCTGGCGGCGTAGTGTGTTACTGATGGTAGCCTTTGTTACTTTGGTCCCAGCTCTCTGCAGGCCATTGACTAGGTCCCCCCGTGTGGTTCTGGGAATTTTGCTCACCGTTCTTGTGATAATTTTGACCCCACGGGGTGAGATCTTGCGTGGAGCCCCAGATCGAGGAAGATTATCACTGTGAAACATGGGGGTGGAAACATCATGCTTTGGGGCTGTTTTTCTGCAAAGGGACCAGGACGACTGATCCGTGTAAAGGAAAGAATGAATGGGGCCATGTATCGTGAGATTTTGAGTGACAACCTCCTTCCATCAGCAAGGGCATTGAAGATGAAATGTGGCTGGGTCTTTCAGCATGACAATGATCCCAAACACACTGCCCGGGCAACAAATGAGTGGCTTCATAAGAAGCATTTCAAGGTCCTGGAGTGGCCTAGCCAGTCTCCAGATCTCAACCCCATAGAAAATCTTTGGAGGGAGTTGAACGTCTGTGTTGCCCAGCGACAGCCCCAAAACATCACTGCTCTAGAGGAGATCTGCATGGAGGAATGGGCCAAAATACCAGCAACAGTGTGTGAAAACCTTGTGAAGACTTACAGAAAACGTTTGACCTCTGTCATTGCCAACAAAGGGTATATAACAAAGTATTGAGATGAACTTTTGTTATTGACCAAATACTTATTTTCCACCATCCTTTGCAAATAAATTCTTTAAAAATCAGAAAATGTGATTTTCTGGATTTTTTTTCTCATTTTGTCTCTCATAGTTGAGGTATACCTAGGATGAAAATTACAGGCCTCTCTCATCTTTTTAAGTAGGAGAACTTGCACAATTGGTGGCTGACTAAATACTTTTTTTCCCCACTGTATGTGGAAAAGATCCTGAATCGTTTTGACATGCAGGAGTGTAGAACTAGGGAAACACCATGTGATCAAAAGCTAGACTACAATGAGGATGCACAAAAATTGACGGATGTAAAAATGTATAGAGAAGCTGTAGGCAGCCTCATTTATTTGACAACATGTACTCGCCCTGACCTATGTTTTGTAGTGAGTAAGTTATCACAGTATTTTGCTGATCCCACAGAAGAGCACTGGATTACAGCAAAACATGTTTTCCGTTATCTTAAAGGTACAGCAGATAAACAGCTTTGTTACAGAAAGAGCAGCGAGGGCTTAGGGCTTCAAGCCTATAGTGACGCAGATTGGGCGGCAGACGCCACAGACAGGAGAAGTACCACAGGGTATTGTGTGAGTATGGGTACAGACAGCTCAGTGGTTTCATGGAAAACAAAGAAACAGCCCACAGTGGCACTATCAACTTGTGAAGCCGAATATATGGCTCTAGCCTTGACAATACAGGAATGTATTTATCTGGAACAACTGCTTGAAGGAATGGATACCTATGTATATAAGAAAACTTTTGTTTATGAAGACAACCAGGGAACCATTGCACTTGCCAGAAACTCTGTGTGCCGACAGAGGTGTAAACCTGGATATAAAATATCACTTCATTAGATCTGTCATCAGAGAAGGAAAGATGACACTGGTTTACTGTCCTACAGATGACATGGTTGCAGACGCTATGACCAAGCCTGTCTCCAAACTGAAATTTAAAAAGTGTGCAGGGGTCATGTGTAAAATATTGCCTACTATGTAATATTGACTGCCATGTTCTTTTGAACTGTTATTTTTCTTGGAAAAGTTGTACAGTATACACGTCATTCATAAGTGGGAGTGTTAAGTGTAAGTATTAATGTCTGCATGTAACTGCCCTATAACTGTTCCACAGTAAGAGGGCGCTATAGGCGTAAGGAGGCGCAGCTATTGTAGCTGACGTCAGGTATCAGATATAAGGGATTGTTCCCTCCCCTTCTATCGCTCTCTCTCTAGCTCTCATGGATAGCTGGTCAAGTGGCAGCACATATGAAAATAAACCACGCCAGTTAAGGCTAAAGAAGACCTCGTCGTCATGACCAGTTTATTGCTATACATGTGACTCTGTCAACAAAATCAATTCAGATTAAATAAAACAAGATAATGTTATAAAAAACAAAAAAAGGTAATAATAATAATAATAATAATAATATATCTAGTTTGGTGGCACCTTTTAGGTTACTCAAGAAGACTTTATAGTGCAAATACAAACATATCACTTTTAATAAATGCAGCTTTTGAAGAGTGTGTCATGTTTTTACAGGAACCTGCCGGAGGTGTTTGCTGTCGAGTCTGAAGCGGAAACAGAGCCTCTCAGTGTTTCTGCTGTAATGTGTGTGTCCTATCAGCAGGTAGCCTCTGGTAAGTGTACCATCTGTGACCGGGTCCGCATGCCATCATCCTCTGAACCTCTGCCACTGAGGGTGAGCCGCAGCGGGTCACATGACTCCTGCCTCTCTGCCAGCAGCTGTGGAGAGCAGCCAACAGGAAGCACGCCCTGCTCGTCTTCATCACGTAGGTCCGGAAATCATCAGCTAAGGAACATCATCAGCTAAGGAACGTTTATTTAAAAAAGCATGTTGCCATAATAAGGCAATTCAAAATGCTTCACCGAAATCATTCAAAACATTAAAGTGCACTTATCATGCTATTTTAAAAAGGCATATATTATGGGTCTCAGATATATAAAAATATATAAAAACATGTCTATAATGTGTTTTGCTCAAAATACAAACAGATCATGCATTTTAGACATATATATATATTTAGACTCATATCCCTCTATTCCAGCCCTGTTAGAAAAACGCAGATTTTGGGTCCTTAGCTTGAAAAAAAAGAAAGAAGAGGAGGCCTGATCAGAATTCCACCAGAGATAAAGCTAAATTCTGCTGTGATAAAACGCCATCCTGTTCTAAACCACATCAAAGATTATTTCTGAAACAGTATGGAGCTGAAATGCCTTTTCTCTTGTGGGTTTATCACAAAGTGAGTTCCTTTCTTTATTTCCTGCTTTTTAAATACATGTGCCCTACAGTACAGGTTAGCTCTGAGTGTCAGCGAGGCTTGCTAATAGTGGCGGCGCCAGGATATGGCTGGGGTAGGCTACAGCCATACCAAGAAATGGCTTAGCCCTACCTTAGCCCGACCATGAAAAAGTATGTTAAAGTAAGCATGTTGAGAACACGGATTGCGAAAATCTACCGGTCGTGTCCACAACACACAAACTGATCCTGCTGCAGTAACAACAAGCGCACGTTACTGACGCAATATGGTTGATACCATTCGGGCTTATGCTAGAGGGGTGTAAGGAATAGTCGGTGGGGGAGTTTTATACACTAAAGGTGTGGAAATTCTCTCTCGTTATAATATCAGCGCGGCCGCGGTCAGATCAAAATGTCTCCGAATGCAATTTGAATAGACCTACAGCCAGAGGCGCGGGAAGGTATTTTGAGTGGGGGTGCTGAGGTGCTGGACTGAGCACGCACAAAAAAACTCCCCACACGCAAACACACAGTAAACCCACGACTGTTACAATGAAGGCTCAATAATCAGCTCACGGCATATAGGCAGGGGTAAAGTGCTATTTTTTACGAGTGGGGAGCGGACCTCACCTCCTATAGGGGGTCCGGGGGGATGCTCCCCAGGGAAGATTTTTTTTAAATATTGAAGTTAAAAGCATCAATCTGGTGCACTTTGAGAGCAACATTAAGAGATCTATGGATACATCTCTCAACACCCAGATGAAACACATCTGTAAGCAGATTTTCTTTTTCTTTATGGATATTTTACAAATCACTCCCCTTTCAAACTGTATTCTTGTTTTACTGCCATATAGTATTTCATAACTGTTTTTCCTTTATTCTATTATTTTTTTTATAACTATAATGATCATATGAAGGTGTGCCGCGGAAATAATATTTTGAATAATTTTTGACCAAACCGTTTGAGACCCACTGAGATAACTTAGACTAAAGTTAACTATCTAAACACTCAGAGAGTCCTTTAGCTCACCTGAGCCTCTCAGTCTGAGAGGAGAGCTCTCCTCCAGCTTGTTGTGGAACAAACAGCTCCGTATGTCCGTTAGTGCAGCTAGCTAACCAGATGCTAACAACACTGTCCCTGCTGCTGGCACCGGTCCCTCTCTCTCTCCCCCGGTTATGGCTAGAAAGGATCCGTCTAATGTAAATATGACGTCACGTTCTCGTTCTAACTCTCGTTGTAATCGGAGCGGCTCGGCTGTAATCGGAAAGGGTCGGGGTGGGCGGGACGTGGGAAAATCGCGGGAAGATTGAGAAGAGGCGTCGTTCTAACTCTCGTTGTAATCAGAGCAGTGGTAACCACTCAAAGTCCTCAAGAGATAGGAAACGACAGCAGTGTGGGACCTTATTGCGCGAAATTACTGAGCACACATACCACCTACAGGATGAGACGTTCATGTGTACAGTGATATCAAGACTAAATGATCTTTTGGAGGATGTAAAGCAACACACCCCACATGACAGTAGTCTTCCTCTCACCTTCACGCCCCCCAAACACAAAAGGCAGAAGAGGACCATAACACCTCTCAGTACCAGCCATCGTAGACACCCTTTTTCAGGCCGGGTGGGTCATAAAGCTGAGGTCATGAGATCCAACTACAGAGTGGACAGCTTGAACAAGATTTTAAAAGCTAAGTCCCCAGAGTCTAATGCGGGAGGAGCAGGCAGGGGTACGAAGAGGAGGATAGATGCTTTAGGTAAGAACAAAGTATATTTACTTTTGCCATCTCCTCTATATTCACAAAACACAGCCAATCATCCATTCCAATCCTATGTGACATGGCACAGTTCATTTCACTCCAATAGAAACTGATATAAAAGAGACCATTAGTCTTCTCATTGTGCTTATTGCTGTGGATAGGTGTTAACTATTGTTGTTGTATTGTATCATATCAAAAGTTGTTTTCATCCAAGGCACCACCGCCAGGTGAATGTTGGAAGCTTGGAGATGAATGGAGCTGTAAAGAGGTGGTAAGTAAAACAACGTTTTTAATCCATTGCATGTGATTGATGTAGTTATAAAAAGTATATCATAAGCTGTCATTACAGTCTAAATATCTAACAGCAAAAGGAGGAGAGTCTGAGGAGGAGAGGAGATGAGGAGAACAGAGGAGAGGAGACAGCAAAAGGAGGAGAGTATGAGGAGAGGAGAACAGGAGAGGAGAGGATACAGCAAAAGGAGGATAGTCTGAGGAGAAGATGAGGAGAGGAGAACAGAGGAAACAGGGAAAGCAGAGTAAAGAGCAGAGTTGAAAGAGAAGTTGAAAGCAGAGCAAACAGTAGCAGGAGAAGTAGAGCAAATGTAAAAGTAACTTTGAAAAGTATCAGCAAGAAGATCAGAGTTGCATAATGTTATTTTGTTTTATTCGTTACTGTTATATTAATGTTGTATGTTAATTTTTGTACATAGGATAATAAAGATGATCTTAACCTTGAACTCGATTCATGACATCATTTTATTATTAAAACCTTAATATCAAATTACAGACTGGATTCAAATTAGGATCTCCAAATGTGTTGATGTAATGTTTGTGATAAACTGAAGGATAAAGTGTTCCTTTATGTGTTGAGAAAATTCCCTTCCCTCCTAAGCCAAGTAAGGTGTTTAAAAAGCCTCTTGGATCAGCTGGAAAATGCATCATCACAAAGCTGAAAACAGCTGTTTCACTTTACTTTTGAAAGATACGACAGAGACAAAGCTACACATATATGATGATATTATAGAATATGATGCATTGCTGCAGATTAAACTACCCAACGGGATATAAAAGAGGTAAACACATCTACAGCAGTAACATGCAACATACATTTTATTGCACCAGGAGCTATCTTGGGACTTTTACTGCAACAACGTTGACTTGCCTGTGAATACAAAATAAACCATAGTGTTGCTGATCTACAGTGTTGTCATTCTTCTTTCAACAGCAAGACCGCTAACAAATATTACATACTTAATATAGTTTAGTTTCTCGCCATCCCAAACGTAAACATTCAGCCACGTGACTGCGCTTCCGAGCCGCTCCGATTACAACCGAGCCGCTCCGATTACAACGAGAGTTAGAACGAGAACGTGACGTCATATTTACATTAGACGGATCCTTTCTAGCCATAACCCTCTCCCCCTCTCTCACACACACTAAATGCGCTATTTCCGCACACACAGAGCCGCGAGCTTGAATGACACAAGCACACTTTTATTTCCATGCAACTCTCTGATTGGTCTGGTGTCTTGCCTCTGTTGCATTCAGTGAACACGGGACATTAAAGTCCTGCCGTCCTTTCTAGTGTCTTGATGAGGTTCACGTAAAGCACGGTTAATGTATTATATTATTGAGGTAGAATTGTCCGGGGCTACAGAAAAAACATTCGGGGCAGGCCAAAATATTATTTTACCAACAATGTGGAATGTATTGGCTACATATTGCACAGATTATGCACAGCGGGAGCAGCAATAAACGTCAAATAATAATTCAGACAGGGGAGCTCCGCACCCCCTGCCTGCCGCTAGGGGGTGCTGCAGCGCCCTCAGCACCCCCCTTCCCGCGTCCATGCCTACAGCCAATCAGAGCAACGAAACGTTGAATCTGCTGCGTCATGCATTACTGATACGTCACGTTCACAGTGAAAAGTCCCCAAACTTGCGCAGAGTAAATTGCAGACAGACAGCAGAACTTTGAGGATTAATTGTATATTTCGGATGGATAGATTTGTTCTTAAACGCCCTCGCATTGAGGTACAAGTCGAACAGGTGCCAGAGTCACACGACCCACCTGAAGAGTGAATAGTGAGTTTTGAATATATTTTGTAATAATGGGTCATTTGAAAAAGTGTTTTGTATGACAATAGAGACACAGGCCACCTGTTGTGTGATATAGCGTGTATGTAATTACATTACAAATACTGACTTGAGCCCCACTACTGTATGGGTTAGCCCTACCATAGATTATCCAACAAAAATACTCTGGCGCCGCCACTGCTTGCTAATGTAAACAAAGACGAGATTACGTCCAAAACACGTCAGGCATTGGCCGTGTCTCAATTCAGGGGCTGCACCCTTCAAAAAGCAAGCTTTATTTCAAAGCTGATAACAAAACATGGCATGAATCAAAACGGTATCTCAGGAAAACAATAACACAAAAACTGACCGTGAAAAACATGGAGGAAGACCAGAGAGAAAAACATGAAACGTGACGTGAAGGGAGGACAAACAAACAATGAACCGACAGGGGAGCACAGGAAGAGACAAGACTAAATACAGGGAGGGGTAATCACGAGACGAGAAACAGCCGGGTAGGGAAGGAGAAACACAAGGGCAACAGGTGAACACAATTAGACAATCAGACACACCAGGGAAACTAATGACAGGAAGGAAAACACAGGGACCAAACACCAGACCAGAGGCCTGTACTACAAAGCTGGTTCAACGTAACCTGGATATGTTTGAGTTAGCCGGTTTGCCTAATCCAAAACATACGTGCTCTCGCTAAGCGGTCCTACGACGCGTGTTATAAAGTGGATCGCTCAAGCCAGCCGTGTCCTATCTAGTTAGGTGCACGTTCACATGAAAGGGGTGGTATTTGGAGCATTCGACCAATCACAAACATGGACAAGCGTACTGACAGCGCAGTACGTCATACTTCCTGAATGAAAAGTCAACTATAATATTAGACATATGAAGAAGTTAAGCTTTAAACATCCATGACTTAAACACTTTATCCAGGATAAAAGCCACATAGCTGGTTAGAGAAAAAGTGTTTGAATGCGTACATTAACAGGTTTATGATATCACTGCCCCGTCTAAGACACGATCTGACTTTAATTACATTTGACTCGAGTGTTTCGTCAACTTAATGTGTTGCTTAAAATAATACTTCTGCATACAGTATGTGACACTGTGAGTGTTGCACGGCCAGATACGGCTCAGCTGACTCAGATAAGGAAATACATGTATATGATACATCATGATGTGATATGAATGATAATGGGACCCATCGACGTCTGTGATCACAGTGCCGCGGACTGTACGTAATGTTACTTTGATTCGGTTATTTATGTTGTGGAAGATATTTAATTAAGCTTTCTTAACGCTAATGTTATAATAGTCAGATTGCTCTGAAGATGGGAGGTGATATTCTACTCATTTTCACGTTAACACAGTCAGGTGTTTTTTGCCGGCCGTCTTTCCTGCAACGGCAGTTTAAACTGTATTTCCTTTCTCCTATAATATGACTTGATCACTTTATGTCACGATCTGTCTGTGTTTTGTTTTGCCTTGGCTTTTTCTGTCTTTGGTTTCCTGTTTTATTTGGATAAGTGTTCACCCCCTGTCTTGCCTGTTGCTTTCTGTCTGTGTTCCCTCCTGTCTGATTACCCGATTGTGTTCACCTTTTACCCCGTTTTTTCTCCTCCCTCCTCTCCTGTCTCTTGTTTCGTTGATGAGTCTTGTGTGTATTTAAGTTCTGTTTTTTCTGTCTGTCATTCTTGGTTCCTTGTTTTGTCTGTGACTGTGTTCACGGGTTAGTGAACAAACAAATAAATAAAGGTATTTTTCTGTTGATTCTACATTTGGGTCCTGCCTGCTTCACTCAACCCTAACAGAAGGAACCAACCAAAGATGGGCCCAACAGATCCTTTTGAGGTGGATTTACTCAATTTTACCTTTTCATTGGCTTTCTGCTATGGTAGGTGGAGGGGAGGGTCCAGTGTTCAGCAGAAGGAGGCTGCTCTGGCAGAAGCTCACCAGGTGGCAACAGTGGATCCATGTTTAGGGGGGAAGTTCTTACCTGACTGGATTTTTGACTTCCTTTCGACATGTGATTCCCGGCCT
Source organism: Notothenia rossii (assembly GCF_949606895.1). Lineage (NCBI taxonomy): Eukaryota > Metazoa > Chordata > Actinopteri > Perciformes > Nototheniidae > Notothenia > Notothenia rossii. The sequence goes on from NC_136910.1 coordinate 34,595,390, forward strand.
GCTAGCCCAAGGCATGCTCGCCCCCTGCCTCCCAATTCCCTACCTGACACCATATGTCTCGGTTTGTTCTGTCTGGAGTCAGTCACTGCTTCTTCTCCATTTCCAGCTCCTGTCCAGGATCCGTTCTCGGGTACTTGTCTGGCTTTTGGAGGTCCACGGAGCCTTCAAAAGGCTCCTAAGACAGGCCCCAGCAGCCATGGTTCCGGCCCCAGCAGCCATGGTTCCGGCTCCAGAACTGGCCCACAAAGCCATGGATCCGTGCACCAGTACAGGCCCACACAGCCATGCTTCCGTGCTCCATTACCTGGCTCACCTGGCTCACACGGCCGACTCCAGCCCCACGTGTTCTGTCGGTGAACCGACCGTCTCAAGTCTCCTCTCAAGTTCCTCCTCAAGTCCCCTCTCGAGTCTCTTCTCGAGTCCCCTCTCGAGTTCCCTCTCGAGTTCCCTCTCAAGCCTCCTTTCAAGTTACCTCTCGAGTCCCCTCTCAAGTTCCCTCTCGAGTCTTCTTTCAAGTCACCTCTCGAGTCTCCTCTCAAGTCACCTCTCGAGTTCCCTCTCGAGTCCCCTCTCGAGTTCCCTCTCTAGTCCCTACTCAAGTCCCTACTCAAGTGCCGTTGGAGGTTCCGCTGGGGGTCCTGCCAACTCCATGTCCTGTCCGGTTGGGGGTCCCGCCGACTACTCTTCTGCCGGGGGTCCTGCCAACCCTATGTCCTGTCCCGTTGGGGGTCCCGCCAACTACTCTTCTGCCGGGGGTCCTGCCAACCCCATTTCCTGTTCCGTTGGGGGTTCCGTTGGGAGTTCTGCCAATTCCATGTCCTGTCCCGTTGGGGGTCACACCGACTACTATTCTGCCGGGGGTCCTGCCAACCCTATGTCCTGTCCTGTTGGGGGTCCCACCGACTACTCTTCTGCCGGGGGTCCTGCCAACACTATGTCCTGTCTCGTTGGGGGTTCCGTTGACGCCTGCTTTGCCGGGTTTTCTGCCAACACCGTGCCCTGTCCTGTTTCGGGTCCCATCGACACCAGCACTTGCTCTGCCGTGGGTCCCACTGACACCAGCCCAAGTTCCGTCCAGGTTCTCGTCTACGTCTGACCCGCCAGGGGTTCCAACTGCCCGTCCTTGTGCCCGGGCGGTCCACCCGAGTCCCCCTTCTCGTCTTCTACTGTTCCCCCGGGCCGTCCGCCCGAGTCCCCCTTCTTCTGTTTTGCCCCGAGATGTCCGTCTGAGCAACCTAACCTGTTCCGGACCAGGTTAGCCGCTCAGCATAAGTTACCAGGGAGATCTAGCCCGCTAAAAAGAGAACCAGCGTCGTAGGACCGGAAACCCCGAGTTTTCCCTGAAGTTAGCTCGCTAAGAGAAAATCCTGCTTCGTAGTACAGGCCTTGGGAGAACAGAACAGCAAAATAAACCCAAACCTAGACATACAAAACTAAAAACGTGACATAACATAAGAATCGTGACACTGCATTTGCAGACCGCATACGTCACTTCCGCCGAAAGGCTGTCCCAATTTTTTTTTAAAGACAAGAGTCCTCCGAATGCGGCCCTTGAATGCAGCCTTCTTTTCCCGGATTTGAAGGATACATCTGATATATCCTTCACGGTCTACCATATCCCAGGGTGCAATGCACGCAGGGAAGAGTGAGTTTTTTTTAAATGAAATGGCGGTCCGGTCTCCCCAGCAGAGTGGATTTAAAGGCAGCAGCAAGTGGAAGAATCACTAATAAATGTGAGTATTGGGTTTTAACTTACTTTAAATTAACTAATGTCACACACCTCAAACCCAAGGGGCATTAAAACGTAAATGTTCATTAAATAATACGAATAAATACGTGACGTTAGTGACGCTAACTAGCCAGCTGGATTTATTGCACTGTTGTTTGCACTTATTTTTAATTCAATTCAGAAGTTTACTAAAGTTGGCTCTGTTATAGATAAGTTATACTTTATATTACATAAATAGACCAAAGTGAAAACATTTAGACCGGTAGAGCCTACAGTACGGTGGGATTTATAAAGTGCTACCCTGACGTGCTGCTGTTAGCTTTTTTTATTTCTCTGACATGTTGCAATGTTTTACTGTTTATTAAACTTTGGGACAACATTACAACCTTTGTATTCAGCTCATGCTGCTTTGAGGTAGGGCTAAAAACGAGCCTATTTCCACCAGATTTGATCTTCTTTTATTTTGATTAAAGTTTATTTAATTGATCCTAATCCCATAATAATAATAAAACAATCAAAAATAGACAGCAGCCTTTTGCTTGATGTTAGTTTGTGCAGTGCTGTCAAAGGGATGCAAGTGTGACTGTCATTTCATGTCTTTAGTTTAAAAAAAAAAAAAAAAACGTACATCATTTTAAATGATCCTTTAGGGATTGTTTGTCTGAAATGCTTAGTTACATTTTGCAATAATACTTTTGCAACCCTGTGTTTACATGATTAATTCACTTTTTTCTTTTTCTCTTGTTTTTCTCTGTAATTAGGACAATTCTGGTGAAATGGATCTGCTGGAGAAGGACCCCTAATCTGAAAAGTGCACAGCGGATCATCAGGACAGAGCTGCCACCCACCTGGACTCCCCGAGGTGCTGGAGAAGGACCCCTAACCCCAGCGGATCATTTGGACAGAGCTGCCATCCACCTGGACACCCCGAGGTGCTGAAGAAAGCAAAACGGCGGTCAGGAACATCCTCCACTCAGACCTCTGCTTACTGCCGTCCTAAAGACTTTTGTCTTAGTTTCAGAATATGATTTTGTATGTGTCCTTTCTTTTAATAGATATTTAACGATTATAGCTTGAGTCTGTCTGATTCTCCAAACAGCTGCTTCTATATACTTGCTGCACATATAATACAAATAAACAACTCGATAAAACACTTTTGCTGAGATTTGTTTTAATGCTGGTGATGTTAAATAACATGATTGATTTCCTCTGTCTCAATGATGAAAGTTATAATAATAGAAGACATGAAGCTGCAGAGAGAGGATGGATATATTCTTACCTCTACTTTGTGATAAAATGAAAATACAATATTAAATTGAAATAGTAGTTGTTAAACACATGTTTATTTCATTTACTGAGGTTTTAACCATTATTTACAAGATGTGTACATAAACAGTGGAATAATATCTCTAGATCATTCAACTGTCTTCAGTTTAATTTGATTAATACAAAAAATAGGTCATAGAAAATGTTTAATTGTGTATTTCAGCAGAGCAGGGGGTCACGGTGGTGCTGGACCTGGAGGTGCTGACCTGGTGTTAGTAGGACATCATCTGGGCTGGTTTAGGGGAAGAAGGAGAATATAAACTGTTATAAACCGCAGCTTCATATTAAGATTAGAACACTAATATTGTTAAGAATCAATCTATACAACATGCTTTTGTTCATTTAAAAAAACATATTGTTTTATTAGCACACAAAAATTAAGACTTATTTTAAATATGAAATAATATGATTAAATTACATCAGATATAATTAACTTGTTAACTTACTAATGTAACATTACTGGGGGCTAAAGAAACAGCTTAATCTTATCTACCTGGCCATGGTCCTCTTTATTTCATCACCGTCGGTGATCTCCAAAAAATGGTTAAAGTAAAAGTAAAGTTTCTGGATCCTTTTCAGCTGAGTTAGCTTGTAAGCGAATTTGCTAGCAGGCTGCTGGAGCAGCGCAACCGAACAGCGCGTATCACGTGACGTTAATACGAGCGCTCCGTAGGCTAGACCATCTCATTTCGTAGGCCGCTCGGTCCAGCCTACCCGGGTTGCGTTCCGATGATCCAAAAATCAGCTCCTATTCCTTGACCTCTGAGTGAAACGTCACGGGGTTAAGGGATAGTGGATAGGAGAATTCAAAAGGACTTAGGAGAAGAGACTGCGGTACTTTAGAGAATCCGAATGCACTTTCACTATCTGACGTGTTTATGATGCGCCAGCGGACGTCATTGTGTGCGTCTGCTGCTGTGGTGAAACTATGGAAACCACAGTGTTCTATACAACGGACTACATGGATGATTAATAAGAACGAGGGACTCATCTAGAGACTCTGCACCGTGCTCTGATGCTGTTGTTTTATGCTTTATGAACGTGGACAACAGAGAAACATATTCTTCATGACCAAAGTTGTTATTGAAATAAAAAAGGAAAGTTAAATTTATGCTCGTTACCCTCTCCATCCGGTCCACATTAATACAAATGATTCCAATACGTATGATTGTTTGAAAATATCTTAAAATCAATACAAATGTATTTATTATAAACGTAAGTCCTTAGCATCTATCACTGTGTACATCACCATTCAAACATCTTTTAAAAGCTGAACAAACCCCACACAGCTCAGTGAAATGTTGACTTTATTTGATCATTTCAGTAAAAACTAACGTTCATATTTCTCTTTTAGATTATAATACTGATGAACGTTCAAAACAAAGCACTTAGGCAACTTACCACATACGTTTTAAAATGCTTAATAAACACCGTAACTTTCATGATATAATTTCTCCATCATAATCGTTTGTTTCCGTGAACGGCCGACTGTTGTGTGACAAAATGCTGCGGCCGCAAGGCATTGTGGGGCAGCATTTTCTCCTCTCCTTTCGGTAAGGGAGGTCCAGTGATTCCTCAGCTAAAGAAGGTTATAAAGGAAGTTTGAAACCTCCTTTCCTTTCATTTGGAGAATTGGAACGGCACTTAACATGGCTGCCACTGACGTACTTCCGGGTCATTTCACTTGGTTAGGAAGGTTCCTAAGTTAAATGGACTATTGGAACGCAACCCCGGTCTACGTGGGCTGGGTCCTCCGTGGACCGCGTAGGCTGCGTACTCCAAAGGGTGCAGCCACTGAATTGAGACACCGCCTTTGTTTCTGATAGCAACTTTGGCCCAATCCCAAACCACTCCCTCCCTGAGGGAGTGAACTCCGTCTGTAGCCACACTCGCAGCTCAACGAGGCTCCCTCCTGTCAGGTGGAGGGAGTAAATACAGCAGCAAGCTTTGGGACGGCCTCCCCTCTCTCCGGCAGAAACAGGAAATGCCGTAACTGTATACAACGGTTTCAAATCAGCATCTTTTTGACAAAAAATGTAAATTAATAACTCAAATAAAACTCCAAACATCTTTAATTGTGTTACTTTTTTGTAAAGCTCTTTTAGTTTTAACCCTGATGTTTATAAGCTTCTTAGTTTTTGCAAAAGTCTGTAAATATACACAACTTTATAATAAAATACACACCTTGTTCTAGACTAAACACAGGTATGATCCTAAGTTAAAAACATATGAGGTTATCATGAGGTTGTTAACATCGCAGTTTATCAGTGGATGTTTGCTGGAACTACTTGTAAACAGCATGTTTCCTGACGGACACACACAGCGTGACTGCGGTCAGGTAGAGACCGGTCTCAAGTCAGCACCACTGCAGACTCGCTGTTTGAGGGCTTGATAGCCCACTCCCCCTCCACACCGCTCCACACTCGTTGGTTTGAAACAGCCCTCAATATGGCGGACCCTCTGCGTGAACGCGCAAACGGAGGGGTAGGATGTAGGGTGCAGGGGGCGGTTTGGGAATGGGCCGTACTGTGGGTCCACCATCCGAAATTACGTCATATCGCCAGCAAATCTGTATCCGCTCGTACCCCCGTTTTTAAAAGATTTGGGTACGGAGGAAAAGAGAAAGGGTTTTATTTTCTGACGCTGCGTGAGTTCCCCGACAAACCGGGGACACATATTGATGTATAATTATTTTCTACTGTTGATATGTATTTATTGTTCAGTCATTTTCTTTCTAACTCGAGTGTAATGCCTGTTAACATTCTGCCCTGACAAAAATAAGAAATCCCAATTTGGACGAATAAAGTTGAACTAATCTAACCTAATCAAAATGTATATAATACAATACAGAATGTAATTATAATATAACACAATATAACACAATTTACTATAAACATAATAATACAAATCAGAGACAATATATCAAAAAAGGGGTTTCACCTGGATTTAAAAGAAGTAAGAGTTGCACATTTCAGGGAGCAAAATATAAATATATCCGCATAATAACAAGAAACTGCTCGTCCATGTTTGGTTTTACTCTGTGGACAAAAAGTATGGTTGTAAGGTTTATGCAGCAAAAAATATATATGTTTGTCTGTGAAACACTACAAATATAATGTGTTGTTAGCCACTGATAATACATCTTTTGACAGAGCTAAGCTAACACTTAGAGTAACAGCTGCCAGACACTCTGTAATGGATTTGCGGAAATTAATTTATTATCTATCTTCTGGTGCAAATCTGTTTAAGACGGCAGACGAGGAGTAGTCCTTTAATACAATCAGCTGTGATGCTTCCACTGATGTCTGCAGAAGATCTAAGAGTGTTCTCTGCATGCAGGGTTCGAGTTATGTGGGAGCTGAGCTCCCATAAGGCGGGGTCTGAGGAGCTCCCATAAGGCGGGGTCTGAGGAGCTCCCATAAGGCGGGGTCTGAGGAGCTCCCACGGACGCAGTGAAATCATATATCTGTCAGTGGCGGCGCTAGGGGGTGGCTACTTGTGCTCAAGCCCCGGATGTTTTCTGAAAAGCCCTGGATGTTTCACAACATTTTTTTTTTTAAATGTGGGAGTAACGTGCAGCACCGGAGTCCACCAGAGAGGCAGCCGCTGCGGGACATTAGCCTGCGTACTGCGTAGCCTTCCCTGCCCTGAAGAAGAAGTGATCCTTCCTAGTGCCTGACGAGTTTTAAGCTAATAGCCTATAAAGTTATGGATATTAGAAAGCCACAAGCTGCAGCAGCAGTATCAGCAGCTTACAACAATGTCATCACCAGCAGTGACGAAATGGATGATGTTTCAGGTTTGCGAATCTAATGGTGATATCTGCACTCTGGCTGACTGAGTAAGAAGTGAAAAAGAGTGATGTAACGTTAATGTTATAGCTAGTAAACATGGAGTAACCACACTAAGTATTTCCTTATATGTTAGTAAGTATACAGAACATGACTAAAAATGATCCTAAGATGTAGCATTAACCCTTCATACCTCAGTCTACTTTTAAGACACTAAAATAACGTATTCCAATTTTTATTTTGTTTTCACGCGTGGAATTATACCGGCTCTCGTTTCAGTACACATAACAACGGAACCATAGCAACGGAACTGACAATCAACCCTCTGAATCAGACTCCAATTGGCTGTGACTGCATCCACTCAGAGTGTCTGATTCAGAAACGTGACTCTTACACTCTTTACGTCACAAACAAAGATGGTGGATGAGAATAGATCTATAAAACGATAAGCAATGCGCCAGAATCAAGGTGAGACTATCCGCATCCTTTAAAACTCTACGCACATTCGTTTCACCGAAATAATTAAACGACTGTATTTGAGTGAGTTAAGGCATTAGTTTGCTTCATTAAAGGGTGTTAATGAATAAGTGTTCTCCAGTGCCTTTTGTCCGCTTTAAGGTATTATTAAGGTAGGGTTAATTTTGCTCTCAAAGGGCACCAGATTGATGCTTTTAACTTCAATTTAAAAAAAAATCTTCCCGGGGGAGCATGCCCCCGGACCCCCCTAGAGGAGGCGATGACCCCCCTAAAGGATGTATGAATAAAAAGAAAGAAAATGTTAACTAGGTAAACAAAGGTAAGATAAACTTTTAAAATATTTGCTGGTGCCTCAAAGAGGAGCAGAGGGGAGAGGAGGGAGACAGGTGAGGCTGATTCAGGAGCCCAGACACACTCACAACTATAAATGAACCGAAGATAAATAAATAAATAAGTTTCAAAGTTTTTTTTAATATTGGATATGGTATGTTCTTGGTTATGGCCATGTTCTTATGATTTTCTGATTATTGAAATGTATACAGTTCTGTTTCATATGGGTGTTTCCATAGTCTATCTCTTTATTTTTCCCTCAAAATGCACCAGATTGATGCCTTTAACTCCAAAATAAAAAAAAATACCTTACCGGGGGACCATGCCCCCGGACCCATAGAGTTAGCCTTTCTAATGATTCTGAAGGTAAACACACTGAAGGCGGTGCGTGAAAGGCACTGCGCGCTCCTCTTCTCAGAGGCGGAGTTAACCCTCCCGCTGCCTCCTGGTGCTGCAGAGATTTCATGAAGTGAAGGAGGTTTTCCTTCTATAAAACAGCTGTGGGCAGCAGATACTGTGAGTGTCACGGACATGAATTCATAGATCAAGGCAGACTGGTGCACACACTCTCCTGTTTTGCCAATCCGGTGCTTAAACAAATATAGCTCTACACCCCTGGCCGGAATGTCCTTAAAATTAAGTCTGAGTTCGACATTTTAATTAATGTCCTGCCAACACTGGCAGGACAGAATGCGACACGCCCGTTCTAAGCTGTGTCCCTCACTCCTCACATCCCAAGCTGCATCCCCAAAAAGTGTTGTTACATCGTTTCAGATGTTATGTTTCAGTTGTGCTCTTGATAAGCCATTAAAACAGTAAAAACATGTTCAGTTTCCTTTTGCTTTTTGTGTCTCCTGTACACCAAAACATACTCATCTGTGATGGAAAAATAAAGTAATTTAAAAGTAATCTGAATACTTTTTTAAGACACGTAACTGTAACTGTATTCAGATTACTTTCAAAGCCGTATTCAGTAATCAGTAACTGGTTACATTTACAAAGTAACCCTCCCAACCCTGGATGCTATTTTATAGTAATATTGAATAGGAAATGACCTACAATGTAGACCAGGCATGGGCAAACTAAGGCCTGCGGGCCATATACGGCCCGTTGGGCTTTTGAATCCGGCCCGCCGAATATTGGTACAAAGTTGTCAAAATTATAGTGAAGACCGCATTCATTTTGCCTTTTTCCTGCATTTCAGTTGATCCCACTAGATGGCGCACTAGACATAATTTACCTTTGCTGTAGTCTGGTCTATTCTGTCAGCTGGCCCCACTCGGCAACCCAGCAAGGTCGGCGAATACAAGTAACAAGCAGTAGCGCTGAGCAAAGTGACTAGAACGCGACCACACACTTATAAAAAACACTTATATAAAGTCAGGCAACACTAACCAGGCTTAGTGTGATTCTGTTTATTTTACCTTACTTTAATAACCATCCGTTCACTGTTATTGACTATTGTGAATAGGCAGATGTTTTCCTTTTGTTTTGTGTTATTGCAACAATCGGATGGAATCAATACATGGGCTACATGATGGCCATCATAAGTAAAATCATAACGAAAACTACGCCGGTAAAATATGGGTGAAAACGGCTTATTCCACAATATGATAGCAACAAGTAGTCAAGATAGTCTGATTAGCTTGCTATGCTAACATCACCTGTAGAATGGCAGAAAAACGTTCATAACAGCGTTGTGATGCCAAACAGCTTTCAGACTAAAACACATTCACTGATGGGGATGGGGGATATTTATCAGCTGCTTGTGTGTGACAGTCAGACAATGAAAACTTCACAGCGGCCGCTGCCGCGAGTTAACGGGAGAATAAACTCCGGTGCACGAGCAGCACTGCAGCAGGCAGTAATGCAGCTGAACCACATTAATAAACAATGCACCACCGCACTCTGGAGAAAGGTACAAGGCTGGAGAAGTAGTTCTTTAATTTAATCTGGCTTCGTATAATTAAAACTACCTCTATTGATGTTGTTGTGAGCGCTGCGGAGAAAATCAGCGACGTAAAACGCCGTGTGGGTCATAAGAAGGCACGTAAACGGTTACGTCGTGACGCAAACGATGCCGCAATAATTCATCTTTGAACCTAATTCACCTTTGAACCTGCATCTGAAACAATGAGTGGTCCAAAGAAAAGAAAAGTCAACATTGAGTGCCGAGTGTATAATGAGGAGTGGACAGCTAAATATTTTTTTACCGATCTGCTACTGGCCCGTCCCCGTCTGTCAAATTGACAACTCATGAGTGGCCCCCGAGCCAAAAAGTGTTTATGTTTTGTTACTTCCTGCAGTGCTGCTTTTTTATAAAATTCCTCCTTTTCCTTGCTTTTTCAATGTTTAAAGAGGCCCTATTCTGCTTTTGTGGGGTTTCCCTTTCCTGAAGTGTGGTTTATAGGTTTTTGACCTTGAAAGTTTGATTAACAATAACTGTAGATTTAAGAGGCACAGGATGAATGGCATAATACTATCATGTTTATTCTATAACATTATATTTTTTTAATGACAAAGTTATCATCAACGCCTATATAACGAGACCTATTTCTCTACGTGTATCCTTGCATCAATCCTCAAACTAAATAACTCTTGGTAGAACACATTTTTCGACAACTCCATGAGGATGAAAATGCTGTTTTTTAAATTATTATTACAAAATAAAAGCTTGCCTTCTGCTGCTCAAATATCTTGCTTAAAAAGGTACACACCCTGTGGTTTTTTTTACAATTTAATGAGAGTCAGGAAACATCCAAAAGGAAAAGAAAACACAGAAATGTTACAGCAGTGAAGGTTGACAGTGTGGGCAAATATTCATGATGCTGTCAGAAAGCTCAGGAAATCAGAAAAGCATGTGGACTAAACTCCTGCAGCTCTCTGGATCCCCGCTGTCCATCACTGCACTCCACATGACACGTCCCATCAGCTAAACACAAAGCATGACAAGCAGCCATTCATGAATAACTTACTGCTATAACTCTGTGCAGTATTTAGAAGTACTGCATAAAAAACTGTGTTGCACGCCAGTCACATCATCTCTGTGCTCACAAACTGTGTCTGTGCTCACTGTGTGTTCCTTGTCTTATTTAGTAAAAGTGTCGAGACTGCACGAAGACACTGGTAATATCAAAGTTCTTTCCTCTTAAAGCCATTTTCTGTGTACACCAATGGAATGAAACTGCACAGCAACAATTTTAAGCTACCTCTATAGTGCAAATAACATGGTTTTATGTTTTTCCTCAAAATATATTATTTTGCTCAGGTAAAAAGGCTATTTTGCTCAAAGTCTAGCCCAGTATATTGTACTCAAATTGAATAAAAATATACTTTAAAATATATAACATTTGGTTCCAATCTGTACAGAGCAAAATTAACTATTCATTAATGCTGCGTTCACAGCATTGCACTGCGTTTAAAATGCTTGTTTTCTGAATGGAAATTGGGTCGACCAGGCTAAGCTAACGTTGTATATGCTCACTCCACACTCATAACAACGGCCTACAGACGCAAATAAACCAGCGACTGTATTCACCATGACACAGACAGTCTGTGGTTTGTACTTGTTTAACTTCTGTACAGTTTCTGAACAGATATGAGGAGCTGTAATCTCTGTGTGCTAACTGCTATCAGCTAATGGCTGATGTTTTCTGGTTGAACGTCAGTGACGGCAGGCTGAGATCCTCACCTCTGATTGGCTTCCGCGAGAACGCGTCACGTGAATTTGACGCTCGAGTTGAACAATTTGAACTCTCGCGTTTGACGCGGCCCCCTTCAATCGCCTCAATAGCGTGATTCCCGCCGCGTCCACCGCTTCATGCGCGCCGTCGGAGCGAATTCGCGTCTGATCGCGTCTCTGCATTGACTTTACATGTAATCGCGCCGCCCCCAAACGTTGCATCGCGTCCGGTGTGAACGCAGCTTAACAGTTTCTTTTTCAGTTATTTCTAATCTACTAAGTGTTGATTTTTAAATTTACTCAATGCTAATTTAACCTACGTTGTGTAAATCATAGTCAACTCCTCTGCCATTTTTCTCAATATCGAATCTATTTTAACCAGGGCCATTTCTAGCTTTTAGGGGGCCCTATGCAAGATGCTGTTTGGGGGCCCTAGTTTTTACAGTTTTTTAACAACAATGGGGGGATTCCGAAGCCTTTAAGATGATCTGTGGAGAAGCATCAATCTGTTACACTTTAACCCTCTGAAACCAGGGGCGGACTGGCCATTGGGAATATTGGGAGTTATTCCCAATGGTAGTTACCGAAGTGGGCCGGTCGGACAATTCACTAGCACTCTTACACTCTTTACGTCACAAACAAAGATGGTAGATGAGAATAGACCTATAAAACATACAAAACGATAAACAATGCGCCAGAATCAAGATGAGACTAACCGCATCTTTTAAAACTTTACGCACATCCGTTTCACTGAAATAAGTAAACGCCTCTCAATGAAAAACTGAATAGAGTTGTTTATTGCCGTTTCTGCAGTTAAAGAGGAAAAACACGGCATGTCTCTGGCTCAAACAGCTGAGAAGTTATGACACACAACGTGATACTTGGGATCGTTTACGGCCCTGTGGATCTCAGGAAAACAGTCGGAAGTCGCAACGGCTCATTTCAAAATAAACGTGGATTTGTGTAAAAAAATAGTTTTTCGGAGTTTGGGTGTTTTGTTTGATTTTAAACAAACAAAGTCCTGGCTTTCAGAATATGAAACCTTTATTTCCAAAATCACACGATAAATACATTTTTGAAGCTTGTAAAGGGAAGATGACAACTCTCACTCGCCACTCTGCTGTTCCGCAGCGCTGCTTCCTCTCCCTCCGGCTGACGTTATGAATGTAAGGCATATAGTAATCATAGATAATACGGCAAGGTCTGTTACAGTTTGTTTTCATGATTTCAATTAAACAAAGTCTTGGCTTTCAGAATATTAAACTTGTTTAGGCAAATTCAGATGATAAATACAACTTTGAAGCTTGTAACGGCATAATTACAAGTGGAGAATGGAGTAACTTGACATCACAGCAGGCATAACAACAGCCGGTGTTTCTGGTGAGTGTTTTCACCGGGAAACAAACACAATACACACAAATGCAAAATTACACAAACACACGAATACACACAGCTTACACTTCAGCGAGCTTCCCCCAGACCAGTAATCCAAACGAAAATATCTTCCCTCCTTAATATTTTGATCATTTGCTTCGCTAAAAATCAATCAGATCGATGGATTCCAGACAAGAGGAAACTTTGAAGGCCTTTTTCTCAAAATGATGATTCGGTGACAGTCATTATATAATGTGAAATATTTCGCTTAATATTTGGAATACAATAACAATCCTGATTTCATTAGAAAGCTAGGAATCTCCTCTTTCCAACAGTACTCAAAATGTGTCTTTGGGTCAATGCGACTGATTTCGATAGAGCAGGTCCCATATTTGATAGCTTGATAGCTTATAAAGTTGTATTTATTGTTATATAGACAAAAACTACAGTTTTTTTGCATTTATTATTTATTACATTATAGAAAACTGTTTACCTCTAATAATAAACAAAGGACTCTTATAAGGAGAATTAAAAACAATACACAGACCTACTTTTAAATAAATCAACACAGCACTTGGGGAGTCCTCTGCACATTTGAAGAAAATGAATATAATTCAAATGGGCCCACTTTGAAATAAATAAAACATATAGCTGCACCCTAACAATAGTTTACTGATTGAATTATGACGAAGATCGTCAGCTGTCTTCTTTTTCCGTGTTTTTCCTCCAATACGTAAAGGCTGCAGCACCTTTGACAACTTCTCTCCACAAATCAAACATACCGGTAAACCAGTATCCTTTGCTGTGAAAGCATATAACTCTGTCCACGCAGAATTAAATCCTGTGTTCCTCCGATACTTTTATTTTCTTTGATTTATCCATAGGTCGCTCATCGAGCCGGGGGTCAGGTTATTCCCCTGCAAGAAAAGGCGCTGGCGCGGGACCGTAGCAGGATGTGACGCATATTTTAGTTGACCTAATTAAAACCGTTTTTTTTAAAAAGGTTATGTGTCACAGTATCACCTCAAAATACAAGATACGAAAAAATTTCAACAGTGCAACAAAATATAAATAGTCCTACAAATATTTGTTTTTTTTGTCTAAGTTCAAGGGAGCCAGAGCAGAGGACTTAAAGAGCCGCGGGTTGCCGACCCCTGGCCTATGAAGAAACAGCCCTGATTTTAACAGTATATTTACTCCATGGAACTGTTTCTTACTCTATTTAGAAGTACAGGGAACATACATAGAAGACAATCTCAATGTTGATCTTATTTGTAAGAAGGCTAGACAGAATATTTGTATTAGAAGACTGAAGAGGTTTGGGGCTAGACTTGATGTTTTAGAAAAAGTTTATATAAGCTTCATAGTGAGCATCCTTGTTTTTAATAACTGTGTCTGGAATGGACACTTCAGTAAATAAAGCTGAAGATTGTTAAGACAGCAGGAAAGATAGCAGGCTGCAGACAAAAGCCATTAGCTTGACCTTTACAGCTGTACACAGGAAACCCCTGTCAATCATTAAAGACAGCAGAAATGTCAGGAGAGAGGATGCTACGGTAAGGAGCTGGCACAGACAAAAGTACCAAGGGTTCTTGTATCCCAAATGGGGACAAGATAACTTCAGAAAAAGTAAATGAGCACAAAAGATAATATAGAGAAAATGTTAGGAATGTAGGCTGCACACAATGGTTATCAATTGATTAGTTGATTGATTGCTTTGTTTTTGAGTGTACTGCCCTATATGGCCAAGCCATTGTTGGCTTATAAGAAACAGGAAACAAAATAAAAAACAAGGGGACCATGACGTATAAACATCTTCTATGAGATTCAAAGTAAGATTGAATAGGAGAAAATGTCAGGGCATCAATTTTCATGAAGTCTAATCCTGATGGATAGCCCTACACTGTCCAAAGATCTCCTTACTTTGATGAGTATAAGGGTATAACTGGAATGATTTTTATGTAATCTTTTTTTTGCTTGTTTACAAACTTTGTAAAAGTCATGGAATATAACATTTCTGTCTCGTGTGAGCAATAAAGTGTATTCTATTCTCCCCCCCCACAGCGGGACGTACGATCACAAATCAAGTGACATGCAACAATGCACCTCAGTTGAAGAGTTGACTAAAGGGATCCAAGAATCTGTCTAACTAAACTACAGAGTTCTTTGGCTCCTAAAAGAGATTTTTTTCTAGAGATACAACAGTCTTTGCAGCACTTCACAAATCTGGACTGTGTGGGAGAGTTGCCAGATGGCAGCAGACAGCAAGCCTGGAGTTGCAAAAAGGCGGTGAAAGACTTCGAAGTGCATGATGCAAAATGATTAAATGATCACTGAAGACTTCACTCACAATGCAAACTGGTATATTTTTGTGTAAAACAAGAATCAGCATCCCTCCTAAGGTGAAGTGTTGAAACAGCATGCAGACTAATCAATAAAAACAATATTAATATAGAAATCAAACGTGAAATATATGTAAGTTTGGTGGCTATTTACCCATTCTGCAAGCATTGTTATCATTCAATTGGAGTCTGGACACCGGATGAATGTAAGTCCAATATTAACTCTTCTTTTTAGAAATATCTGTCTCTTAGCTGCTAAATTCTCTACTTCTCCATCAATATAACCTGCCCAAACCAGCACAGTAATAAGAAGCTGAATAGTGGGAAACATCATCATCCTATTAAGACGGAGCAGAAGCATAAGCAGACGACAACACACCAGAACATTAAGGGAGGATCAGATTGTGAGGATTAAACAGATAAGAGGCAGGCAGGAACACCTGCAGCTCCTCCTGCTGCCTAGAGCTCCGTCACACACACATCCATCAGCTAAATACTGATTCAAACATCTACCTGCAAACATGAACAGGAAGGAACAAGGGGCCCTCTTATGCTTTTTGAGGTTTCTCTCCCACACACACTGTCCCCCCCCCTGCCTGAAACTCCTCCCGATTCCTGTGTTTACTTCCTCTACATAGTGACATCACTATGTAACACTTGTGCTTCTATTGGCCAGTGCTCCAACACAGTGTACGTGATAGTCTAAGGGGCAGGACATCTCTAAGCGGTTGACTAATCACAACAGAGCCTACCAGC
Organism: Notothenia rossii; assembly: GCF_949606895.1. Lineage (NCBI taxonomy): Eukaryota > Metazoa > Chordata > Actinopteri > Perciformes > Nototheniidae > Notothenia > Notothenia rossii. The sequence continues at coordinate 34,611,197 of NC_136910.1, forward strand.
TAACCAATCAGAGCAGACTGGGCTCTGGTTTCAGACAGAGGGTCAGAAGAGGTGCTGCAGCACAGGCAGTATGAGGAAAATAAAGAGCTTTTTGAACATTAAAGCATGGAGACATGTCACAGTAGAGAGACTACACACTGATATGAACCAGAAAATTAGCGGAATATGTCCTCTACTAAAAAGTAATCGAGAAGAAGACATAACACAGAAAAAGTCTTCAAATATGTGATTGCCGTTATTTCTGTTGAGTGCACATCAGCTTGGTTCTATTTGAGATAAAGCTGTCGCAATACAAGCATTTTTTTTTTTATCAAAGAGTTTAAAATCCCAAAAGGCTGAATTTAAGTTGTTACTATTCAGTTATTAAAGTCAAGTCAACAAATCGGGCTGCAAAAGTTGTTTTGAGACACTTCAAGTTAAACCAACTTTTCCAACACAACCCTGTGGACATTCAGACACTGTGCAAGGTACACCGTTTTAAGAATCACGAAAGTAATACAATTATTCCTTTTGGTACTTTGGGGACCACATTTCAATGGCAAATACATCCAATTGTTTAGAAAACGCACAAGAAATGCAACTGTCTTTCATGGCAATAGCCACACACACTATCCTGGCTGAAAACATGTGTGTGGGGGGGGACAATGTTCACACAGCTTTGTTCATCTAAAAGGTCTTAAGTATGTATTTATATTTATTGAGGAATTTATATTCCTTTGCAGTGTGAATGTAATAATTCCACAATTCTGATCCTCCAACTGATAGAAAATTGACAAAAGATAGCCAGTTCAGGAAATGGAAATGCGTATTATATTGTCACATTGTGAATGTAATCAGAAGGTGCAAAAGCACAAACACAGAAACTGTCAGTCATGTGACAGTTTTTATAAACGGTTAGCATCTTTGACATCATGCTGTTTATGCAGCGTGTTGCTACATCTCACACTTTAAACCCAGCTCTGTTTCATGCGTTGAGTCATTTAAAATGTATGTGGTATCCTTTAAGGTGCAAACCAGGCCGTTTATACAGAGGTGTTTTAAACGCAAAAGATTTGTTGAAGTAAATGCATGTGATCAGGATGTAGTAAGCCTGAGACTTTCTCATCTTCTAGCATATTCTGCACAAATTGTGTGTGTTATTTACGGAGGATTTTACATAGTTTTGCTGTTCTTAACTGAGCGCTCAACACTTTCATTTATCCTGAATGATCCCTGTGTTTCGATTCTTTGTTCAATGTGGAGGAATGCAAGAAATACAAAAGTGTTCTACAAAAATGTAAAGTAATACGTGGTAAGTCGTATGGAAACCGATGGACTGTCCACTCCAAGTAGGGAATGAGTCCTTACCCCAAGTGAAGGAGTTCAAGTATCTCGGGGTCTTGTTCTCGAGTGAGGGAACAATGTAGCGTGAGATGGGCCGGAGAATCGGAGCAGCGGGAGCGGTACTGCAGTCGCTTTACCTCACCGTTGTGACGAAAAGAGAGCTGAGCCAGAAGGCAAAGCTCTCTGTCTACCCTCATCTATGGTCATGAAGGATGGGTCATGACCGAAAGAACGAGATCGCGGATACAAGCGGCCGAGATGGGTTTTCTACGCAGGGTGGCTGGTGTCTCCCTTAGGGATAAGGTGAGAAGTTCAGTCATCCGGGAGGGACTCGGAGTTGAACCGCTTCTCCTTCGCGTTGAAAGGAGCCAGTTGAGGTGGTTCGGGCACCTAGTTAGGATGCCACCTGGGCGCCTCCCTAGGGAGGTGTTCCAGGCACGTCCAGCTGGGAAGAGACCAAGGGGTAGACCTAGGACCAGGTGGAGGGATTGTATTTCTTCGCTGGCCTGGGAGTGCCTTGGGATCCCCCAGTCAGAGCTGGTTGATGTGGCCAGGGAAAGGAACGTTTGGGACTCTCTGCTGGAAATGATACCTCCGCGACCCGACCACGGATAAGCGGGAGAAGATGGATGGATGGACGTGGTAAGTCTTTAAAATATAAATGGTCATTTTGTGCGTATAATTGTTCCTTTAACTAACACCTACATTAGTGTGTTATGAACTCTATACTCACAAAGAAGTGTTCCTATTGCCTCAATAATACTTCAGAGATTATGACCATCTATTGCAAAAGCCATCTGATGTTCATCTGGAAGAACATTCTGGGACGTGAAAGATATTCATAAAATTATAGTACAACTAACGGCTATGAAATCCTGTCTGAAGCTGAAAGAGACAGCGAGGACTTTTTACCAAGCGGGCGTACAGACGCAGATGTTGTGGTTCATAGGTACAGATCTTCGATATAAATAGTGCCGGGCCACAGCTTGAGAGTTGTTTATGTGTTGTCTTTGTTTGTTTTCTCCTCTGCAATATTCAAATGAGTGCAACATAAGCTCAATATTGTGTAAAAATAGAAGCACGTGTTCACCAGCTGGCCTTGGATCAGGACCTAACAGAGACTCTGTTTTCCTCACTGTTCCCTCAGTGTCTAAATAAAGAATAACACTACTGCAGGTGAGAGGCCAGAATTAAAAACATCTCTATAATCAAAGCTTCAAAACATCTTGCAATGTTATAACTATAACTAACTATTCTGCCGTAACGTTTTTAGAGTTATCAATGGATCAATCTTACTTAAAACAGCCCTTCAAAAAAGCAACTATAAGGACAGGAAATGTATAAAGTGAAATGAAATGGCTTGTATTACACATTATACTCATACATTTACAAAATGACCACAATTTGACTCAAAAATAATGTTTGACCTCTAAATATGAGTTTGTCCTTGAACCAGGCCATGTCACAGGGAACTTCTACTTCTGTCAAACTGATTTCAGGTCAGTGTGTGCTGCCCCCAAGTGGAGAAACTGGAAAACCAAAGAGTGACAGTAATAAAGAATTCTATTATTTTATTCTTTAATTTTCTTAAATGTAATTGTATCTGTTGTTGGTCATTTTTTCTTTCAATTCCTATGTTTCAATAATATCTCATTATTTATTGTACGTTTTGATTGCACTCTCTTACTTGTTATGTTTAAAACTATTTTTTAATTCATCTTCTATTTTATTTTAAAACTGACATGAAACTCAATTTCTCGTAGGATAAATAGAGTATATATGACTCTGTAAGAAGCAGCTCACACTACAGCCTGTTGTTTCTCTCTGCTGCTGCTGAACCTGTTGTTACTCACAGGCCCGGTTCTACGGGGGTGCATAAGGGTGCACCCTCAGTTGAGTCGTTATGCACCCTCATTTGAAAAATGAAAAGTGAAAGAAAAAAAAAATGAAAAGTGAAAAATATTTCATATATAATAACAATAATAATAATAATAGTAGTAATACTAATATTAAGAAGAAGAATAGTTGAAATAAAATGCATTGTAATTGTGGTTGAATAACATTGTGTGCTGTATTTATTTGGTCAATTTAAACGATAAGTAACGTTATTGTGTCAGGTGTGTGTGACCTGTGCCGCTGCGCGTTCGTCATCTGCAAGGTGCTTACACAGCAGTCAATGATGGACATCAGAAAATGGTTAAACAACCAGCCCTCATCGCCAGCAGTAACACTGCATCTACTGCAGGTAATAACAGTTCAGATCATGGGGACATTACGTTACCCGCGACCACTGTCGTGAATACTAACGCCCGACTCGCCGGCTTTGTCCGCCTCGCCCACGGAGGCGGAGCAGCCGCAGCCGTCTTCGTTGCCCCAAACACCGCCACCCGTCGGCGGCCCGCAAGTGCCAGAGGACCTCGGCAAAACAGAGCCTGCCCAGGTATATTTCAAAAGGTACCCAACTCGCCTGTACAAGGGTAAGGCGCTCATTTTGCAGCTCATGGTTTCAAAACAGAGATTGGCTGGAATATTCATGTACAAAAGATGCCATCTTCTGCTATGCATACACATTTCGGTCTAAAAAGGGGAGTGATTTGTAAAATATCCATAAAGAAAAAGAAAATCTGTTTACAATTCTGTTTCATATGTTGAGATGTATCCATTCGGGCTGCTCAATTAATCGTATTTTAATCGTATTTTAATCGTATTTTAATCGTATTTTAATCGCGATTACAATTATGGCTTGCAACGATTACGAAATCAATGTAATCTAAATAAAACGATTCTTTTTTTATTATTATTATTACTTTTCTTTGATGTTTTCAAATTCAATGAATAATCACATTTAATAATCGCAATTACAATTATTGACCCAAATAATCGAGATTATGATTTTTGCCATAATCGGGCAGCCCTAGTATCCATACTGTAGATCTCTTCATTTTGCTCTCAAAGTGCACCAGATTGATGCTTTTAACTTCAATATTTTTAAAATAATCTTCCTGGGGGAGCATGCCCCCGGACCCCCCTAGAGGAGGTGAGGACCCCCCTAGAGGGTGTTAGGTCCACTCCCCACTTATAAAAATAGCACTTTACAACTGCACCCTCTCAAATCTCAGATGAACCCTGAATCATTTTGTTCTGGAACCGGGCCTGGTTACTCAGTAAACATTTGCTCAAAAGTCAAACAAGTTACAGACGTCGGTTGGTGTGAATGAGGTATTCTACCTCATTCACACCAACGCAACTCCGGTTCAAGCTCCGTGCTAGAGCTTTTCAGGTTCAGAACCGGTTTTTCGGTTTAGCTCCGGCTCTTTTCACACAGCCAAGAGTCCGACTGGTGCTGTGTCATTGCGTCATCGTTTGCGTCATGGCGTAACCGTTTGTGTGCCTGCTTCATAAAGCCAAACCATGCGGAAACCCCTCATAGCTCACACCGACAACAACAACAATGGCCGATTGTGCTCCAGCTTCCTCTGTACCTCTTTGGAAGACCAGATTCCCAGTAGGTAGCTGGTCTCTTCAGTGGACCACTGCTGCTTGTTAAGTTTCTCCATCGTTGTGTACTGTTACGACGAGACACTGTTACTTGAGCTCATGTGGATATAATCATTGTACTGTGTGGGGTATATTGACAACAACTTCCCTTTTCCACATGTATGTTGTAGCTGATTGTGGGCACCTGGTGCCCTGTGTTTAATTGCTCCCCCTCACCTGTGTTTCATTGCTCCCCCTCACCTGTGTCTAATTAGTTTGTACATTTAAGTGCTGTTTCTTGTAGTGCTGGGAGAGTGGTATGGTGTGATATCCTGGTGGCTGCAGGCTGGGCTCGCGTGAACAGCAAGCAGCAGGATTGATGGTGTGTGAGTGTGTGTGAGATCCTGGTGGCTGCAGGCTGGGCTCACGTGAACAACAGCAGCAGCAGGATTGAAGCTGTGTGTCATATGTTCATGTTTTAATAAATGCCCACGTCCGGTTATATTTTTGGACGTTCTGCCTCTGCCTCCTTGCTTGGTCGGGCCGCTCAACGTTCAGTCTCACAATTGGTGTCAGAAGTCGGATTCGACCAAGTGAGGAGGTGACAATGACGAGAGGAAAGAAGAGGGACCAAAGAGAGGAACCGCGGCTGGGGGTGGCTAGGCCTGGAACTGACTAAGGGGCCACGGCTGCTGAGGCAGCAGGAGACGAGAGACAAGGAGGAGAAGCTAACGGACGAGCTAACGGACGAGCTAACGGATGAGCTAATGGACGAGCTAACGGAGACAAGGAGGAGAAGCTAACGGACTAGCTAATGGACGAGCTAACGGACGAGCTAACGGACCCCCGAGGAGTCGACAGAACCAAGGGAGGGATATATTAGGTCCATAGCCTCAAGGGAGGGATCTGGTGTGTGCATGGCCTCAGGGGAGGGATCTATTCTGTCCATAGCCTCAGGGGAGGGATCTATTCTGTCCGTTTAAGAAAGCCAACTTGGTGGCAGACTGTCTATCCCGGTACATGATAATTGAGGTACTGTGCGCTTTAGGAGAAGAGGGGGGGAATGTAACAACGAGACGCCGTCACTTGAGCTCATGTGGATATAATCATTGTACTGTGCAGGGTATATTGACGACAACTTCCCTGTTCCCCATGTGTGTTGTAGCTGATTGTGGGCACCTGGTGCCCTGTGTTTAATTGCTCCCCCTCACCTGTGTTTAATTGCTCCCCCTCACCTGTGTCTAATTAGTCTGTATATTTAAGTGCTGTTTCTTGTAGTGCTGGGAGAGTGGTAGGTGTGTGAGATCCTGGTGGCTGCAGGCTGGGCTCACGTGAACAACAGCAGCAGCAGCAGGATTGAGTCTGTGTGTCATATGTTCATGTTTTAATAAATGCCCACGTCTCGTTATATTTGTGGACGTTCTGCCTCTGCCTCCTTGCTTGGTCGGGCCGCTCAACGGTCAGTCTTACATGTACAAACTGGATAAAACGCGGGCTTTTTGTTGTTGTTCAGGAGTTGATCCCGCCCCTGCCCCCGCCTCGACGTAAGCGGGACGTATGCGGTGCTTTTGCTCTAGCCGGACAATTTTTTGGTGCTTGAAATGAACCGGATTCCGGAGCTAAAAGGCTGCTCCGCTGTGGTGTGAACAGGGAAAGCCGGTGCTTTTCAAGCTCCAGCTCCGAACCGGCCCTGAAACACCGTTGGTGTGAATGAGGTAAAAAGACGTCTGCTGCCAGAACACCTGATGATTTTACTTTCTCTGGTAAATTCATGCGAATTATATCAATGTACTGTTAGGAATAACAGGTCAATGTGCCTCCATTGCTTCATCTTTTATTTTAATGCTGTACATTTCAGAGGAGGCTGTTTGTGGAGTTTAATCCAAGAGACAAAAAATGTAAGTGTGCAGGCGGCAGTTTGAACGCTTCCTGCTCTAACGTGTGATGGGATCAACACTGGGATTCATGTTTCAGCAGACTAACTATCACACACTCTTCAGATAAGATACGCTGCCAGAGTTCGTATGAATCACTCAATTTGTAACATATTTCTCAGATTAATTTGGCAATCATTTACATAATGGATTGATTTGATATACTTTTTAATATTTAAGTATTTCTAAACTCATAGGCCTATTGTAGGTATGTGAACTACTATATGAAACTTGAACTCGCACTGCGAGGGGGGCCCAAGTTCCCGTCAGCAAAAACACGTGGGTTTGCTATCCTGGCTCCAAAATGGTGGAATGAGCTCCCCATTGAAATCAGGACAGCAGATAGCTTACACATCTTCCGACGCAAACTGAAAACTCATCTCTTTAGACTCCACTTCGAGCGATAGAATTACTAACAAAGCACTTATATACTAATAAAGGGCTGGCTTTCTAAATGCCAGTTGAGTAGCACTTGAAATGTTTGGCTCTATGAAACCTGATGTACTTATATGATTCTGTTTTCTTAAAGGTTGTATCTTCCTGGTCGAATGCACTTATTGTAAGTCGCTTTGGATAAAAGCGTCAGCTAATGCAATGTAATGTAATGTAATGAAGAATACTTTTAAAATACTTTAAAATAATAAAATAAATAAACAGTTAATGATACCTTTGCTTTGGTCTCTGAGAAGGATAACATTTAATGGTGCCTGTAAGAAACTAGGCTGTCTTTTTGTATGTTTTGCTGGTTTTAACACATGTAACCCTTCTATTGTCTCAGTTTCCCCCCACTTACTTGTGTTAGTGGTCAAATTTGACCAGTCCTGCTTAAACTGCTATTACATTAACAGAAAAAACATTAATCATCACCAAATTTAATTTAACTACCTTTCAAGCTGTACATATTGTATCAGACAACTGGTATACATGAACAACTGCAGTAAATATATAAAGAATAGACACTGAACATGTATTGCCTGTGCCAGGTGTGATCCATGTGGGGGGATGGGCACAAAAGAGCGGGATGTGTGTGTGTGTGTGTGTGCAGGGCCGTGGGAAGTAGGGGTGCTGAGGGTGCTGCAGCACCCCCTGGTGGAGGACAGGGGATCTGCACTTCCACAAGATTAAATACAAATATAATTTTAAAAAAATGAATTTTCAGCCTTGACGTTACAACATTCATAATTAAGTAAAGATAACACCCTTTTCACCCCGGTTACATTTTCCATTTGCCCCGTACGATGGGCGCTGTAAGTGATGAAAGTGGGGGATGTTGGCTTATCAGGCGCCCGCAGCTCACAGCCAGCGTGAGAGAGAGATAGATAGATAGAGAGAGGGGGTGCACCTGTACCGGCGGGGAATGTTGTTAGCTTCTGCTGCGCTAACGGATATAAGAAGCTCTTTCTACAATAATGTGGAGGGAGAGTTCTGTCCTGTCAGACTGAGAGGTTCAGTGAGGTAAAGGACTCTTGAGTGTTTAGATATTTCACTTTAGTCTAAGTTATCTCAGTGGGTCTCAAACGTTTTGATCACAATTTATGTAAACAAATATTTCCAAAGCACTCCCTTATAATTATTAGGATAAATAAAAACAGGTTTGAAATCATTCCAATGTATACTATAGGACAGTAAACCAAAAATATCGTTTAAAACTGGAGAGATTTAAAAATATGCATAAATAAATAAATGTTAACTGATAAAATAAGATATAAATGAACCACAAAAATAAAACAAGTTAGCCTACATTTATTTGTTATTGGCTATGGTAGGTTATCGGTTATGTTCACATACTTATTTGATTATTAAAAGGCAAACCGATCTTTTTCATATGGGTGTTTAGAGTTGTATCCCCTAGATCAGTCTCTAGTAATTGGGCGCTCAAAGTGCACCAGATTGAAGCATTTTACTTTAAAATGTTAAAAACAATCTTCCCGGGGGGGCACCCCCGGACCCCCCTAGAGGATGTGAATTCCACCCCACAATTAAAACATGTTCAATGTTCATGCAATACTAAATAGTATACATTTGAAGCCTTTTTATATAAGCTGTCCACCATGTCAATATGTTTCTCTGTTTGTAGCTTTTGTAGAGGTTTTTCATTGCCAGCTAAAATCTTGCCTATAGGGCAGCAAATTGGTCAAAACCGGCCCTGGTGTCATCCCCACAGCACCCCCCATTTGAAACATGTTCCCACGGCTATGTGTGTGTGTGTGTGTGTGTGTGTGTGTGTGTGTGTGTGTGTGTGTGTGTGTGTGTGTGTGTGTGTGTGTGTGTGTGTGTGTGTGTGTGTGTGCGTGCGTGCGTGCGTGCGTGCGTGCGTGCGTGCGTGCGTGCGTGCGTGCGTGCGTGCGTGCGTGCGTGCGTGCGTGCGTGCGTGCGTGCGTGCGTGCGTGCGTGCGTGCGTTGTATCTGATCCGGATGGTTACTAATTCCTTTTCTTTATGGCGGTCATTTTTGACCGGGAACACCATGGGTGTTACAAAGTTGACTAAATCATCCAAAATTCAATGAAAGTGGTGATCAGCAATTTGACATGTTCAAATGTCTACTGTGTAGGATATCATAAAGCCTTAATGCAATCCAATGTAAAACTAAAAAGTTATGATTGATGAAATTTGACCCGAAGACAACAGGAGGGTTAAAATATAATATTTTTTTATGGTAAGCGTCAAAAATATTGCTTTTGAAAATGTATTTTATGTGGACAGTTAACTTTCCTGACAATATTTTTTGAAATATTTAAAAACTTCCCATAAGCAATTAATTTGAATTAAATGTTATTTATTTTTGTTTTATTCAGTCAAGTGTTGATAGAGTTGTGTTGGTATGAAGTGTTTTTATTAAGGTTTTGTGTTTCTCTGTCTATGAACTGTGAGGGGGAAGTTTTTGATACGCTTTTAGGAAGCACTTTGTTATACCTTTTATGTATAAAAAGCGCAATTTAAATATGAAATGGTAATATACAAATAATTAATTGAATAAAGCGATTCCTTGTACTATAAACGTTGGTGACTTATTTCTTTCTATCCTGCATTTCTAACATCCTTAAGTCAATAAAAAACAAACCAACCAACAAAAAAAAAAACCCTAACACTTTGTATACCATGGCAAAAAATGTAGAGAGTACTTTAACAATAAGGGACATTAAGTGATTAATCAGACTTCACGGAGTATTACTTTACATAGTTATGTTCAGTGTAATCACCTATAACCATAAACTTGCCATATACTGTATTGATTCATTTGTCTATTGGATGGTTCTAATAATAAAAAAGCATTTCAGATGGAGACTTAAAATAGGGGGTTTTCTGCATCCTGAATTGGAAATTGTTTGTTATGTTTGTGTATTTTAAATACAAAATCAAGTAAACTAAGATAAGATTTGATCAAATAAACTGATACTGATCCCCAAATGGACTGTGCACATAAAACTTAGATAGAGGCATGCTATGTCTGGTGGTCTGAGTTAGTGAGCCTGCAGTTCTACAAAGAATCTACACAATCCTTTCCCACAGTTTTACTGCATGGTGTGTTTGCGCCATCTAGTGGACCAACAGACACTCACACTGACTGTCTCAAAGCCACAGACTCAAAGAAGCGACACATTAGTGCTTAGTTTGAGATTGTCTCTCTAAAGATCCAGATCTTTAGACCTATCCAGGCAAAGCTCTTTCTTGATTAAAAATCATAAAAGGTCAAGTCAGTAGTCTCACAGAGAAAAATTATCTTTCAAATAAGGCTGTGACAGTGATGGTCCTCCCTCCTAACTTTAAGCAAACCAAGGTGAGAAGGTACCACTTTACAATAAGACTACCCCTATAAAGGTTTTACGAATAGTTTGTAATTCATTTATTAATTAGGTTGTGAACACTTTATAAATGATTAATAAGCTTTTACAA